>NC_059359.1:10262772-10603605 GCF_019703515.2 Myxocyprinus asiaticus
TGCTTTAAGCCGAATGGAGGAAAAGGGAGCTTCAGCAGAACACACAGCCACTCAAGAAGGTTCAGAGGCAACCACTGGTTCAGGTGAGAAGCTGTGCCGGCAGATCATGTTCACTGGTGTGGGACAGAGTGTAGCCAAAGCCATCACATGCGTGGAGATCATGAAACGGCGTGTACACGGACTACATCAGCACACCAAGCTGGCCTACCGTACAGTCCAGGAAGTCTGGGAGCCCCTGGAGCCTGAGGCAGGGTTGGACAGTCTCACCGTCAGCAGAAATGTACCCAGTGTATGGGTACTGCTTTCCAGAGATTCTCTTGACAGGAACCAGCCAGGCTACCAAGCACCAGGTTCATTTGATGCCTTGTGGGCACAGGCTCTCAAAGAGGAAGCTGCAGGCCAGAAACATGGACAGAGGAGGAAGAGAGAAAATACAGGGGTTGGAAGGGGAGAAGGGGCTAGCAGAGGAAAGGGCCCACGCCAAAACCGAGGGCCGGGACAACGTGGGAAGGCACGTAAACCTCTTGGTCGCGCAGGTGGAGGGCAAAATTAAATGTTTCATAGGAACTACCTTCTTAATTGAAGCATCGCTCATACTGACTAATGTTAGATTTTCGAAAGGACTCAAGGTATAATATTATTTGATGTCATGTCTGACAGACATTTACATAAGCAGGCTAAATGAATGTGAACGCACTTCTGAATGTCTGTCTGTCTGTCTTTTTTTTTTTTTTTTTTTAAGGAAGAGATTAAATTATTTTCTGAAGTATTTGGAGGCACCAGAATTATTATTATTATTCTTTTAAAAGCTGTGGCCCTCAGATTGGCTTCAGAAGTGCCCCCAAAAGGGTTGAAAGTTTCTGTTTATCATATATATATATATATATATATATATATATATATATATATATATATATATATATACACACACACACAGTACTGTGCAAAAGTCTTGCTTCACGTAAGATGCTTCACAAAAACATTTAAGATGGTTATTTGTATTTTCAGCTTTAGTGTGTCAATAGGAAATATAAATGTTAGACTCCTAAACATTACTTTTGCAAATAGAAAAGATTAGAATAGAAGAACAGGGAGCACTGCAACAGATGTCAGTCTGAGATTACATATAGAGACAGAAGCAATTGAGACAGCCTAAATACATAGAAGAACTGTGGTGAATTCTCCAAGAAGCTTGGAACATCCTATCTGCCAACAACCAAGAAAAACTGTGTCCAGGTGTACCTAGGAGAATTGGTGCTGTTTTAAAGGCAAAGGTGGTCACATCGAATATTGATTTCGCTTTTTTATGTTTATTGGACTTTGTATGACAGAATAGTTCACCCAAAAAAACAAAAAGAGATTTCTCTGTTATACATGTTGGCTTTCGATTTTTTTTAAAGATGTAAATTGTTATTAAAAAAAAAAAAATAACTTCAGTGGTACATATGGTATCAGCCAACAGAGTTAATACACCTTGGTCTTCTAATTCATCAGCATTTAAATGTTTTTTTTTTTTTTTTTTTTAAATGCAAACAAAGAATGTGACAGTATTTACATATAACAAATACAAAATAACCAAGGCAAACAAACATACATACCAATGGCCAACATGACAAGTCTATCTCCTGTATGTGTATATATCTGTGTGTGTGTGTGTGTGTAAGTGTATCTGGGTGTTGGGGTGAAAGCATATAAACAAAAGAACATCTAGAAATGTATAATAGATATAACAATAGTGAAAACAACAAATAATAATGACAATAAAAATGACAATAATAATAAACTCAATTCATTAAGAATGGGGGGTTGGAGGACGAGGAAGAGGGCGAATAATAATAATAGTATTAGTAATAATAATATTAAATTATTATAAGGCCGCTTCTGATCCCTCCATGGTCACATCATAAATTAGTCCCCTGCCCATGTCACGCCACAACGGGCCATCAGGGAGAGATGCCGCGGAGCACAGGACATTCCCCACATGCCTGTGTTTTTTTTTTTTCTCCTCCTCCTTCAATAGGTGTGTATGTGTGTCAACTAGTGTGCGATGCATTAAAAAAAGCAAGGCATGCAGCGTAGAACCAGCCCAGGGCAAAGCCCAGGCCACCACACACATGCCACGCTTACCCTGTGTTGTGTTCTCTTTTTCCTTCCCTTCCTTTTTCTCCTTTTTCTGATGCGTTCCTTGTTAAGCTCTTAATAGATGTGTGTGCATCTCAGCTAATATGTGATGCAGTAAAAAAAAAAAAAAAAAAAAAGCGAGGCATGCAATGCAGAACCAGCCCAAGGTAAGAAATCCAGGGCGAAAAGTTGGGAGATGGCGGGAAGGTACAAGCCCCAGGCCCCACACCACACCCACCCACAACTAACCCCCACTGCACTGGACACGGACTAGGTTGCCACGGCCTGCTGGGGTCCCAAAGCAGAGGAGAAAAAATAAATAAAAAATTAATCAATTAACTTATTTTTATATGTATTTAACTAGGTTCAATATTAAGCAGTGTTGTTACCTCCTCCTAATACCCCCCCAAATCATATGTGGATGTAGATGGAGGTGTATCGTTGTGGTTGGTTTCGGGCAAAGAAGGTCAGCGGATTCATGACTGTTGGATGGTAATGAGAGATGACCAAGAGGGGTG
Organism: Myxocyprinus asiaticus; assembly: GCF_019703515.2. Classification (NCBI taxonomy): domain Eukaryota; kingdom Metazoa; phylum Chordata; class Actinopteri; order Cypriniformes; family Catostomidae; genus Myxocyprinus; species Myxocyprinus asiaticus. The sequence continues at coordinate 10,265,412 of NC_059359.1, forward strand.
TAGTTCTAGTGTACTGTTTTGAACGGAAGTGGACAGGTTTTCCATGGAGATGTAATCTATTAGTAAGTTTTTCCAAGATGCAACATGTATGGTGTTCCTTGATTTCCAGTTCATGAGAATAGTTTCCTTGGCGACCGTTAGTGCCACTAGGAGTAATTGACTGTTTGTGTTGTTTAAATTGATTATGGATATGTCACCTAGTATACAGAGGGAGGAAGACATTGGGATGTGACATCCCATAAGGACGGATAGTGATTCAGTGATGATTTCCCAAATTTTTTTAACGGGGGTGCAATGCCAAATGGCATAAACATAGGTGTCTGGGTTATTTTGTGTGCAATGTGAGCAGGTTTCTGAAGTAAATCCCATTTTAAACAATTTCCGTCCAGTTAGGTGAAATCTATGACGTACCTTATATTGTACAAGTTGCAGGTTGGCATTTTTTGTCATGAAGTAGGTATTTTTGCAGATATGTGTCCAGAAATCGGCATCGGGAGTAATGGATAAGTCTGATTCCCATTTAGCATTTGGTAAGCTTAATGTGTTGTCTGATTTTGATATTATTCTATATATTTTGGAGAGTAGTTTTTTTGAGGAGGATATGTTAATTAGCTCTGAGATTAAAGGGGAAGGTCTAAGTTAATGGTCCGAGTGTCGATTTTTGATTGGATAGATGATTTGATTTGTAGGTATTCCAAAAAACATTTACTCCTGATGCGGTTTTTCTGGACCAAGTGGGAAAATGAGGCCAGGTTATTATTATGAAGGATATGTTGAAGTAGTGTGATGCCCTTTTCTGCCCATGTGCGTAAGTTAAGTGACTTTTTGTTAACTGTAAAATCTGGGTTATTCCAAATGGGGGTGTATTTAGATAGTGCAAGAGGGGTGCTTGTGATTTGATGAAATTTCCACCACACTGTCAGAGCTGCTGCTGTTGTTGGCATTTTAAAACAGGAGTGTTTTTTGATTGTCTGACTGTAGGAGGGTAAGTCCTGTAAGAATGTGAATGTCCTTACAAACTGTTTGTTCAACATCTAACCATGTGTTTTCTGATGGGTTAGGATGACTCCATTTGTATATATTTTGAAGCTGATTGGCCAGAAAGTAATGGTAAAAATGAGGTGCTACTAGTCCTTGTGTTTTTGGTTTCTGTAGGGTAGTCAATTTAATTCTTGGGGTCTTATTTTTACAGTAGAATTTGGTAATGATTGAATCTAGAGATTTAAACCATGTGAGGGTGGGTTGTGTTGGAATCATTGAGAATAAATAGTTTAGTTTAGGGAGTATAGTCATTTTAATTACTGATATTCTGCCCATAATGGATAGTGGTAAGTTCATCCAGCGTTGAAGATCATCATCTATTGTTTTGAATAATGGAGTAAAGTTAAGTCCAAACAGCTCTGACAGCCTGGGGGAAATATTAATGCCTAAATATGTGATGTGATTGGTGCATAGAGGGATAGGTGGTGTCTGGGATGACACATCCAAGCTGTTGGAATTTAATGAAAGAATAGAAGATTTACTCCAGTTGATTGAGTATTCAGAAATATTAGAGAATGAAACAATGAGTTTAATCGTTTCTTGTAATGATGATGGGGGTTCTTGTAAATACAATAATAAATCATCAGCGTAAAGGCTGATTTTGTGGTGTATATTTAGTGTTTGAATTCCTTTAATGTAGCTGTTTTGATGGATGGCTGCTGCTAACAGTTCAATAAAAATGGTAAATAGTGAGGGGGAGAGTGGGCATCCTTGTCTAGTCCCGCGGTGCAGTGTGAAGCTACGTGATGTTAGTTCATTGGTGATGACAGTGGCTGAAGGTGATGTGTACAAAATGTTGATCCAGTTAATGAATGACTCCCCAAAACCAAACCTCTCCAATGTGGAAAACAAGAATTTCCAGTTGACCCTATCAAAAGCTTTTTCTGCATCGAGAGTAACTATGATGGTTTTTGCTTTTTGAATTGAAGAATAATACATTCAGTTAAAAAGTCTGTGTGTGTTGGTGGATGCAAGTCTACCTTTAATGAAACCGGTTAGATCTGGGTGGATTATAGATGGCGTGACTTTTTCGATTCTATGTGCTAGTGCTTTGGCAATGATTTTAATGCCTACATTAATTAGAGAAATGGGACGATAGCTTGATGGTAATGTTGGGTCTTTATTGGGTTTGAGGAGTGTTCATGTTAACTGGGAGTTTTGATTGTTGTTTTGATTCACTTATCATTCGGATGAAAAGTGGTGATAAAATGGACCAAAAGTGTTTGTAGAACTCAGCAGGGAATCCATTAGGACCTGGTGCTTTATTGTTCGGCATGAGTTTTAGGGCAGTAAAAAGTTCATGTTATGTTATGGGTGATTCCAGGCTATTTATTTGATGTCTACTAAGTTGTGGCAGATTGATGCTGTTGAGAAATGAATTGATGTCTTTCTGATTTGGGTCTTTTTCTGATGAGTATAATTTACTGTAAAAATTGTGAAAGATTTGGTTTATTTCATCCGGTGAGTTGGTGGACTTCCCTGCTGTGTCTGTAATAACTGGGATTGTTGTTTTTTCCTTATTTTGTTTGATTTGATTTACCAAATATTTACCAGATTTATTACTGTGATGGAAGTCTTCTTGTCTTAGCCTACACTACCGGTCAAAAGTTTTGAAACACTTGACCGAAATGTTTCCCATGATCTTAAAAATCTTTTGATCTGAAGGCATATGCTTAAATGTTTGAAATGAGTTTTATAGACAAAAATATAATTGTGCCACCATATTAATTTATTTCATTATAAATCTAAAATTTAATTTAAAAAAATGTTTTTGAAATTGATGACTTGGACCAAATAATAAAGAAAAGCAACCAATAAGTGCCCAGCATAGATGGGAACTCCTTCAATACTGTTTAAACAGCATCCCAGGGTGATACCTCAAGAAGTTGGTTGAGAAAATGTCAAGAGTACATTTCTTAAAATTCAAGGCAAATGGTGACTACTTTGAAGATGCTAAAATATATAATATTATAATATATAAAAACACAGTTTTGATTTATTTTGGATTTTGTTTAGTCACAACATAATTCCCATAGTTCCATTTATGTTATTCCATAGTTTTGATGACTTTAATATTATTCTAAAATGTGAAAAAAAAATTATAATAAAGAATGAGTAAGTGTTTCAAAACTTTTGACCGGTAGTGTATGTATCAGGAATTGAGTATGTTTATTGATTATTTAATTTAGTTTAAATTTATATTTTCTTAGTTTATTCTGTGTTTCTTCTGTTGGGATATTTATATTGATGTCTTCGAGTTGATTGATTTTTTGTTCTAGTTCTGCTACTTGTTCCTTTTCTTTCTTTTTTTTTGTAAATGGAAATTGAGATTCTTTTTCCTCTTAGTACTGCTTTCCCTGCTTCCACAGAAGAGACGGAGATGATTCCGGGGTGTCATTCATTTCTAGAAAGCATGCCCACTCTCTTTTAAAATAACTGTCAAATTCAAGGTCTTTCAGAAGAGATGTGTTAAAGCGCCATCTGGTAATGGATTTATGTGGACTAGTTCTATTCCATTTTAATGTTACCGGGGCATGATCACTAATGACTATTGGATGGATCTTTGATTCAGAAATATTTGATATAATAGAATTACTGGTGAGAAAGAAATCAATACGGGAATATGAGTGGTGGACTGGTGAGAAAAATGAGTATTCATTAGCATTTGGATGCTGTAATCGCCAACTATCGCCAAGATCAAAATCACTCATGAACTGTTTTATGGTTTCTGCAGATTGGCAAATGCGTTTATTGCTCATACTATTAGATCTATCTATTGTTGGGTTGAGAACTGTGTTGAAGTTGCCTGCTATTATGACTGGACAGTTAGAATGGTTTGAAATGAAGGAAAAAAGGTCTGAAAAAAAGATGGGTCATCTGTGTTTGGGCCATATACATTACCAATTGTAACTGGGCTATTATTATTTGAAATGTTTATGATAATGAAACGTCCTTCAGGGTCTATAACGGTGGTGTTATGAACAAATGAGATTTTTTTACTTATTAAAATGCATACTCATCTTTGTTTTGTGTTATAGTGAGCTGATAATAAATGATTGTATTTTGATGATTTAATTTTGTTGTGATCTGATTCTGATAGATGTGTTTCTTGCAAAAAGCATATGTCGGCTTGTAGTTTATTTAAATGATTCAAAACTTTGATCTTCTTTATCTGAGAACCAAATCCACGAATGTTCCAGGTTAGAAAAGTGATTGATGACATGTTATGTTTTTATGAGGAAATAGAAAATAAACAAAAATGTATATTAATGTGTGAGTGTATATATTCATGCAATTATGGCAGTGCGTATGCTTGCATGCATAACATGGCAATGCTGTTGGCAGACTAACAAAACTAAAGATACACAAATCTTGGGGGGGGGTGGGTTGACACGAGACCTAGGTGCAATGTAAAAGCACATCTTATATATTTAAGAGAGAGCATGTGAGAGAGAAAAAAGTACTGGGGAGTGGGGTAGTGGTGGTGTGTTTATAAGTTTATGATCATGGCAGTTATTGACTCAGGAATGTGAGTGAAGGGTTCAGAAAAGCCAGGGGGTAATGTCCTTATCACGATATAACTGTCCATCTATGTATAATTTGTCCACTGCAATGACTGCCTTTTTTCTTTCATTTATCATCTGTTTTTGGATTGGGAAATGCTGTTTTTGACGTTCAAGTATGTCCTTTGGGTACATAATATATAATAAATATTCATTTAGGATGCAAAGTTAGGTTCCTCTGGAGTATAGCTGCCAGTGATACCTCTCTGTCATTTTACCTTGTCAGGAAGTATTTCAGATCATGAAGTAAACCAACACTATGCATGTGAATTTGCTTACAAACAGCACTATGCATGGGTTTTCCATGTCTGAAGACAAAAAAATTGTCATCTTTTGGCCCTTCATTACATTATGCAAAGGAAAGGAAATTGTGTGTTTTGAATGCCAAATGTCTGTGCAGAAAATACACAACATTTGGTTTAGAAATAGAAAGGTATATGGCCAAATGTGGATGTTGTGTGGCTGACATTGTAGTGAAAGCTAAAAGGAACTATGAGCCGTGCATGTATATAGTTTATGTACAAATCATATATAGTGCTTTATCAAAATGTTGGGCATATCAGCATTGGAGAACTTCCCAGTCAATGCTTGAGCTCAATTTTAGCATGTTAGCAAGCACAGACCATTTGCTGTAAGTAGTTACAAAAACTTTGAACCCTGCATTTAGAGAAATAAGATGTTCTTGAAAAATAACACATGCTCTTAAAGGAAATGCATTTTTAGACTTACAATTAAAAAAAATTGTAAGAAAAACAAAACTTAAAACAACAAAAGAAAGACCACATGTATAAAAAGGTAAATTCCATTGCAGGGAAGAGAAGAAAAATTGAACACAATTTTTCCTTTAAGAAAAAAATGACTGCTTAAAAATGAACATTCTGTCATCATTTACTTACCATCATGTTGTTCCGTGGAACACAAAAAGGAAATTTTAGGTAGTATGTTAGTTTCCGTCATCATTCACTTTCATTGTATGGGGAAAAAAAAAAAGGTGGCAGTGAGACTTGCATTCTCCCTAAAATCTTTTGTGTTCCACAGAAGAAAGTCATACAGGTTTGGAACAACATGAGGTTGTGTGAATGATGACAGTTTTATTTATTTATTTATTTTAAATTTTTTTTGGTGAATTATTTCTTTACATTAACATTAAAAAAGCTACTTAATTTTAAGTACATATATGGTGTTGGTACATTTCCACACTTGTAATATGAAGCTTGGTGATTTTAAGACACAGCTCCCTCCAGCATCTTATGCAAATCCTCATGGAGTGGAAAGGATGAATTTTGAATGTCAAATCTTTACTGATCTTCAGACAATGCACGGCTTGTTCTGTTCAGACAGAGGAAGAACTCTGGCCCAGATCTAAGGTAGGATTTTTTTTATTTAAAAAAAAAGAGTAGAGTTAAAATAATCTCATCTTTACTTTCCCAAATATGTTTAATTTAATTGTTTAAAAAATTTGTACAGATATTTCAGAATCCGCTCAATACAAAAGTTGTTCTATGTGGGTGTAGCACCTATATCCCTCAGAGACCCAAGCACTGGCACTGATGATGTATTTAGTTTTTCCTCCTTGAAAGGGTTTTTAGGAAGCCAATGTTTATAAAAAGCTTGATTTTAAAGTATATTTTGTTTTGGGGTGAATATTGTGTGACTTTAGCAAACAACAATGGGGAAATCTGGATTTTAGGCTGGTGGTGGTGGTGAATTTTGTGTGACTCTAGTAAGCTGTGAAATTCAGTATGCTCCCCCCCCCCCAAATGTGCTGTTGTGATACAGTTCAGAATGTCAGATATATGTAATTTTTTTTGTTTTTTTTTGTATCTCCAAAATTGGAGACAATTTGTAGATCAATATTATGCAAAGTCTTCAAAAATGATTTTCTCTATTGCAAGACAATACAATTAGGTTTACAAATGTGATTATAGTCAGGTGAAAAATTGATAGAAAATGAAAGCTTTTATGTAGAAAATCAAGCAGATGTGGAAAAATGTTTTATAGTTAGTGCTGATTAAAGTAAATTAATTATTTTCTTTAAGGGATGAAAAAAGGCTTTAAAATAGGCGCCTATATGTAAACTGAAAAATTAGTGTTGTTCGTAGCATTTAAAATGTCTTTTGTATGTCAGCTGTTCAACACATTTTATAGACTGAAGAGTAAACTATGTTCATTTGTGATTTTATATAATTAGTATAAACAACAATGCCTTACATCTCCAACAAACTCAATTATTTGTATTAATAAATGTATGGGTTCCATTTGTTCTAATATAATATTCTCCTCCCACTGAAGTATGAGTAGATAATTGTCCTTTCGTAATAGAAATATGAGAAGTACTGTATCTTCTTTACATGCTATTTGATGTTTCCTCTTCTGATGCACTAAGCCTCAATCTCATGTAATAACATTGTTATCAGTAGATTATGAATGTGGTCTCAAAGGATAAAATAAATGTAAGTCAGAATTTTAGGCAGCACTCACTGTCACTCATTTAACCATCTCATATGGAACAACCGCCGCAACCAAGTTACATGTCTGAATATATATTTACTACATACAGTATACCTCTGTAGGTCATTATAACACTAATTTATTTGTATAGTAACTAAAATCTTAATTTATATCTGAAATGTAATATTTTTAGTAGAAAGACTTCCTGTAAGATGACTTGTAAAAAATATATTGAAAGCAGATGTTTAACATAGTAGTTTTGTTTCAGCACTGGTTTGACTAACTGTAATAAGAGCCTTCTTAGTGAAAAAGTTTATACACCACCTTACTCCACATTACCTGAGTTAATTGTTTCGCATCCACTTGATAATTTGGCTTTTACTCTTTTTGCAGCCTAGTACATAGACATTTGAAACCAGCTTCAGGAGTCGCAGGAAGAACTGCATAAACAGAATGGCTGTGATATTGGCTGTTCTGATGACCATTTGCATGTTTAGCCCAGGCAAGTAATGTGCACAGTATTACATACAGTGACCCCCAAATGTATTTGGACCCTTAAGCCATTCATAAAAATGTATGGATTTAATTGCATTAGATAACAAAATATAAAGTGGCATCTGCAAATAAATGATTCTAGACCAGAACCAACTTCTCTTGCAATCACATTTCAGCAACTGGTCTCAAGGCCATTTTTAGTTGAAGATGTGAGTTCCCCTAAAGTTTACGCTGGTGACCTTGCATTGTAACCAAATTTTACCAATAAGGAGATGTTCCATTAAGATTTGTGCTTCAAAAAGTGTCCAAATAAATGTTTTCTATTTTTAACAGTATGCCTATATCTATTGCTTTTTATATACAGTGGCAAGAAAAAGTATGTGAACCCTTTGGAATTCCCTTATTTATGTATAAATTTGTCTTAAAATCTGGTTTGATCTTCATCTAAATAACAATAATGAACAAACACAATCTGTTTTAACTAATAACATACAAATTACTGTATTTTTCTTGTACATATTGAATACATCATTCAAACATTTACAGTGTAGGTTGGAAAAAGTATGTGAACCCCTAGGCTAATTACGTCAACAAAATCTAATTAGAGTCAGGAGCTGGCAAACCTGGCATCCAATTAATGGACCAAGATTGGAGGTGTGGGTTAGAGCTACTTTGTAAAAAGCATTCAAACATTTTGAGTTTGCTATTCACATGATTCTTCTGCTGTCGTGGACCATGCATTGCAAAAAGGAAATCTCAGAAGATCTGGGATCAGCAGGACAATTACCCTAAACATTGAAGTAAAGTGACCCGGTCAGAGCCCAGACCTTAACCCAATAAAGATGCTGTGGAATGACCTCAAGAGAGCTGTTCACACCAGATATCCTAAGAAAATGGCTGAGCTGAATCAGTTCTTTAAGGAAGAATGGTCCAAAATTCCTTCTGAACTTTGTGCAGGGCTTATCTGCAGTTACCGGAAACACTTGATTGAGGTTATTGCTGCCAAAGGAGGATCGACCAGTTATTAAATCCAAGGATTCACTTACTTTTTCCACAATAGTGTGAATGCTTATTGGGATGTGTTCAATAAAGACATGAAAGATTATAATTGTTTGTGTGTTGTTAGCTTAAGCACATCATGTTTGTCTATACTTGTGACTTTGATGAAGATGAGATCACATTTTATGACCAATTAATGCAGAAAACCAGCTAATTCCAATACTTTTTCTTGCCACTTTATAAAATCTAACAAAGTTACTGTATTTTTGTTAAATGTTTTGTTTCAAAATTGTTCTCTTGCTATCTTTCTTTAGAATAAAATGCAACTTGGTTTGATATTTTGTTATTTAACACAATGACAGTTATACATTTATTTTAAAATGTGGCTTAAAGGGATAGTTCACCCAAAAATGAAAATTCTCTCATAATTTAATCACCCTCTTGCCATCCCAGATGTGTATGACTTACTTTTTCTGCTGAACACAAACTAAGATTTTTAGTAGAATATCTCAGCTCTGTTGTTCCTTTCAATGCAAGTGAATGATGGCCAGAAATCTGAAGGTCCAAAATGCATATAAAAGCAGCATAAAAGTAATCAATACGACTCCAGTGGTTAAATCCATATCTTCAGAAGCAATATGGTAGGTGTGGGTGAGAAACAGATCAATATTTAAGTCCTTAAATATTTAAGTGACTATAAATCTCCACTTTCACTTTTACATCTGAAAGTCACATGTGGTGCCTGTTTAGTTTTACTTTCACATCTGAGAGTGAAAGTGGAGATTTAAAGTATAAAAAGGACGAAAATATTGATTTGTTTCTTAGCCACACTTATCATATCGCTTCTGAAGACATAGATTTAACCACTGGAGTCAAATGCTTTTATCTGCTTTTTGGACCTTCAGATTTCTGGCCACCATTCACTTGCATTAAAAGGACAACCTGAGCTGAGATATTGTTCTAAAAATCTTCATTTGTGTTCTGCAGAAGAAAGAAAGCCATACATATCTGGGATGGCATGAGGGTGAGTGTCCAAATATTTTTAGGGGCCACTGTGCATGCATCAAATTCCTTATGTACTATATGTTCTGCATTAACTGAATGTTATTACCATACCTTTGCCTAAAATGCACAAGCAATTAAAAATATGTACAGTAAATCTAGAAATATAGAAGCAGCAAAAGAAACTCTTAACACATGAGTAACTGGTTGTTAAATGTTAACAGGGCTTTCAATAGACAGTCGTGGGACGAGTTTCATCACAGCATTCCCAGAGAATGTTGCCTATTATTATAAAAAATCCTACAATCAACTCAAGATCACTAGCCTGCATGAGTACACTGAAGTCACCGTCGATATGGGTGAAATAAGGAAGAAAGTCATCAACGAACGTGGGAAAACTTGGATTTTAAATTTTAATAAGGACTTGGAGGAACACCGGTTAACATCTTCCAACATGTCTGTTAGAATCACCAGCGATAAAGATATCACAGTGCTTTCTGTGTCTGGGTGGTGGGGGAGATTCCAGTCTCATGTTGTCCAGCCTGACCAAAATCTTGGAACAGCTTATCAGGTCCCCGCTCTCAATTATACTAAGCTAGTCGCATCCTTTAGTACTGTAACAAATACAGAGGCGAGGTACAACTCTTTTAGGCTGCTCATTATCAACGCAGTGAACGAAAGCAACACTGTCACCTTCAAATGGGTAGACGAAAGCGGTGAGAACATTGAAAATACAACAACCCTTGAGGCTTACAATCTTTTCCAGCTTCGGAGTAATAGTGAGGTGAAAGAAATCAAAGCGACGTCCAAAGTGGCTGTGCTGCTGACCCATCCGTGCGTTATCACCCAACAACCCTGCTCATGCAACATGGTGTTGAATCAGCTCCGCCACGCAAATATGACAGGGAACCAAGACGGAAAAGAGAGTTTCTTTGTGCCCTTCACCTTTAATATCCTACAGCTACTTCTTACAACAAATCAGACCGTCAGTATCAATAATGGTTCTGAGTTTAGTGTTGAGATTAAAGGGCCAAATTCAACAGACATCCTGCCATCATTCCCAAATATCAGTATGGGGTTTGTATATAATATAGACAAGCCTGTTTCCCTCCAATTAATTAGCTCTGGACTCATTCTAGACCTCATTCCAAAAAGCATGTTCGCTGCCTGCTTCCTTGTACATCATCATCCTTCAGGCAGTGGGGCCTTGGTGATTGCAAACAAATCCGAAAAAGGTGATGTGCGAATAAACAATCAACCTTTGCCTTCAACAATTAACTGGAAAGATATGGGTCGCACAGGGTCACAGTTCTCTTGGACTCTAGTGAATTTAACAGTATCAAGCACTATCTGGCATAGAACCTCAAAGATTGCTGTGTATATGATAGATCGTTGGGATTCAGATGGAAAAATGCCTGTCTATGGAGGTTCAGCTATAATCATAAATGCAGACCCAGGTAAAATGTATGTGTGTGTGTGTGTGTGTGTGTGTGTGTGTGTGTTTGTATGTGTGTTAACCCTCATGTTCTGTTGAAATTCACATTACCATTTTATGTTTGAGGTCCCATGTTCCAGTTATTTGTGTAGACAGATATTATTAAAGTTTTATCCTTTTGTTTTACCACAAAGTTGGCATGCAATCATTTAGAAAGGTGATTGTTATCCAGTTTAGTATCATTGTTTCTGTTTGAAGTCAATTTGCCCCTGCAAAAACACATTGTAGAAAAATACAAAAAAGCAAATCAAAGAAAACAACTAGAAGGACTGTACTTCTACAGTGTGTGTTTGAAAATTCATTGTATTTATTCTAGAGCTGTCAAATTTAACGCATTAAGGCATGCAATTAATTACAAAAGTGAATTTTTCTTAATCAAGATTAACACATTTACCGTTAATACAGTATAAACCAGCATAAACACTGGTTAGAAGGACGGAAACTTTGTGATGTGTCCGCCTGGACTCATTACACTGACTGACACACCACAAACATACGCCAGACGTGATTCAGTGTCAGTGATAAAGTGATGGGGAAAGCACCTCTTAATGCTATTTGTTGTTCAAAACAAGCCTATATGGAACTTGTTATAGAAATCATGTATTTTTCAGCCTAATTAAGGCATATTATAATTACCACAGAAGCACGCCATGTCTTAACTATCACCAAAACACAGAATGAGACATTTTTGTCTTCAAGCGCTTTTCATGTGGAGTTCAAAGCGGCACTTGACGCTGGCACTGACTCCCTGAAGCGAATCATGAACGAGGCTTCACAATTGCTGTAACAAAGCAGATAGCCACAGTCTACCAGCAGATTAATATTGTGGAGGATGAGAGTTTAAGAGATTTAATGCCCATTGTAATGAATATGCAACTTATGGGGAGACTAGTTCTTTCAATTTGTCAAACTCCCACTTAGATTTTGGGAAACTTTTAATGAAACTTGAATTGGTGATATTTAAGTGCATCTTTATACTGTGGAAGGATTTGTTTGGAAAATGTTAATAAAGCATTATATTTTTCATATTGTTTTGTTTTATTTCCTAAGAAGGAAATAAATGCATTTAGACAGAAAAAGAAGTATATTTAGACTTAAATGTCAGCACTTTCAAAATCTGCGTTTAACTAAGAAAAATTATGCAATTAATTGCAATTTAAAAACATTATCGACTGACAGCACTAATTTATTCCTTTTCTATACCTGAAGTTTCTAAGACCCCTAACCTAAGTAATGTAAAAAAAAAAAAAAAAAAACAATCATGGGAAATGATAGAAGTGTGTTATCAAGTTTAGTTTAGAAATTTGCAATTTACAGTTAATGAATTGTTTTCATAAGATTAGGAAACAGCATGAAGTATCAGCCTGACATGGCAATGTTACAGATGGTTTTTGAGCTAGAAAAAGGGATTTTGTTTATCCCAGACCCCAAACAGAACATGAGGGATAAATTTGATGATGAACCATAAGCACGCATATTCACTGTACTTATATAAATATGGAAATTTCAATGTTCCAATCAGTGAATACCAAATATTTGTTTGTGTGTCTTTAGATCCCAATGGCTGCATGGTGACTCCTGAGATGTATATAGTTGGTACCAATGAAATGAGCTGGTCAAAGTCCCATCAGTACTGCTTTAATAAAGCTGATCAGTTTGCCAGGCTCATCTCTACTGAGAACAAGAATAAGTTTGTCACGAACATGACCATGCCCTCGACGGCCAAAAATCAAGGGGACGGGTGGATCAGTCTGCGCCGTGACCTATTAACTACAGCGTGGTACTGGAGCAGCAGTAAGGACAATAACAAATCCAATGTGGTCGAAACATTTTGGGACAAAGGACAGCCTGAGAAACCTGAGAAAGGCATGTGTGCCTCAGTGTCCCTGGTTGCTACTGAGAGCTTCAACTGGAAGGTCGCACACTGCTGTTCTCAAAAGAAACCGGTCTGTTTTAACCAAACAAAATATCTTGATAATGTCTCAGATCTGACACCTTAACACTGACATCTTATTACAGTGCCTGCAAGGTGAAATCCTTCATATTTCACTTTACTGCAGTTCAGCTCTAACTGATTAAATTACAACCTCTAATCAAACTTGTTTAGTAAGTAATTTAAGCCTCAAGAATGCTATGTATTTTTTGATGTTATGTACTATATACTTCAAATACTTGAGAATGGCATTCAAAATTTAACTGCAACTGTTTTTGTGACGTTTGCATGTTGATGAATGATTGGCCTCTTTTAAGCAACCAGGTTACGTGATTCAATCAATCAATCAATAAATCAGTCAGTCAGTCAATCAGTCAATCAATCAATCAATCAAACTCTCTCCTCTATAGTTTGAAAAGATGCATTATTGGTGTATAATTTTATTAAAAACGTACAAACATAATTCTTTTGCTGCCTTGCAATTCAGGAAACGTAAATTAAGTTTAATATCAAGAAATGTTCTCGTCTTAGTCAAAGGAACCAAACAATGTGATAAAACAGGCTTTTGTGCTTAATATAACAACTTATTGATTATATCTAGAATATGAAATGTTAATTAATGCCATAGCTGTGTATGTTATTGTGAAAAAAATTAATTTGATTAGAGTTTGTTTGATTTAGACATATATGGTGGTTGCTCCTCTGTGCTAATATTCTATTTCTCTGTCAAAGAGAACTGGTATGTTTAGCAGTCAGCAAAAAAGATTACATTTAATTCCAAGTACGGCATTCTCAATATTTATCTTTCTTGTATCCATACATAGTTATGCCGCTATATTAGATTAGATGTAAAACATGTTACCTCATGTACAGCTAACATTTTTAGGCTAGGGAGGTCCATTACTGTGATTTAAACTGTGATTATTATTAAAGAATGTTAATAGAACTACAATGTAGTCCTGAAGACTTTTGTATACAAAAATGTTAACTTTTCACAGTAAAAAAATGACATTTTATTTACTTGACATCCTTTTATTTGAGCACATTTGATTGTTGTAGTTTACACTGTCACAGTTGGTATCTGTGGGAGGTACAGAAGCAGATACAAAGGATCGATGATAACATGCCTCACAGAGATGATTATTTTTAAGTCTAAGTCATGAGAAACGTTTTTAAAAGCACAACTGTTTTTAACTTGACACAGCATCTTAAAATTGCAGCACGCGTGCCATGAGATGCTGAAAAAGTAGGAAGATACATCGTAACAGTCAACGATTTGTCTGTCGCATGTTTACATAGAAAACATATAGCGTATGGACAAAGATTAATATTTTAAGTATTTATAGAAGAAGTGTGTAATTTCTGCACCAGGTTTACCAGACAGAATTGCAAAATTATTGACTGTTTTTAAACAGATTTCCCAAACACTCCCTATGTTTTCTATTGGTTAATTTTTTTTTTCAACATCTTGCACAGGAGCACTGCATTTTTTTAACCTGGTCTCATAGAGTCATGTTACTATACTTACATTTAGCTTACTTATTTTTATGTGCCTCTTTCCATGTCACCACAACAATGAGTTTTATTCACTTTATTCACAAATCAGGAGTAAACTGGCAGATTAACACTTCATAAACACTTATTTTTTGCTCTGTTCCCCACCCAATACTATCTTATGACAGCGACACACTTTTACTAGAACGCATGATTTCAAAGACTACACATTTTAATGCTTGAATTACATACTGTAACAAACTACATTTACAAGCTTATTCAGCTTTGACTAAGCTGCACGTTGGTGCAACGTTTATAGTGTTGGACTTTGGCCATGTCCACACTAATACGTTTTCGTTTGAAAACTAATTTTTTTCTCTACATTTTGGCCTTCCATCCACAGTGAGCTTCTCGAAAACACTCTCTCAAGTGGATACATTTGAAAACGCCGTCTTCGAGTTGTAGTGTGGATGGGGAAGACGGAGAAATCTGAAAACCATGAGGTATTTGTTGTCATGTGATGCAGTCATGTCATCCATTCAACCCAAAACAATCAAGATGGCGGCCCACATTGATGCGGCGTTATTGTGCCTGTTATTCATAAAGATAAATGTTACTTTGTACAACCTTCACAATGCATTCCTTAAAAGGCCACGCAAAGTTTACTCTGAATTTCTGTCCGGCGACAAAACACGAGGACAATTGCTTTACAGCTTGTACATGGAATGCAATTTTTTGCATTCGCAGTAAGGGGATTTAAGAATTTTAGTACGTTTTAGTGTGGACGAGGAACTTGTGGAAAATGCTTGAAATCTGCAGGGTGGATGGGAGCATTTCGAAAACGTTGTTTTCAAATGTATCCAAATTAATGTGGACGTAGTCTTTGAACGCGGAAGACTCGAGTTCAGGATCAAGCAGGTATAGCTGCAGGCCGGAGATCTCCAAAAGGGGGGTGGATTCTCCAAAAAAGGGTTGGGATACTCCAAAATGGGGTAGTGCCAACTCCACACATGGTTAGGGAAAGGGTTAGGTTTGGGGATCCCTATATATTTGCTGGCAGATTGGAGCTCCTGCCCCTTTTTGGAGCTCTGCCTGCAGCTACAGTATATCCTTCTCTTCTCTTCAAAATGTGTCAACATGTGAGCTGAAAGTGTCATAGAAGCACCACAAAATGATGTAGTTGCTTCAGCTAGTGCATTTGCTTTTATGACACTATCAGTTATGTTTAGGGTCAAGATGTCTGTTATGATCACCTAACTTTTGCTTTCATGACACAGTAACACTTTATTTTGATGGTCCCCCTACAGATATTCAACTGACTATAAGTGACTTTTTTTTTTTATAATTATATTTATTTATCACACAATATACATTTGCACATATACAGTGAAATTCTTTTTTTTCACATATCCCAGCTAAGCTGGGGTCAGAGTGCAGGGTCAGCCATGATACAGCACCCCTGGAGCAGATAGAGTCAAGGGCCTTGCTCAAGGGCCCAACAGTGGCATCTTGCTGGGGCTTGAACCCCTGAACTTCTTATCAGTGACCCAGATCCTTAACCACTGAGCCAGCACTGCCCCCTTAACAACTGACTTGCTATAGCTAGTAAACAGTGTTTCAACAAACATTCAGTAGACTTTCAGTAGCCTGTATATAGATCTTTATTAATGATCTACTTAAATTTTTTTGCTTACCTGCTCGTTTTCTTACATCACCTTTAGTTACCCAAAGGTTTTCTGGAAATGCTCTACAGACTGTTTGTTGCATATGAATTTGCTATCAGTACAGAGCCACTTAAGGTAGTATCAGCTGTTCATCTGTAGTTACCTAGGGATCATCAAAATAAAGTGAACATCTAAGGAATACAGTTAACTGACTGCAACATGTCTCCTTTTTTGAAACAGACTATCAACAGATGGTAAATACCAATACTGATAATAACACACAGGAATAGCAGCACCACATTGCAACCAGCACATAGACTGTATGTAAAAGAAATATAAATGTACAGAAGTCATTGTTTTGTCCAACAATTTTAATGAACTGATGTTCTCAACAATAATGTAAGTAGGTCATTAATAAAGATCTATATACAGGCTATTGAAAGTCTACTGAATGTTTGTTGAAACACTGTTTACTAGCTATAGCAAGTCAGTTGATAAGCTCTTATATTGCTGTTATACAGGCTATTGAAAGTCTACTGAATGTTTGTGGAAACACTGTTTACTAGCTATAGCAAGTCAGTTGATAAGTCACTTAATATCAGTTGAATATCTGTAGGGGCACCATCAAAATAAAGTGTTACCGAAAAAGAATATTAGTTTTTTAAGGTTAAAGCTCTACCATCTCACATTTGCTTTTTATTACACTATTGGTTAGGTTTAGGTTTAAGGAAAGAAGGTATGTTTTGTTTATTTACAACTCCATAGAGCATTAACCTTAAAACCATCTTTTTGGGAAACTTGCTTTTACACCCCTCAGTGGACATTTCACCTCGAAACTGCAGCGATGTGTGTAATGAACCATGTAATTTCATTTTGCAAAATATTGCTAGTCACATAATTTTCATGACATCAGTCTGCATTTTGTAGATGATGTGTCAAATTAAAATGAACTTTTCCCTCGACACCTTACACCTCGAGATACTTATTTTCTGTTCATTGCACTGCATCTACCTCTGCCCCTGAGGCTGGTCTGGATTCTCAACTAAACAGAGCAATATTCTGAAAGCACCAGAGAGCCACAGTGTTTTTGAGAAACACTGAAGAAATTAGCTATGAATGGCTTACTCATAGTTGTCTCTACATGTTAAGATGGGATAGGAGAAAGTATTTTAACACTGACATATTTCCACACTTCACCTTTAATGCAAATCATCTTGTACTCTACATTGTCAGGTCAGACAAAAAAGGAAGTTTTGAGTAACACGGCTCCCAGCCATTACACCTCTCAAAAGAGGAAGTTTTATTTTAAAGAGGTGTATTTTTAAGAACACCCATGTGAACAGAAACAACTTTGCAAAACACTGTGGTTTGATTATGTGTGTATGCATGTGTATACATTTGTGGCATGTCAACTGACCACACTGCTAGTTCTAATACTCCTCTTAATCCAACACATTCCCACAGCCAAGGCTAAAAGTACCTTTATACCTAAGGCCAGGGCAAGCAACAACACAAGGAGAGAAGAATAGTTCTTCATGGTTGATTTCTCTGGGCTAGGAGGCAAAACATAGAGGGTGGCCTGATCCTTCCCCAAAGAGTTTGAGGCTGTACAGGTGTACTGTCCTCCAAGTTTGACATCCAGCAGTTGGCTTGAAGTTCTGTCTGTCTGTCTGTCTGTTTGTCATCGTGTTTTTTGTTGACACTGACTGCTTACTGTATTATACAACAATGTCAGTTTTGTCTAGCTGAGTGCTATTGTGTATCACACTGAGCTTTTTATTTCAACAGTAGATAAAAGTTTACTGGGAAAAGTCAATACTGTACAATACTGTAGTACACAGAAAAAGGATATGCACATTTGTATGTATACAGTAAATTAATTTTTGTAGCAATATGTTACGTTAACAGAAAATTCAAATTTGACATTTTTACACATTTCTTACATGTAAAGTCATATATAGTGAACAGAAAATTGCCACAAAATGACATCTATGCAAAAAAAAAAAAAAAACGCAACAATGAAAAAACCTGCGGTAGTTCTGTAAAAAACAATAAATTGTATCTCCTCACAGTACGTTACACTACAAGTTCCCATCTTCTTGGTGGACATCCTGTCGCTCTTGTTGGTCTGGCCAGCATCACAAACATTCCATGTCATAGATATTTATGAAATATACATGTATGTCTGATAGATTTTGATAACTGGATGGATCATTTTGCATGTGATGGCTAACATGATGAAAGAATGTTTAGAAGTTGTGAAGAGTATGACAATTTCACTGAGAATCAACTCAAGACAATTGTACTTAGTCTTCTGCACATGTGCCAAAACACGAGCAGTTTGCTTAAATGAATAAGAATTTCAAATCTGGTGTGAACAAGAAACTAATTGTTCAGAGATTTGCACTTACTGTTTTTTAAAAAAAACAATCTCGAATTGAGCCAAAGCGGAAAACTGTAAATAGCAATGTCAAATGTAAATCAAGTCAATCACTGAAACAACAGTACCACCTTGAGTAAGAAATAACATGTAAAGGCCTAATATGTATGTGTACACGAATATGGAATATAGTATTTATTTGTATGAATATAGTACTAATTTATCTTGTAATAAACAAAGAATTAAATATCCTGTGATAGTAAACTTATATGAAATAATCATAAAAATATTATTTATGGAAGTGAAAAAAATAAAATGACACTCTTTCATATTTTTTTTAAAGTTTTTTTTTATTTCTTTTCTTTTTTCTTTTCTTTCTTTTTTTTTTTTTTCAATTTTGGCTTTTTTTGTGTGTGCTACACTTTTAATAAGAGAGAGATTAGGAATACTAAAGAGGTGTGGGCACAGCTCCAAAAAATGGATAAGGTACTGGAGGTGAATTTAAGTCCTGGGTCACTAAAGACCTGAAGTATGCATTTAAGGTTTAAACAAGCAATCGGCATATTTGAGTAACATTTCACAAACTTCAGGTGTGATCTAATTAAGGACCTGCATACTGAAATGTAATGACTTTTTGGGCAACCATGAAAAGTCTCTTACAGTTCTTAACTATAAGAATAGAAAACAAAATAGAAAGCAATCTCAATATTATTATATTATATTATATTATATTATATTATATTATATTATAACTGTATCTTTTGTACTTTTGTATAAAAGTGACAAGAATCCTGATGAAGAGATGATGTGATGCTAATTCTTTAAAAATACTTTAAAAATCCAATTCACACAAAACAATCAATTGAATAAACCTCTACTATGATGAACATGCTTCCGAATATTTAGAAAAAATAAATGTTGGTTTAATTATTTTGGAGTAATCCTTTTTTATTGTTCCTACGAAAAAAAGAAAAAAAAAACATTAATTTGAACATTTTATTATTTTTTACAATATTTTTTTAAATATTAAACTCTTTTGTCCACCAAATCATAGTTAGGTCGGTGGTGTAACCACCATGCAGGTTATCATGTGACAAGAACACCATAAAACAGAGAGGACCCCTTTAAACCCTCATAAATCTTGATGTTTAAATATTAGAGATATTTTGACATTTTTATAAAGCCCAAGCAAACTTCTTGATACTTGTGACATTTTAAAGTCATTAAATCAGTTTTTATAGCAAATGTTATAAATGTTTTTCAAAAATGTATTAAACCAACATGGACACAAAGATTACATTTTTATGAACCTGACACTTAAAATAGAATAGATTTTAAAAGATTTCTCATTTTTGTCACCTTGGACAACCTTATTTGTAACTGACCTGTATACAGAAGGCCCTGTTTATAATTAACAGTAGTATGCTGCATGAAAAAAATGCTGGTGATGGAGGAATTGTTTCCAGCCTCTTTACAGTATATATTGAAACGTAAAAAAAATGTAACAAAGGATCGTTCAACAGAAAGTACCTTACTTACCAGTTCACTAATAGCTATTTTGGTGACAACACAAGCACATGGTTCCTTCTTTTAGTCATAGCTTACCCTCTTTTTAAGTCAACATACCTTCATTTTAGAGTGCCTGTCTGTGAGACTGTTGGAATGTTCTCTCTGAAGATGCAAGAGTTTTTGCTTGGTTTACTTTCTTTAATTTTTAATTTCAAAGGTAACATTTTTCACATTTAAAAAGCAAGAAT
Source organism: Myxocyprinus asiaticus (assembly GCF_019703515.2). Classification (NCBI taxonomy): domain Eukaryota; kingdom Metazoa; phylum Chordata; class Actinopteri; order Cypriniformes; family Catostomidae; genus Myxocyprinus; species Myxocyprinus asiaticus. The sequence continues at coordinate 10,285,686 of NC_059359.1, forward strand.
GAAACTAATTATAAGAGAAAGAAAATCAAAGTAAAGTTAAACAATAAATGTAACCATTGAGAACAAGTGCAGGATTTCTTTTTTTTAAGTACTGGTCAACGCTTTCTTCTCATCTGCAGGTTCAACATGTTCATCACGCTGGTCGATGACTGTGCAGGCTCAGGTCAACGTCTCCATGGGTCAAAGGGTGGTTCTCCCCTGTGTCTTCACACATCCAAAACAAAATAATTACACCAGCAACATCAATGTCAGTTGGATGCAGGATAGCTATAAAAACCCACCTTTTTTTAAGTGCATTTTCTGGAACAACACAAATGGGCAAGACAACTGCTCTGATGCCAGACCACCAAAGCGATTCTTTCTTCATGGTAACCCCAGAAAAGGTGACATTTCCTTGGGTATCACTAACTTGCAATTTACTGATACCAAACAGTACTTCTGCAGGGTGGAGTTGAAATATGATAGTTTCCTGAACACGACTGGCACATTGCTTCATATCACTGGTGAGAGAGGGACTGAGATTTATTCTGCATATGAATAAATAAAAGAAATCTGTACTGTCTGCTGTCTTGAAACTACAACTACAAGTATTGGGGCACTTATAACACTTAAAAATGTATGGCAGGGTTCCTACACATTTTGACCAATGAAAGTCCTTGAATTTTCCAATGGTGTGTGTTTAGTAAATACTGATTTTTTAAACAATTTTCTATGGATTGCACTCACAAAGTGCATTTAAATAAAATATTTTATAGTTGTGAACATATATATATATTTATTTTTTATTATTTTACTGATAGAAATTTCCATTACTTTTTACTTTTTACATGACTAAAATTGCCTGATATTTCCAGGTTTTCCATGACAGTGGGAACCCGGCAATGAACTTCATTACACAAAATGTATCACAAAAATATCAAACCAAGTTGCATGTGCAATCAAAGAATGCCATATCTTTTCTCAGAACTAACTCTCCTTCTTTGCCCACTTGTGTAATTACTTTTAGCTAACTTGTCCCACGGTGATTACTGTACATATCTATGAACATGTTCCTCTAAGGCTGACAACCAGAAGGCATCCAGATGTCTTAATTTTAAATAGCATATTGTGTATTGTTTTATCATTTAAAAGCTATCAAACTTCTTTTACTTAAAGATTTTGTTTGAAAAATGTGTTTGTGATATCTTCTTTTAAAATAAAATGCCACTTGGTTTGATATTATATCTGATGCAATGACATTCATATACAGTATTAATATGTGTGACTTAAGTGTCCAAATATTTTTGGGGGTCAGTGTAAATACAGATGAAATGACTGATGCTGTCATTGTTGTGCTGTGTGTGTGTGTGTGTGTGTGTGTGTGTGTGTGTGTGTGTGTGTGTGTGTGTGTGTGTGTGTGTGAATGTTCACTGTGTAGCTCCAGCACAGATCATCAGCTTGGACCTGGACTCAGAGGCCACAGATCAGAGTGGGATGCTGACATGTATTGCTCAAGGGAAACCTTTGCCAGATGTGAAATGGTCCTCTTCATCTGGCTCCTTGAAAGATGTTCCCAAAAATAGAAATGACTACAGCAACTTCATAGTCATTAGTTCAGTCCCCTTCTCTGACCAGGATGTGTACACTTGCCAGGCTGTGAACTTACTTGGCCGGGCTGAGAGAACATATCCTCCAAAGGATTCTGGTCTTCTGTTGTGGTTTAGTGCTCTGGGATCTTTGCTGTTGCTTGGCATTGTGGTGTTTGTTGTTGTTATGATAACAAGACGTAAGTACACTGTAAAATCTAATTAGTCTAATTAGAACTAAAACTATCTAAATTTTTTAATAACATGTATTATATTTCTCCATATGTACCATTGTCTTGACCAAACATACATAATTTATTCAAGCGAAAGGACTTATAGGTATTCCACACAGCCGCAATTTTGTACTTGATAATTTTGAGTTAGTTGTACTTGAATTCAGAGTTTAAAGAATGTATATATTTGAGTTATGATTCCAAAATGTGACATTTCAAGTACTGTTAGTACTAACCCTAACACTAACACTTTGTTGTTTTATTAATGACAATGTTCAAGCCAAATCTATGCCCTTGGGTAACTTAATTAAAGTAGTAAGAATAGTAAAAAATACAGCTTAAGTTGAGTCAACATTTTTTTCTTAATTTTAGATAACTATTAGTATTTACAGTGTACCAGTCTTTTTGAGCTTTGATAAGCATATTTAGGATTTTCTAAGCTATCATTGTGATCTGCTGTATGTGTAATTTTTTTCCCCCCAAAAGGACGATGTTCGCAGAGAGCCGTGCAACAGTAAGACTGAATGTTATTCCTTTACATTGTCAACTGAAAAAGTGCATCTGTAGTACAAAACATTTTTCACATATTGAAAAAACATGTTGCCTGTTGTTTCATTTTCCAGGCACATGGAAAATGTACAGACAGGTAAAACCTCCACTGATCAAGACAATGACACACCAGTCTATGCCAATGTCAAATGTTACCCTGTTGGTGAGTATAAAGATGCAAAGCTTATTTAATTGTACAGTTGATTTTGTTTAACATTAAACTGAGGATGTAATAAATTGCAGTCATTATACTGAAACACATACAGTATAATGGAGAAATAAATCAGATTATATATGTCAACATTATTATGTTCTTAAATGATAATGTTCCTTACTAGGTGCGAAAATGAACGATGTCAAGTGAACTCAATCATCGTAGCTGAGTCCACAATGAAATGTAAATGATTATTAATAAATGTTATTCCATTACCTTAAATTAATTGTCACTACTAGAGAAACTGAACATGGAACTTTGAGTATTGTGGATTATTATATTAATAGTTTTCATTTCCCTTTTTTCTTTATGCTTTTTTAAATGAACACACTACAGTGGTATAATACTGCTTTTTTTCTGTCTTTTTTTGACAAGATGATACACATTTATTACTACCAGCAGCACCAGTGAGCAAGGGCAGAGTTAGGGGGTCTCCTTCCTTCGGTCAGATGACACGAACGAAACCACCAACACCCCTTTCTGAAAGTGAAAGTTGAGATTTAGAGTAAAAAAGGACTTAAATATTTATCTGTTTCTCACCCCCACCTATCATATCGCTTCTGAAGATATGGATTTAACCACTGGAGTCATATGGATTACTTTTATGTTTCCTTTATGTGATTTTTGGAGCTACAAAGGTCTGATCACCATTCACTTGAATTATAATGAACTGAGATATTCTTCTAAAAATCTTTGTTTGTGTTCAACAGAAGAAAGAAAGTCAAACACATCTGGGATGGCATAAGCATATGTAAATGTTGAGAGAATTTTCATTTTTGGGGTCAGCTTTGTTAACCTTTACGTGCATGTATATATGTGTATTCATTTGAGGTTTGTTTTCAGAGTCTGAATCAACGTATGGAACCATAATAAATTAATTTGTGATCTTAAATGGTTTAATTCTCTTCCTAAACTTTCTTAAAAAGTTCTTTTTTTTTTCTTTTTTTTTTTTTTTTTATGCCAGTAGTGGTAACTACCATCAATAACCACAATTTCAACACTTTTTTTGTGTGGGTGGATTCCCACAATGATGTTAATACATATCCTGTGTGATTTGGCAAGGGCCCCAGCCAGTGGCTGAGAGTAAGAGAAAGTTAGTCTTCATTTTCGATAGCATCTTTGTTTGTGGTGGAAAATGTTCACCCATTCATGATGAAATTATTTAAAGCTACACTATGTACCTTTTTTTTTTGTCAAAAAATAACAAAATGTTATTAATGAACAAAATCAACAAAAATTAGTGCAACAAAAATCCATCTTCCAAGCATGGGGACGGATTTCGCAGTGTTGATGTCATGTCCATACACAGAGAAAAAGCGAGGCGCTTGCGGTGTGGGAATAGTGTGAACCTGAAAGTTTGTTGTCACAACAAATGAGAAAAATTTACCATGGATCATTCAAAATGGCAAACTTCCGGGTGATCACCGGATGTAAAAACAAAGAAACCCCAAACAGAGCAGAGTCTTCAAGCAAAAAGGGAAAGCGACAGACTCCATAATAAAACCTGAATCAACAACGGCTTTTCAGAGGTGATGACAACTGAAAGGATGAAAAAGCGACCCAGAGATGTTTTTTCTTACTCAACAGGTAAAATATTTTATTATATATATATATATATATATATATATATATATATATATAATTTTTATTGATATGGTTTATGTATAGTTGTGTAATCACACACACACACATACACCTGTGTGTGTGTAGTGAAATACAATAATTATACTGTAATCGGTGCAGAACTTTTCTCTTGCTAGCACACGTGTGTATTTTTCTTTATAACGGCAATAATTTATATCAATAAATCCTTTAGTCCTAGGCTTGCCAAGGACATGAGAGTCTTGAAATTATGTTGACCACTGGTTGGTAACAATGACAATCTATAAATTTGTTACTACTGTGGTCTGTTTGGCCAGAATATCCTGCAGTTATAAAAACTTTACAACGTTTGACCTTATCAGACTAGCAATCATTATGTCTAATGTTAACGAATGTTGCCTAACTTTTGTAACATCATTTATTTCAAAACATCAATGTTTCCAATAAGTCAAAACAACAGCATAAGATATGCCACTTACCTGCTCAGATGACTTGTATTTGGATATCCGTCTTTTCCTTTCTTTCATTGTTTATTTGTCCATTCGCTCTGATAAGATGTCCTGTATCCAGTGTACCTCGAACCACATTCATCTGCGCAGAGGAGCAGAGCCGAAGCACAACCAAAACAATGTTCTTCTGCAAGACACATGCAGTTTTATTTTTTAACTGCTAGGGGGCCAAAAGTTACATAGTGTAGCTTTATATAAATCGGTTTAACAGCTGTCTGGCTGTTTCCAACATGTGAAGTAAGCTATCATGTGTAACGTTCTTTAAACATGTATATATATATATATATATATATATATATATATATATATATATATATATATATATATATAATATAAATATATATTTTATAAATTATATATAAATATAAATATATATATACTTTTAAGGTTTTAAAATAATCTTGACCACAAATCCAAATTATAACCACAAATTTTAAATGAAATAGTTTAGTGCTGCTATTTTAGTCCCTCTTATTGTGACACACACACACAGAGAGAGAGAGAGAAAGAGAGAGAGAGAGAGAGAGAGAGAATAACAACAGAGTAGCATGGCAAGCAGCATCAAACCGGGCTTTTTAATGGGCGGGGCTTGGCGGCCCATAAGTTGTTCCTACTTGGTCAGACACGACTGGTTTGAATAATAATTGTTCTGTTTTAAACCTTCACATTTTATTTTCAATTCAATTGCTATTACAATTTCTCAGTGTTACGATTATACGGTGAAAAGTACTACCCAGACCTCTACTGAACTAGCACGTGGACGGCGTTGTCACGTGTATCTGTTACTTTTCTCAGCGATGATCAGAATTGACCAATCGCAGTCGTTTGTCAATACAAACTTTTACATTTTAGGCTACTTAATAATTTTATAAAGATTGCTGTGGTAGATTTACATTTGTATATCTGGTACCAATCTTTGTATTTATTAGATTTAACAACATAGGTTTACTCTATAAATATCTCCACTAAGACAAAAACGTCTAGAGGTTTGAATGTCCCTCAAAGGAGGATTGAGGTTTTTGAGCCTCAATGCGCACCTTGTGGACAAAGGCAACTTTGTGTCCCGTATGAAAAAGGTTACTGTAAAGAGTTATTAACTTTACCCAATGGTCACACCCTGATGCGGTGTTTCAAACACTGACTCAACCATTTGTCCCCAGTTGAGCTGCTTTATATAGCCTTTTTTTTTTTTTTAATGATTTTCTAAAGTGCGCTTTCACGTTAGATTTATAAATATATCACAATGTCTCACACTGTTGTGACTACTACTACTACTACATCACCATCGGATGGAGGATTTTGCAACATCGGTTATGCGCGTTCATATCAAGGATTACTGAAAATTGGGCAAGTGGTAAGAGAAAGTTATACTTCCGTCACATCATTTATATCATGCTGTAAGATTAGTTAATGAATATAATCCCAAGCAGACAGATGTTTTTTTTTTGTTTTTTTTTTTACACGTAGATTAAGATGATTATTTTACAAGAGTGCCATCATTTGCTGATTAACGGAACTTTCCACTGAATTTATTTGCTTGAGTGCACAGCAAATGTATTTTTATTGGGGGAAATGCTGAAAATGTCCCGATAAGTTAAATAAATCTAAATAATAATAATAATAATAATAAATACACAATTAACAAAAATGCCAAAAGTACCATGATACCACCATGTACCATAGTACCAACATGGTTTTGGACATTACTATGGTGCCATGCTACAGTATATATATATATATATATATATATATATATATATATATATTCTCTTTTTATTTTTATTCTATTTTATTATTATTATCTCTGTCTTGTTGTTGTATTGCTTGTGCATTGGAAGCTTCTGTCACCAAGACAAATTCCTTGTATGTGTAAGCATACTTGGCAATAAAGCTCATTCTGATTCTGATATCAGAGTATCATGGCATTACCATCTTATACCATCATCGCACCATGGTACTGGTACTTACAAAGGACTCTTTTTGTGTGGGGAACATCCTCAAAAGCGGAAAAAAAGGTTCATAAAGAGTCTCAATTATGTATTTATTCACTACTTAGAATGGCTGTTATATTTTAGGGTTTGTTTTAGTGTGTGTGTGTGTGTGTGTATGTTTGTGTGTTGAAGTCGGGGGTTGGGTGGCTAACAAGCAGGGATAATTTGTTAACACTCACACACCCCGGACGCTCAGGAACAACTGGCTGCTAAAATGGACACAGTGATGAGAGAGATTTGCGCTGCTACTCTGCAGCATGTGGGGCCTCAATGAAGGGCCCAACAGAATTAACCCCAATAAATGTAATATTCAACATATCAGTTGGCCTCACTTTCAATACTGATAAAAATGTGTTTATATATTTACAAAATGAAAATATAAAAAATGATATAATATTAAAAAAAAAAAATAAAAAGGAAAAAGATTTGTTATTCTGTGTTATACTGAGAAAATCATTTTGTCACTTCTGTTGTTATATTTCTGTCAGAGTACTCACATTAGTATTTGACTGAAGGATAAAAGGTGTAGTTAAATTTGTTTAATTTAATTTTGTTTGAACAGGTAACCCTTCTGATTGCCTTCCTATGTGTGCACTGTGAAAAGCGATGGACCGATTACTCTGCATTTCGGTACTTTGAGGTGGTCACCGTGTGGTTCCTCATTGTCTTCCTCATCTTTTTCTTGATGTACATGATGAGACTTCAAAGCAAAATCGCATGCATTAACTGGACATTGACGGTAAGGCAGCACAGTTCTTGACCACTCTTTTTTAAAACAAAATGTATTATTTTGCTCAATGACTGAGAGCGTTGTTTAGCTACTTTCTGTTACATTTCAATGATATATATATATATATATATATATATATATATATATATATATACTGACTCATGCCGTTCTTTTACAGGAGTTTTTACATTATGCTGTGGGAGGTATCCTAGTCTTCATTGCCTCTATAGTTGCGGCTGTGAAGAGTCATGGGATCTCAGCTTTAGTCGCTGGATCTGTGAGTGCCCTTTTGTGTTTGCAATATGTGCAGTGCATGCTGCTGACTGGCCAGGGATAAACACACAGCCCTCTTGTGTAAGGAAGAGGAAACAGGAAGTGCATATCTGTAATTCTGAATCACATGGTGCACGAGTTATTGGGAGGTGCTTGAAATCTTATAAAGGTCTATTTTGGCATCAAAGACAAATACAGTTATATGTGCAGAATACTGTTTCTATCTTACCTGCTACTAATGCCTCTGTTTTTACATAAACCTTCACAGGTGTTTGGTTTTATGGCTACTTTTCTCATTGCAATCAGTATATGGACCTCTTATAAGGTCACTTGTGGCTCTCAACCTACTGGTGAGTCTGTTTTACATAAATTGAGAAATATATATATATATATATATATATATATATATATATATATATATAGTTCATATATAAAAGTAAATTGTGTAATATAAAAATCCTTTTTTATGCAGGAGGAAAGAAATAATAAAAAACAATGTTAAAATAGGCTGAACACTAGTAGATTGACTCAGAATTTGCTCAGTTTTATTGCATGTTTTTTTAATTTCCTCTTAACATTCTTCCAAAGGTGCCGCAGTGTAAGATGACGAAGACACAGTCTTATCAGCAGGAAGTAGCGAGGAAAATTCTTCGTTTGTTCTAGATCTATGATTGGTGCTTTAAGGACCTGAAAGGGACAATGTTGTACATGCTGTATTCAAGAGCAAATTTCTTTTCATCAAAACTTAAATGCCTTAATAATCTAATTGTCTCTTATCTCATCCTGCTCAGTGCTGGGACCATACTTTGACATACATGAATACATACATGAATTTTGCAGCTCTAAGTGGTTTATTTGTAGAGCAAACTGGTATATTTTGGTATATTTATCTAAAATGTCTGTAGCTAAACGGACATTTATCCACAAGAATGTTTACATCATTTATTTGACAGCATATCATGTGGTGTAGATTTGATTCAGCGACTGCATTTACAGAAGGTTTTGGCTGAAGTGAGGTGTTCATGAAGTTTTGATGCAGACTCAAAGTATTGTTGCAAGAGTTGAAGTGTATTTTTGCTTTTCACAGAATCCATATATTATTATAATATGCACCAGTACTGTAAAGTTTAAAGAATGTATTTTTGGCTTTCTGAGTGTAAGTCACATTGTTTTGTACACTGTGCTATAAAAAGTATTTACTTCTAATATTGTGTTACCTTCTCTTTTTCCAAATTAAAATGAACATCCAAAGAGACTAACTATAACTAAACTACAACTGCCTCCACTGCTTAAGGAAGAATTTGGGACTCAGATCACGTGGTAATACATTAGATAATCATTTAAAACGGTAGGTACTGTTTTATGTAACCAATACAATTTTTGAATAATTATTCCAAAATGTTATTTGTTGCATGGTAATAAAACAGTAAATGCAGTTTTAAATTAATCATCCTATTACTATTTAGTCAATGTGACTTTTCTTTGTAGCAAAATGATGTGGTAGGCATGCTACCCATTTATATTTACATTTAAAGCATTTAGCAGATGCATTTATCCAGAGCAGCATGTACTTACAGGTAAGTAGGTGTTTCAGTGCTAGTTACTAGGAAAAATAGCCTAGAACTAGCAAAACACTAACCCTTTCCAAGGGAATGCCTTGAAAACAGAAAGGAGGGAATGCACATTTAATATGTATACTTTGTTAAGGTAATAAATCATTTGGAAATGCTTTCACTTTGGTTGTTATAACACTGCTATAAGGTGGAAAGGAAAATATGAAGGAATACATTCCTTAGTGAAAAATCATGCCGAATATATGAAGGTTAGGAAATATCTGAAGGGAAGTGCAAGATGGCGATTGCATTCCAGCTAATATGGAAACATGACTCATGCACATCCTGAATACTCATTCAAGCACTGTTTATTGTCCAGCAAAGTCAGTGTGAAAGCTTTCCCAATGGCTCAAATCTGATTTATAGCATTTCATCATGGTGCTCGGTTGTTGTAATTGATTTCTTAAGTTCAGCATGTCAATTACATGCCTGACTAAACAAGACCAAAAAAGAACAGCGTAGAACTGTGCAGACTTCTGTTTAGAAGTCAGTTTTGACTACTTCAAAGTAGGTCATCCCAAATGTATGTATAGTCCAAAATGTCTGCAAAAGAGGTAGCGGTTGAGTTGTAACAGAGGGAGAAAGATACTGAGTTTCTCACAATGGTGGCTAAATATGTACAGAATTGCAACTATGCAATCACACACAAACCCCACCGTGCCCACAAAATGTCATTACATGTTGCGATCTCTAAATGGAGGCGGAATCTCCAAAAGAGGGTGGAGATACTCCATAAGGGGGCAGGGTTACTCCAAAAGGGGGTTGCACCAACTCCAAAAGGGGGCATCAGTTCCACTCACGCTTAAGGTTAGGGGCTTCTTATATCTTTGCTGGTGGTTTGAAGTTCCCGCCCTGTTTTGGGGATCTTCCTGCAGCTCTTCTTGAAAGAGTTGGGTTGCCAACTGTTGAAACACCCCTGGCATCGTGTCCTGTATTTAAGTGGCAAAATACTTGAAGCGGCACAAATACTCGAGGAGCCCCTAATGCCCCTGTTGAACGGCAAAACGCGTGTCCCGTATTGAAAACGGCAAAATGCTCAAGGGGAAAGATCCCCCATTCCCACATCGGAAACGTATGTCCCATATGAAGTGTAATTATGCTCAAACGTCCCATATACGCAAATCTAGGAAATAGCAAAAACTCTGGTGTTGTTAATAGCCTACCCTTCAGAATATAACCATAAAAACTCCTAGCCTCTGATTTAATTATTTAAACAACCTAAAGGGATCATGACGTGAGGAAAAAAATGTTCCTTGATCTTTTGACATATAAGAGGTCATTGTACTATAAAAACATACTGTAAGTTTCAGAACTGATCACTTCCTCCTTAATAGATATAGAGCATTTATTTAAACCAAGCTGCAAAATGGTTCATTTGGAATTCGTGGAACTTTACATCACAAGGACCAAATACATCTGCATATGCAATGCCTATTTTTCCATCATTGCACCCTTGGACCCGCCCACTGATGCTCAGTCAGTCCCACAGCAGGTGAAGAGGAGAGAGATGGGCATGTCATGGGAGATTCATCCAAAGTGGACTTACACAGAACACCTTCATGTGCCTGTCTGGATTTAAATGTTTTTCTACATAAACGTGCACTAGATGAACAGCTTTGACTGTTATCATACATCTCACGCTGCTTTTAAAAGACGCAATGTCAAGTTATAACTCTAAAATGGAGACCCCATTGTGTTTCATTCAGCTGCACTGTCTTGCTGTTGTGCTATTTGGAAGGCACGCTGGACCGTTTTTGCACCCATCTATACTATTTTTAATTGCTGTTTTTTTGTAAACATGCACTTGATGGACGTCTTTAATCATTTTGATACATTTTCGACGATGTGTGCCACGTTTTAAAAGTGTCTCATTCTGCTGCTGCCACTGACTGAGAGAAACAAATGCCCTTCTGTGTGTAAACAAACTGGGAAAATGTGAGATGTGAAGACCAGCGTCTCTGCTTTGGCCTGTTGAAGTCAGTTGAAGCACCCAACATCACCATGGATTGAATTACGTTTGTGCATTCAGAAGATTTCAGTGTTAATTGCTTGTGAAACAGTCACAACAGTTCAATCTCACACCCCACACTCACTCTGAACTTCACTTGACACAAACACCAACACCTCCTGCACTTAAGATTTTTGAAGATGAAGTGAGCCGGGTCTTTTGGAAACAAAAGACAAGGAAAGCTTCAGGCCCAGATGGCGTCTCACAAGCGTGTCTTCGATCCTGTGCAAACAGCTGGCTCCCATCTTCACACAGATCTTCAATAGATCACTGGAGCAGTGTGAAGTCCCATGCTGCTTCAAATGCACAATCATTATTCCTGTCCCAAAGAAACCAAAAATCACAGGACTTAATGACTACAGACCTGTCGCCCTGACGTCTGTGGTCATGAAATCATTTGAGAGACTGGTGTTGGCCCACCTGAAGAACATCACTGAACCCTTTCTAGATCCCCTTCAATTTGCTTATCAAGCAAACAGGTCTGTGGATGATGCAGTCAACATGGGATTGCATCATATCCTGCAACATCTGGACAGACCAGGGACATATGCAAGGATCCTTTTTGTGGACTTCAGTTCAGCTTTCAACACCATCATCCCAGCTATTCTCTGGACTAAACTACACCAACTCTCTGTTCCCCATGTCTGTCTGTCAGTGGATTACCAGCTTTCTGACGGACAGGCAGCAGCTTGTGAGACAGGGGAAACTCACTTCCAGCACCTGTACAATCAGCACTGGTGCCCCCCAGGGATGTGTGCTCTCCCCACTACTCTTCTCCCTCTACACCAATGACTGCATCACCAAGGACCCCTCTGTCAAGCTCCTGAAGTTTGCAGACGACACCAATGTCATCGGCCTCATCCAAGGTGACGATGAGTCTGCATACAGAAGGGAGGTTGAACAGCTGGCTGTCTGGTGCAGTCAAAACAAGCTTGAGCTGAACACGCTCAACACATTGACTCCATTGTGAAAAAGGCCCAGCAGAGGATGTACTTCCTTTGCCAGTTGAGGAAGTTCAACCTGCCACAGGTGCTGCTGATACAGTTCTACTCAGCAGTCATATGGACTCAAGATGGCGCCGAGTATGGCTGCTGCGTTGCGAGCTCCGACACAACATAGTAGTGTTTTGTTTGTTTTGTTCACAATTCTTATGTTTTTTGTCTTGGATGTTGTCTGCCTTATTGTCTATGACAGACAAACACTTTTGGACATTGGTTCAGCAATTTCACACCGTAAACCGGACTTCAAATTTCTCAATGCCGACCCGCTGTTTACAAACACGCAAGCGGAGCCCTTTGTCTGGGCAGTCCGGACGCGGAAACGCAAAAGGAAAAGAGGAAACAGAGCCGGCGTTCTCATCAGAGTAAGACGCCACACAAATCGACCCCCGCTACCCACTATTTTACTGGCAAATGATCAGTCTCTGGATAACAAGCTCTGCGAGCTGAAAGCGCGGATCTCTTTCCAACGAGAGACGAGGGACTGCTGCATTATCTGCCTTACGGAAACTTGGATGTCTGCGGAGATTCCAGACTCAGCCATTGAACCCGCGGGGTTCTCCGTGCACCGAGCGGACAGAGCGAAAGACCTCTCAGGTAAAAGCAGAGGTGGTGGTGTATGTTTTATGATCAACAACTCCTGGTGTGTTCAGAGGAACGTACATTCTATCAAGTCTTTCTGCTCTCCTGATCTGGAATTTCTCATGCTTCTGTGTCGACCATTCTGGCTACCGAGGAAATTCACAGCGGTCATTATCACAGCTGTGTACATTCCCCCACAAGCCGACACAGACCGGGTACTCAAGGAACTGTATGGGATTATAAGTGAGCAGGAAACCGCGCACCCTGAGGCCACGTTCATTGTGACCGGGGACTTTAATAAAGCCAGTTTAAAATCAGTCGCACCAAAATACCACCAGCACATTAGTTTCAACACATGAGGGGACCGGGTTTTGGACCATTGCTACTCTCCCTTCCGGGATGGCTACAAATCCCTCCCCCGCCCACCATATGGCAAATCGAATCACTCTTCCATTCTACTTCTGCCCGCTTACAGGCAGAAACTGAAACAGGAAGCACCCACTCTCAGAACGATCCAGTGCTGGTCGGACCAATCAGACTCTACACTACAGGACTGTTTTGATCACACGGACTGGGAGATGTTCCGGTCCGCCTCTGATGACGACATCGAGCTTTACACTGATAGCGTAATGTGTTTCATCAAAAAGTGCGTGGAGGACGTGGTTCCGACCAGAACAACACGGATCTATCTGAACCAGAAACCATGGATAAATAACGATGTTCGCGCGGCACTTAATGCGCGGACCTCCGCTTTTAATTCCGGGAACGCAGAGGAGCATAAACAAGCCAGCTGTGCCCTCTGAAAAACTATCAGAACAGCAAAACGCCAGTACAGGAGCAAGATTGAAGGACAGTTTAACACCACCAACTCTAGAAGCATGTGGCAGGGAATTAACATCATCACGGACTTTAAAGGGAATAAAAACTCCACCATGAACACCGCTGCCTCTCTCCCGGATGAGCTAAATACTTTTTATGCTCGTTTTGAGGGAAATAACACCGCCCTCGCGGAGAGAGCTCTCGCGGCCGAAGCTCCAGAGGTTAATTCACTCTCTGTCTCTGTAGCGGATGTAACCCGATCCTTCCGACAGGTGAATATCCGCAAAGCCGCGGGTCCAGATGGCATTCCGGGCCGTGTCATCAGAGCGTGCGCGAACCAGCTGGCTGGTGTTTTTACAGACATTTTCAACCTTTCCCTCTCTTTGTCTGTAGTCCCCACATGCTTTAAAACATCCACCATTGTGCCTGTTCCAAAGCAATCAAAAATAACTTGCTTAAATGACTGGCGTCCTGTTGCTCTGACCCCCATCATCAGCAAATGCTTTGAGAGACTAATCAGAGATTACATCTGCTCTGTGCTGCCTCTCTCTCTTGACCCATTGCAGTTTGCTTACCGCAACAACTGCTCCACTGATGATGCCATTGCATCTACAATACACACTGCTCTCTCCCACCTGGAAAAAAAGAACACTTATGTGAGAATGCTGTTTGTAGACTACAGCTCAGCATTCAACACCATAGTGCCCTCCAAGCTAGATGAGAAACTCCGGGCTCTGGGCTTAAACAGCTCGCTGTGCAGCTGGATCCTGGACTTCCTGTCAAGCAGACGCCAGGTGGTTAGAATAGGCAGCAACATCTCCTCATCACTAACCCTCAACACTGGAGCCCCACAGGGCTGTGTTCTCAGCCCACTACTGTATTCCCTGTACACACATGACTGTGTGGCAACACATAGCTCCAATACCATCATTAAGTTTGCTGATGACACGACGGTGGTAGGTCTGATCACTGACAATGATGAAGCAGCCTACAGAGAGGAGGTGCACACTCTGACACACTGGTGTCAGGAGCACAACCTCTCCCTCAACGTCAGTAAGACAAAGGAGCTTGTGGTGGACTTCAGAAGAAAGGACAGAGAACACAGTCCCATCACCATCAATAGAGCACCAGTGGAGAGAGTCAGCAGCTTCAAGTTCCTGGGTGTCCACATCACTGAGGAACTCGCATGGTCCATCCACACTGAAGTCGTTGCGAAGAAGGCTCATCAGAGCCTCTTCTTCCTGAGACGGCTGAGGAAGTTTGGAATGAACCGCCACATCCTCACACAGTTCTACACCTGCACTGTAGAGAGCATCCTGACTGGCTGCATCTCCGCCTGGTACGGCAATAGCACCGCCCACAACCGCAAAGCACTGCAAAGGGTGGTGCGAACTGCTAGACACATCATCGGAGGTGAGCTTCCCTCCCTCCAGGAAATATATACAAGGCAGTGTGTGAAAAAAGCTCGGAGGATCATCAGAGACTCCAGCCACTCGAGCCACGGGCTGTTCTCACTGCTACCATCAGGCAGGCGGTATCGCAGCATCAGGACCCGCACCAGCCGTCTCCATGACAGCTTCTTCCCCCAAGCAATCAGACTTCTGAACTCTTGATCTCCCACGATCAAAATACATCAGCACTGCCCTTTATAACTCTTACTCTTATATCTCACACCGGACTGTCATAAATTATATTATTATTATATTATATTCTCTCTTAACAACTGACTATCAACCGACAGCCTGAATGTCAAAACAGTACAATACTGTACATTCTATATATATATATATATATATATATATATATATATATATATATATATATATATATATATACTTTTTTATTTTTTATTTTTATTAAATAATGTGTATCTATATAGTGCGTATTGTATACTATACAGTATATGTTATTATTTGTATATTGTTGTGTGTAATTATGTGTATATCAGACGTTTAAATTGTGCTGTGTTAATTTGATGTTATTGTAAATTGGTATATGTCTCATCACTGTTACGACTGCTATGTTGATCGGAACTGCACCCAAGAATTTCACACACCATTACACTTGTGTGTATGGCTGTGTGACAATAAAGTGATTTTATTTTTTTTATTTTTTTTATTTGATTTGATCATTGAGTCTGTCCTCTGCACTTCAGTAACTGTCTGGTTTGGTTCAGCCACAAAATCAGACATCAGAAGACTACAAAGGACAGTTCAGACTGCTGAGAGGATTATTGGTTGCCCCCTGCCCCCCCTTCAAGAACTATACACTTCCAGATTGAGGAAAAAGGCTGGAAAAATCACTCTGGACCCCTCTCACCCTGCCCACTACCTTTTTGAACTGTTGCCTTCTAGCTGATGATTCAGAGCTCTGAGCATCAGAACCGTCAGGCACAGGAACAGTTTTTTCCCTCAGGCTATCCATCTCATGAACAGTTAAATTGCCCCATTGAGCAATAACTATGTGCAATACACAATTTAGTCTTTTTTATATTTATTCAACACATCCAACCTCTTCTGCCATTTCATTCCTCTGAAAAAAACAAACAAAAAAAAAACATTTGCACTGTACATAACAGATAACAGATTTGTATTAGATTGTACTACGAATGTGTATGTATGTACATATGTGTATAAATATTTTTTATTTTTTATTATTATCTATGTCTTGCTGCTGTTTTTGTATTGTTTTTGTATTGCTGTACACTGGAAGCTCCTGTCGCCAAGACAAATTCCTTATATGTGTAAGCATACTTGACAATAAAGCTGATTCTGATATGATTCAAACTTTGCAAAGGAACTGTTATTATTGAAAGATGGGGCAGTTGAAATTGGACGAAAAACTGTAACAAATTTCATTCATGAATATTTAAAATGTAATGACTGTTTGATAGTTTATTGTGCTGCTTGAGTGAACAGTTTGATACATTCAGATGAAATGTGTTGGGTGTACCTTATGTGTTAACCCTGAAATGTAGTTTTAATGTTGTGTGGAATTGTTTTTCTTCGGTTTGCATTTCAAATATGCCTGTATTGGAAGGGCTGCACGATGTTAGGCAATCACAGCAGGGATGTTTACATTGAAATCTTAAATGGCCAGGCAGCTTAAAATCGAGCTTTTTTAGACAGAGGGCCAGAGACAGAGTGGAAAATTATTATATATGACTCATTTATGACTGGTGCAAAAAAACTTTAATAACATTATAAGTGGACCTCAGGGAAGATAATACAATTTATATATATATATATATATATATATATATATATATATATATATACACACACACACACACACACACACTATATTGCCAAAAGTATTTGCTCATCTGCCTTTGGGATGTCACTTAAGTTCATATGCGTCTATTCTTAATCCATAGGGTTTAATATAGCTGCAAAGGGTGGGCTGACGTCATAACAGCTTCAACTCTTTTGGGAAGGCTTTCCACAAGGTTTAGGAGTGTGTTTATGGGAATTTTTGACCATTCTTCCAGAAGCGCATTTGTGAGGTCAGACACTGATGTTGGACAAGAAGGCCTGGCTCGCAGTCTTCACTCTAATTCATCCCAAAGGTGCTCTATCGGGTTGAGGTCAGGACTCTGTGCAGGCCAGTCAAGTTCTTCCACATCAAACTCGCTCATCCATGTCTTTATGGACCTTGCTTTGTGCACTAGTGCGCAGTCATGTTGGAACAGGAAGGGGCCATCCCCAAACTGTTCCCACAAAGTTGGGAGCATGGAATTGTCCAAAATCTCTTGGTATGCTGAAGCATTCAGAGTTCCTTTCACTGGAACTAAGGGGCCAAGCCCAGCTCCTGAACAACAACCCCACACCATAATCCCCCCTCCACCAAACTTCACAGTTGGCACAATGCAGTCAGACAAGTACCGTTCTCCTGGCAACCGCCAAACCCAGACTCGTCCATCAGATTGCCAGATGGAGAAGCGTGATTCGTCACTCCAGAGAACGCGTCTCCACTGCTCTAGAGTCCAGTGGTGGCATGCTTTACACCACTGCATCCGACGCTTTGCATTGCACTTGGTGATGTATGGCTTGGATGCAGCTGCTCGGCCATGGAAACCCATTCCATGAAGCTCTTTATGCACTGTTCTTGAGCTAATCTGAAGGCCACATGAACTTTGGAGGTCTGTAGCGATTGACTCTGCAGAAAGCTGGTGACCTCTGCGCACTATGCACCTCAGCATCCGCTGACCCCGCTCTGTCATTTTACGTGGCCTACCACTTCGTGGCTGAGTTGCTGTCATCCCCAATCGCTTCCACTTTGTTATAATACCACTGACAGTTGACTGTGGAATATTTAGTAGTGAGGAAATTTCACAACTGGACTTGTTGCACAGGTGGCATCCTATCACAGTACCACGCTGGAATTCACTGAGCTCCTGAGAGCGGCTCACTCTTTCACAAATGTTTGTAGAAGCAGTCTACATGCCTAGGTGCTTCATTTTATACACCTGTGGCCATGGAAGTGATTGGAACACCTGAATTCAATTATTTGGATGGGTGAGCGAATACTTTTGGCAATATAGTGTTTATTTAAAAGTATGTCACGACCCCTTTAACAAGCACTTGGAGGATTCTTGCCCATATGTGTTTATGTCAGAATAAATGTTATCTGTCTGCCCTCTTGTGGTGTATTTCGGTCCTCAGTGAGATACATGTAGTTTTACATGTGTGGTTCCACTATCTATTCCAAATACCTCCTCCCTTGAATCACAAAGCCATTCTATTGCTTTCGCTGTATGATTAATGTTGTCTTAGCTATGTAAATATGACAAATAATAACTTTTAAATTATGTTACATATCGGATTAGTAATCTGTAGATAGCAATATTGAAAATGAACATTTATCTCTTCTGTTTTAGCTCAGTTAGCTCACAAGCTTGCCGGTTAGCCTTTTAGCTTAACATCTTCTCCTTTTCATCACATTTCCCCTCACTAACTAACTTTTAGTTAGGGTTAGGTTTAGGGGTTAGGTTTAGACTGGTAGGGTTGCTCCATGACTACAAATAAAAACACGTGGCATCCAACTGTTGCTGCAAGACTTCAGCATTTCGGCGGTTATTTGAAGAGGGCGTGCCTTGTTGTAGTCTTGCAGGACGCAGACAGACCATGGAGCGATAACATATCTGGAGAGAGCTATCCGTCAGCAAACCCATTCATCTCTATAACTGTGCTCAGCTAGCGCAGGGTTCCCAGAAAGCTGGCGAAATGGAGGCTGCCATCTTTGCTCATGGGCGCTCGGGTGTCACGTGAATAATCACTCGTCAATGGGAAAAGATGGGGAAAAATATAAATCAATTTCACGATTTTAAGAGCCCTTCAAAAACAATCCGTCACCGGATGACGATGTGCTATAATGTAATGAAATAATCTGAATTGAAATGGTTCTTGGAATAGTTTTTATTTCGTCATAAAACATGGCGACTTTTGAATGACTGTCTTTGGAGAAACATGCTTTTTGCCATCGGGTGGTGTAGTTCCAGCATCTACCAGCAGGTGCTAACAGAGACCTGCTAACCAGCCAATTCCTGACCCCTCGAGACAGACCCTTCTAGCTTGTACTGCGCCTAACTTCGTTATTCGGTTGTTGGCGACCTCTGGCGGTGGAGCTTCAAGTAGTAGCCTACCTGCACATTTGCACTGCAATTATGTAAAACCATTTAAAAGTCTGCAGTTGACATCTTAACCTGTCCAGTGTTTACTATTTTTATTGTTATAGTGCAAAAGTTAGCCGAATTTATTTGGAAACTTATTCCAACTAATTCACAATTACCACTCATGATGCTTTGTTCTTTGCTTTGAAAGCTTATCCCCCTCGCTTGGCAAATAGACGTGTGCTCACTGTTTTATGTTATTTTTACAGATAGTCTGCCCAGCGACAACAGGCAAACTTTCTCCTCAGCATTCAGAATAAAACATTTGTAATGCTTAGTCAGGTAGAGCATACGTAAATACATTTCCTGTATTAAAGAAGACAAAAACTAACCCAAAATTACAGTGAAACATTATGAGACCAAACTTCATAGTGTGGGGATGTGTGCATTGTTGCTGTAGTTAATGTGTTGTGGAATATTGATGCAATAGCTTGATAAAATAAAGGTGGATCAGAGTCGGTAAGGCGGGGAGACTTAGGCAATTATTACAGACTCGAAACAGTAATTTCAGGAGGGTGCCAGGGTGTGTATATGGCAAGGTGCAGAATGCATATGAAGACTTAAATCTTGCCCTTTTCTCACAGGATAAAAGTAGGCTTAAATAGTGGAATCGCAGTATATTCAGACTTCCTGCACAAACATGCAGATGGTACTCTTACCAACTCTTGCTGGGAATTTTCTTTATGGATTCTGGCCAAGTCTTTCTATTCAAAAGTTTACTCAGATATTCAGGCTTAACCAAAGACAGAATAATACTTCATAACTCATAAAGGTCTTTACAAAGGTGAAGTTCATCTGATGGAAATGATAACACTCAGAAGCATGTAATTAAATTAAAGCAGAGAGAAAAATGAAGAATTAATAAAGACCCACTGTAAACAACTCTTGTTAAACATGGCAGTTGTGCATTATGAACCTATGAACTTAAAGGATCAATATTTACATCCTTTTTTGTTTTACTATAAATTTCCACTTTGACCAGCCCTCCTATGCACATTCATGAGAGGACAGAGTTCTTCTTCTGTTTTTTGGCGATTCGCATTCTTTGTGCATAACGCCACCTACTGGGTAGGGAGGAAAATTCCACGGGCGAAATACAGTAATCTCAATGGCAATCCACGTGATTGTGACTTTCACGTGATGGACTTCCGGTTGCGAAGAATTTCCCCTCGCGGATTTCGTGTGGAGTTCAAGTTTGGTTAACTTTGACAGGCGAATTCACTGCGTTGACCAATAGGAAGTTGCATGTTTTGACAGTGACCTCTGTGTGGCCGGGGCTTCGTACACAGCTACACTGAATATTCGCAATGGACAAGGATATCATTTTAGCAGTGAGTTTCTTTTTAACTAAAGTCTCACAGGGTATAAAGTGCAGCATTAAAAAAGAGGCTGCTTGACAATTATATTTCTGCTGGTAATAAGCACACGTGCTCAGTGTCTGCCCACGCCATCTTCGCCAGCTGAATTTGGCTGTGCAAAGGTATGTGTGACTGCGCCTTTAAATATTTACCTATTTCTCACCCACACTTATCAAATTGCTTCTGAAGACATGGATTTAAACACTGGAGTCATATAGATTACTTTTATGCTGTCTGTATATGCTTTTTGCAGCTTTAAAGTTCTGGCCACCATTCACTTGCATTGTATGAACCTACAGAGCTGAAATATTCTTCTAAAAATCTTTGTGTTCTGCAGAAGAAAGAAAGTCATATACACGTAGGATGGCATGAGGGTGAGTAAATGAGAGAATTTTCATTTTTGGGTGAACTATACCTTTAATGCATCCTCAAAATCCATCTTATTTAAACATAACTTTTCAAGCTTCTTTCAATTATCACAACCAATATCTCATGGAGAAATGTGAGAAATACCTTCTCAGGAAACACAGAACGTTCCCCTTTGGCAATTTTTTGGGAACCAATTCCTAACGTTCAAAGAACGTTCTCTTTAGGTTATATTTTTCGTAACCAAAAAAAAACTAACGTTCCCAAAACCTTCTGAGAACCAAAAATTGTAAGCTGGGTTCACAAAGTTTTAGTTAAGCATTTATTTTTTATTATTTAACATTCTGTTGATGAAAATCCTCAACTTAGGTGTTAAATGTGCAACTTTTTTCTTATGAATTTAAATAGACTGATTGACAATGTCAATAGACTTGTTTTCTTTGCGTTTACAAAGCTTTTGTAAAATCAGCTCGTTAGATGCATTGACACGCGCTATACATCTACAGGTGCTGGTCATAGAATTAGAATATCATCAAAAAGTTGATTTATTTCACTAATTCCATTCAAAAAGTAAAACTTGTATATTATATTCATTCATTACACACAGACTGATACATTTCAAATGTTTATTTCTTTTAATTTTGATGATTATAACTGAAAACTAAGGAAAATCCCAAATTCAATATCTCAGAAAATTAGAATATTACTTAAGACCAATACAAAGAAAGGATTTTTAGAAATCTTGGCCAACTGAAAAGTATGAACACGAAAAGTATGAGCATGTACAGCACTCAATACTTAGTTGGGGCTCCTTTTGCCTGAATTACTGCAGCAATGCGGCGTGGCATGGAGTCGATCAGTCTGTGGCACTGCTCAGGTGTTATGAGAGCCCAGGTTGCTCTGATAGTGGCCTTCAGCTCTTCTGCATTGTTGGGTCTGGCATATCGCCACGCATCTTCCTCTTCACAATACCCCATAGATTTTCTATGGGGTTAAGGTCAGGCGAGTTTGCTGGCCAATTAAGAACAGGGATACCGTGGTCCTTAAACCAGATACTGGTTGCTTTGGCACGGTGTGCAGGTGCCAAGTCCTGTTGGAAAATGAAATCTGCATCTCAATAAAGTTGGTCAGCAGCAGGAAGCATGAAGTGCTCCAAAACTTCCTGGTATACGGCTGCGTTGACCTTGGACCTCAGAAAACACAGTGGACCAACACCAGCAGATGACATGGCACCCCAAACCATCACTGACTGTGGAAACTTTACACTGGACCTCAAGCAACATGGATTGTGTGCGCCTCTCCTCTCTTCCTCCAGACCCTGGGACCCTGATTTCCAAAGGAAATGCAAAATTTACTTTCATCAGAGAACATAACTTTGGACCACTCAGCAGCAGTCCAGTCCTTTTTGTCTTTAGCCCAGGCGAGATGCTTCAGACGCTGTCTGAATTTCAAGAGTGGCTTGACACAAGGAATGCGACAGCTGAAACCCATGTCTTGCATACGTCTGTGCGTAGTGGTTCTCCCCCACATTTTTGATTGGGTTTTGTTTCACAATCCTCTCCAGGGTGCGGTTATCCCTATTGCTTGTACACTTTTTTCTACCACGTCTTTTCCTTCCCTTCGCCTCTCTATTAATGTGCTTGGACACAGAGTTCTGTGAACAGCCAGCCTCTTTTGCAATGACCTTTTGTGTCTTGCCCTCCTTGTGCAACGTGTCAATGGCCGTCTTTTGGACAACTGTCAAGTCAGCAGTCTTACCCATGATTGTGTAGCGAACAGAACTAGACTGAGAGACCATTTAAAGGCCTTTGCAGGTGTTTTGAGTTAATTAGCTGATTAGAGTGTGGCACCAGGTGTCTTCAATATTGAACCTTTTCACAATATTCTAATTTTCTGAGATACTGAATTTGGGATTTTCCTTAGTTGTCAGTTATAATCATCAAAATTAAAAGAAATAAACATTTGAAATATATCAGTCTGTGTGTAATGAACTAATATAATATACAAGTTTCACTTTTTGAATGGAATTAGTGAAATAAATCAACTTTTTGATGATATTCTAATTATATGACCAGCACCTGTATAGTCGATTATCAGAGCCATCTATACTTTTGCCAGGCAGTCACAGCAGGGAGTCCTTCCTTTATGAAAGAAAACCAAGGGAGAGCGGAAGTGAAACAGAACTTTGCTACACAAAGGACGCGAGAACGGCGAAACTGAACACGCAGTAGACAACCATCCGATAAAACAACCAGGTATACTATTCTTAAATATTCATCAATACAGTCATCACACATAATCTGTTGTTAATAGTCATTTTGACCCGCAGACTGTTTATATCCATCGCTTTTTGTTTATCGACGTTGTTAGTTACTTGTACTTAAACTTGACTTGGATACTTAGGTTTACTTTCGGTTTTCAGCGCGTGGCTAACGCACATCGATTGTTAATTTGTTTTCCTACGGTCAGATATATTTACCTCAACAAATTTATGAATGCATACACACATTATAACCCTGCATCCATAAACAGTTTTATTTATTTTATTCGTTTTCAGATATACTCCATGGCCGCCGCAGAACCGGTGTACAACGAGACAACTACAGTGCAGGAGCCCAAATCCAAAAAATGGCTCATCGTACCATCGGAGAATCTTGGGAAAATTGGATTCGTGATCAAAATCGTTGAAGTGGTAAGCGGCGTGTTTAGTCAGAACATTTTCTGAAGAAGAGGTCATATCTGTGACCAAGTGGTTGGTCAGGTTTAATGACATTAAGTCCAAAACACACAATTCATGTTAAACTGGGGATATTGGAAACCTGAAGGGTGAGTTTTTTTCCTAAAGTATAGTAAACAATCACTGGCAGTTATGCTGATTAGAATATGCAGTGTTGACGTCCTGTTTAACGTATGCAAAGGCTTCTGTTCATGCATGTGAACATTGAATTATGTTCTATTCAAATGTTTAAAACTATGCATTAAAATAGGTCTGTTGAGAAATGTAAATGCATAAGTGGAATGATACCATTTAAGTGCTAATTAAGCATGGTGCTGATTTCTCTGCAATATCTCACACATTCTTGGTAATGAACGAACATGTCAAGACTTTGGCGCAAGTGTGGGAAAGCAGTTTTTTCTGCTTTAAATTATACAAGCCACTTTGCATTGCAGTCATATGCTGCTTGTGTTGTTGCTCATGGGACATTTTGTAATTGAGGTTGCTGATTTGCGGAATTCCCTCCAATTCCATGGTATCTTCCTTGTTTGACAAAATGTAGTTCCGTTTTATTGAACCAAACTGATCAGCTTGTAATAACATTATAAAGAGGAACATACTATCAGTGGCAGAGCTTGCCCTTTTGGTTTCTGGGTGCAAGTGAGAAAGCCTGTGTTAAGGGGAAGATCGAGAAATTAGATAATGCCTATGTAAAATATCTGCAAGGAGGAAATCAATGCCATGAAATTGTTCATGACATTTATTTATTTAGCTACAACTATTTTATTCCAAATACTATCACTATATTTTTTTTAAAGTAGGGCCATGGGTGTGCAACACCCATTGAAGCTGCATATGTTTTGGCACAGTAAAGAGATAGGTGCTGGCTTATCCAACTGTTCGAGTGGCTCTTGATTAACAATATATTGTGAATTTGCTTTTGGTCTTTTTGAAAGAAACAATAGATGTAGCCAACTCATGTTAAGAGGGGTTAATTGTGTGAAAGTATGATTATAGTACTGCGGCATGCTTTCTGTCCTTACCCTACTTGCTTAGCAAACAGTCTTTTTATTAAAAGTAGCATTTTAATCTTAATTAAGAATCACACAACTGAAAGGCCACCTTGCTGTAGCACTTAAAAATATAGCTCACCCAAAAATGAAAATTCTCTCCTTCCAATTCTTCATGCCATCCCAGATGTGTATGACTTTATCCCATCTGCTGAATACAAAGATTTTTAGAAGAGCATCTCAGCTCTATAGGTCCATACAATGCAAGTAAATGTTGAACAAAACTTGAAGCTCCAAAAAGAACATGCAGCATAAAAGTAATCCATAAGACTCTAGTGGTTTAAAATAAAACTCAATATAAAACTCCTTTTTCACTATAAATCTTGACATCAGCGGTCTCCTTGGTGATCGAGCTTGAAATCTTGATTACACTTCCTAGCGCTCTGTGCATGCATCAAGCACTAGGAAGTGTAATTGAGCTTGAAATCATGATCGTGCCTAGAGACTGCAATGGCAAGATGTTAAGTGAAATAGTAGTTACATTTTGGTCTGTTCTCACCCAAAATTGATTTGATCACTTCAGAAGACATTGATTAAACCACTGGAGTCTAATGGATTACTTTTATGCTGCCTTTATCTTCAAGCTTCAAAGTTTTGGCCTCCATTCACTTGCATTTTAAGAAAGTCATACACATCTGGGATGGCATGAGGGTGAGTAAATGATGAAAGAATTTACATTTTTGGGAGAACAATTTCTTTAACCGCTGAAACAAAGCAAAAAATGGGCATTCTTTTTGTCATTCAGAGGTATCACTAATTGGTAATTACTTAGAAGTATTTGTAGTTCCTAAAGATTTAGCCTTTTTATTTTTACCAGTCGGTTCATGTGACATGCTCATGTGTCTTTCTTTAAATTGTAAATGCAATTAGAGTGCAGATGCTAAATTCAATCACTGCATCATTCTTAACTTTCCAAGTATGTTGTGGTTAAAGAGAAGTTAAAAAAGTTACAAAAAAGAAGAGCCCTTCAGTACAAGGAAAATTTGAACTCATTAAATTTAGTGAATAATTACCACATAGTGGTCAACATTGAGACAAATATACCCTTTATCAGTAAATCCCCTTGAAGTCCAGCGCTTGGTCTCATGCCCTCGAGGAAATTAGATTTCATCTACTATTTTTCCAGTAGTGTATTCAGGGAAATTGCCATTGGAGTTTTTTTGTCCTTTTTACAACATGTTGTCCTCATGTGATGCACATTGAACAGTATTTTATTAAAATCATGTTGCAATGAAAGAACAGACTCACTGTTTGATCACAGACAATTTGCATTGTAGTCAACATTTGTTACAATGGTGTGTCTTTCTCAGGTTAAATATTTTATTAAATATTACAGCAGTTATTGTTATTTAGAGTATAATTATATGATACTTATGATTCTATTTCATATGAAATATAAAGCTGGTGTCTCTTAGAATGCCAGAGGCACAGTGACGTGTGGACGTCTGAAATTCCCTGCCATTAATTTCCTGTTTTATGTTGCCAACATCCTACACACAGACACCTTGGTACTTCCCAAGATAACTTCACCTAGATCAATTGCAATGTTGAAGCTGTTTGAGACTGCATTGAATTACTTTTCCTTGCCTGTCTCGAAACCACTTTATCAAAGTTTCACCCACAAACTAAAGTGATTATCGGCAGTAGTTCAGAAGTGGAGGCAAAATCCAAATGTCAATCTTAGTGCAAAATGTTTTTTGCCTTATATCAAGCCAATGCTCTGTAGGAAACATTAACCAGTGAAAGTTTGCAGCTGCTCTGTTTGTGTTTTCAAAGTTTGAATCTTTGTTATTCTCTTCTCAGCTTAGGAAAAGGTATGTTCGAGTAAACTAAAGCATTGTTTTTTATACGCTTTTTATATAATTTATATATTTTATATATCAAGCTAGTGCTTTTGTATTAGTTGATACTTAGTGGAAGTTTTAAGCTCCTCGGTGTGCAGTTTCAAAGATTGGAGCTTTTGTTTCTCTATTCTCAGTCATTTCTAGTGGTAACAAGGGGTGTGTAAAAATATGGATTTTCCAATGCATCGCAATCTTCATTTGAACAATCTCGATATTGATTCTTAAATCCCAAGATCAATCTTTTACTCTGTGCGCAACCCACTACAATGAGAGGAAATCCCTCGCATTTGCAACCAAATTTGGCGCTTTGCAACTAAAATGTATATGTTTGGCATCTGGCTGGTAAATGTTTACATTTCATTCACCATTAATTATGTAGTATAGTGGTGGAGTATTCAGCAGCGAGATCCTTTCACTGCGTGTTAAGAGTAAAAGTTGTTCCGTGTAATGCGTGTCCAAAGACTAAATCCACACGACCCATTTGTCATTGAATAATGTCTCTTTTAATAACCTTTCTGTTCTCTGCAGTCAGTTGTTGATTTAAAAAAAAAAAAAAAAAAAAAAAAAAAATACAAATAATTTAAATACATTTAATCATAATCCTGCATGGTACAGAATCAGATGAAATAAAGTAATTCGAGTCTCTCTAGTTAGCATGCGCTCATTTACAGACACACTTTATCCACCCTTTTCCTGAACGCGGAAGTGTTTCATGATTTGCCTGTTTTCAATTTCCAGTCTCCAGTGTTTTCACTCGCATCAGTGTTTATTCTTAGCGGGTAAAGTATAACATTTGTAGAAATTGACAAAAAAACATGTGACTCTTCCAGAGGTGGGGTCTTGATCTTGTGGTCTTGGTCTCAAGACGTCTCGAGACCATATAAACGTGGTCTGGGTCTTGGTCTCAACATATAAAATCTTGGTCTGGATCTCGGTCTCGGCCTATTGATGGTCAAGACCGCTGTGTATTTACCAGTGCACTAAATGCGATTATTATTTCAGCCACTAGTTGGCGCTGCATCTTTACCATTACTGAGAATTTGCAAGCAAACTACTTCTGCCTCGGTCATACCGCATGCGTCAACAAGCACCATCTCTCATCACATGAATGTAAGTGCAAGAACTATGGTTTAACAACACAAAGCAAACATTAATGATTTATGATTACATCTGCCACGTAGAAGCCGTGACTTCTCTCAGGGTAATCGCATGACCCAATAAGATATTTACGTTGCGAGGTGTTCTTTATTGGCGGGAGTAGGGCTGAATGATTGTGACTAAAATCATAATTAAAGATTTGTACCCCTGATATTGTAATCGCTATTAATAAGACCTATTACAATAATTTGAATGAATGCCATACTTATGTAGCTACACATCCCAGACAAGATGAGAACTGTGTTCCTGAATTAGTTCATTCTGTTTATTCATTAGTAGCCTAAATTAAGACAGTGACCAAACAGACAACTTTACAGTGTTCCTCTTCTTGGCAGCATGAAATAAAACTTAAATTGTGATTAAATTATATACAGAAGCGAGCAAAACACGCTCCAATTAATCACTGAAGCTGTCAATCACTTCAGTTAAACCCAAGCTCACTGAGTTCTGCACTCTCCCCAAAACTCTCATTATAATCAATAAAGCTGTCGTAATTGCACAATAAATTTCTTATTTACATCGTTTTTACTCCTTGCTTGAGAGTGCGGCAGTAACCACATACAGAACTCAGTCTGTGAGCAACGGCTGAGCCGTGACATAAACGCCTCTGATTGGTCATTTCATTTATGCGCTCAGCTGATGTCTGTGATTTAAAAAAAAAAAAAAAAGTTATTTTGTTAGAATAATAATGCATATGAAACATTTCTCAATTATGCTTTTGGGAAGTCAGACTAATTTCAATTAATCAGTTCTTTCAATGTGATTTTCAATTATTGCAAATATTTCACATCAGCTTTTTTCTTGCTTTGTTTCTTAACTGTTATTTTCAGTGCATAACTTTATGCATAGTTGTTTGATTAGTTTAATAGTCATAATCATTAATAGTGTACATGCAGTGAAAATCAGACTAATGCTATGCAGACTTCAATTGTTGTGCACTAGCCAATTCAAGTCACTTCACTTTAGTTGTATTATTTTATATATATTTGGATTACGAAGGCATATCGTAAAACTGGACTGTTTTCTCTATATAGCAGTCTGGAAAATGTCAGAGCCTGCAGTGGTAAAATTTGCATTTGAAAATTTTGAAGATTCTGAAAATAAGAAATGGAGAGCAACCTGCAAAATATGTCACACATTAATAAGTGAAGCACGTGGTACAACATCATCATTCAGTAGGTAAGTTAGTCACATTGTCTTTGATATGTTTTTTTTTATTTTATATTTTTTCTCATTTGCTAGACTGCTAACTTTCATAAAATGAGAATTTTAACATATAACAATATTAAAGTACATAACCATGCCTACCAATCTGCAAAATCCTTAAAATTAAAATGATGTAAAATGATTTCATACTAGTGATGACTGTCATCACAAGGCAATTTAGGCCAGTCATGTTTTCAATGAAAATGACAATTCTTATTATCATATTACAATATTTTGATTTGTTAATGAACAGGGGTATTTTCCAGAGGTGGGGTCTTGATCTTGTGTTCTTGGTCTGGGACTTGGAGGGTCTAGTCTTGGTCTCAAGGGGTCTAGTCTTGGTCTTGGAGGGTCTGGTCTTGACTACACCTCTGGGCTCTACAGTGCCGATGTTTTTTATTATTATTTTTTTTTTTATACAGTGCCTCACCTGAGTATTTAGATGAAGTGATGGTGATATCATTCAACACTTTGAGTTGTTATGAGAGCCAACAACTGCACAAGTTGTGCGTGAAATACATTTTTACTCCAAATAACACTTAAATGGTTGTTCTCTGTCTGAATCGCTAGTTCCAGTTAGTTTTACACTGCGTCTTGAAACCAGAAACAGTAAACGGGCAATTAGAATAATCATGACGCCGCCCAGTGGTTGCTAAGGAAAACTATGGGTAATGGGCAATGCCGTTTTAGTTAGTGACGTTACCGGTTTTAGCATGTGTTCAACAAATCAGTGTAAATACTTGAAAATAGTACAAATTATGCAATTAAACAATAAACAAAAAATATTATTTGAAATATAATATCTTATTGGTTGGTTGAATACATTCAATATTTTAAAGACATTCAAAATATATTTCAAAATAATAAATTTTTCATTAAATAAACTCAAGGGTGAATGAAATCCAATCAACTTTATTGATATGCACTTTATATTTATATTTCATTTAAAAGGATACATAGTAGCTTAATAAAAGCATTAATTTCCATATTAATTATTTAAAATATCTTTCAAATGTTTTTACTAATACATTTTGTGAATGAACAAGGTGTGCAAAGCCACTTCACCGACTTATTTTTGAAACCCCAGTTGAACATTGCATAATACTAAATTATTACTGTAGGACATGTCAGGTTGATTATTAAAATATAATGCTGAATTGTCATTATTATTCTGATTATTAGATTTGCGTTATACAAAAGTAATATATTTCTGTCCTGTTTACTTCACCTTCACCTGGGGCTTTTATTTTGACACCGAAAGTGCTGTCATATTTACTTCAACTTCACAAGGAGCTTTTATTGTGACAGAAAAGGCAATTTGACGAGTGTATTTGACAGTTTTGTTCTGCATTTCCTGAAACGCTGTAATCTCCAATTCTGTTATACAGTCCCGAGTTTGTAGATTTGTATAATATTGTGTAACGGTTACTAATGTTTGGAATTGCGCAGATGCTTAAACCTGCATTATTTTGATTTCACAATGCACATGAACTGATCTGAGAGCGCCGCCATGCGCGTGCACACTGGTTAGCCATCAGTGTGTCACCGGTTTGTTCTAAATCACACAAAGACCATGTTTATTTGTCTTTAAATCACATCCTTTTGTGAATTAATAATCAAATATGACCAACTCGCCATTTTGATGATATTTTGATCAGTTGTGCAGCCCTGAAATTAGTCTACTGATGCTCTCTTTATGAAACTTAATGGCCAAATTAAACCACATTAAAATCATTGCGATATTCATGATATTGGTCAATTTTACATCATCAGCAAAATTCTCGATTTATATCGTTAATATTCGATATATCGCCCAGCCCTATTTTCAGTGTATCTTGAGTTTGGAAGACAGCTGATGTTCTGAAAGTTTTGCTTTGAAAGATCTGTTCCAAAATACCTTCTTAGTAGGGATGTACCGTTACTGATACGGCGCTCGTACTCATGCTCGTAAAAATGCTACAATACAAAAAACCGACACCATCTGATGTACGTATGTCATTACATAAACATTCAGCACGCATACTAAAATCACGTTATGTACTATTGAGGTTATTTAACAGCAAAAGCTGTGTTTTTAAGATATAAATATAAAAAGTTGTGCTCAAAAGTTTGCATACCCTGGCAGAAATTGTGAAATTTCTGAATTTCTTCAGAATTCAAATTGTGCTCCTTGAAACAACCACACCGTCTTTTTCCAGAGCAGCCTGTATTTCTCCTGAGGTTACCTGTGGGTTTTTCTTTGCATCCTGAACAATTCTTCTGGCAGTTGTGGCTGAAATCTTTCTTGATCTACCTGACCGTGGCTTGGTATCAAGAGATCCCCGAATTGTCCACTTCTTAATAAGTGATTGAACAGTACTGACTGGTATTTTCAAGGCTTTGGAGATCTTTTTATATCCTTTTCCGTCTTTATAATGTTCCACTACCTTGTTACGCAGGTCTTTTGACAGTTCTTTTCTGCTCCCCATGGCTCAGTATCTAGCCTGCTCAGTGCATCCACGTGAGAGCCAACAAACTCATTGTCTATTTATACACAGACACTAATTGCAATTTAAAAAGCCACAGGTGTGGGAAATTAACCTTTAATTGCCATTTAAACGTGTGTGTCACCTTGTGTGTCTGTAACAAGGCCAAACATTCAAGGGTATGTAAACTTTTGATCAGGGCCATTTGGGTGATTTCTGTTATTATGATTTAAAAAGGAGCCAAACAACTGTGTGATGATAAAATCTTCATATGATCACTATCCTTAAAATAATTTCACAATTTCTGCCAGGGTATGCAAACATTTGAGCACAACTGTAGTTTGCATTTGCTGCACGCTTCTAATGTGAGCACTTGTGAATGTGTGTAGATAGTGTTGTGCAGCCAAGGAGGAGCTTTAAAAGGTAAATTGACGGTTGATTGACAGGTGAGGGGTGGTGCTTCGTTGCTGTCCAGGATGTATTCAGGACAGATTAGCTTTTACACCTCAAATGTAATGTAGTCTTATTCGTTTTTGACTACCTCCGTATGTGGTTTTTGTGATCTGATCACAAAACATTTTTTTGTTGATACCCTGTTTAGACCTGTATTTAGCGCTAACCACGTGATCGGATCACCAAAAACGCATCATAACACCAGGTGTAAACGGGGTCTTTGAGAAACAAGTTAAAGGGGCATTTAGTAGTTCTCTAGCTAGCATTAGCATTGCTCTTCTTCATGTACTTTAAGTACCGATGTTACAGTGGTGTTAGATGCTGTGCTGCCATTGATGTGGATCAGCCTGATCATCTCTGCTGCCCCCGTCACCTTTGGAATATCATTTGCATCTAGAAAATTTCGTGTTTGAGGTAATTTAAGTTATTTATTACTCTTATAATATAATTGCTTTATCTAAAAACAAATGTCAGAAATCAAGTGAACATGCTTCTACTGTTAAGGATAAATTATTATTGTCCCTCATATCAATAATCTTTGGAGACTGTCTACATTTCACGTTATTTCTAAAGACAGTTATTACCTTTATTAGAGAACTGCTTAGCGTAAAATAAACCTCAGTTATCTAGAGATAAAGAATGTCATGGTAAAGGAAAGATTAGAATTGTTTTTGATGATAAAATGTAGCATGTTTATGAATACTGTACATTGGCATGCAAAAGTTTGGGCACCCCTGGTCAAAATTTCTGTTGCTGTGAATAGTTAAGTGAGTAGATGAACTGATCTCAAAGGCATAAAGATGAAACATTCTTTTAAACATTTTAAGCAATATTAGTATATTATTTTTATTTTGTACAATTTTAGAGTGAAAAAAGGGAAAGGAATACCATGCAAAAGTTTGGGCACCCCAAGAGATTTGAGCTCTCATAACTTTTACCAAGGTCTCAGACCTTAATTAGCTTGTTAGGGCTATGGCTTGTTCACAATCATCATTTGGAAAGGCCAGGTGATGCAAATTTCAAAGCTTTATACTTGGGCT
Source organism: Myxocyprinus asiaticus (assembly GCF_019703515.2). NCBI lineage: Eukaryota > Metazoa > Chordata > Actinopteri > Cypriniformes > Catostomidae > Myxocyprinus > Myxocyprinus asiaticus. The sequence goes on from NC_059359.1 coordinate 10,318,719, forward strand.
GCAACAACTAATCGATAAAATCGATAATTATCGATAATGGAAATCATCGACAATGAATTTCATTATCAATTAGTTGGATATTTGCAGTAAGCACGGAGAAGTCCGTCAGTGACGTCACTTCACAGCCCAGTTAAAAATGGGTTGCATTATGAAACTCGTTTAAAAAAACAACAAAGAAATATGACCCAAGTTGTCCAGCGCACGAGAGCACTTTATAAACACTTAAGAAGATGTTAATAATCACAGTTTAATGTGGACCGGTTGCTGCGTCAGGTGCGTTTACAGAGTGCTTGTGCCGTTTGAATCGCGAGAGTTGTTTCTCTCCAGTGCATAACTTACATTTTACTGCTATTTTCTATGTTTTATAATGTAAACATGTTATGAGTTCAAAATCAGCTGCATATTTCGCAAAACTGTTTGTTCTTACCATAAGCGAGTCTCTGTTAAACGCTGAGCAAGGGAGCGCGCGCATCTGCGTCAATCAAACCGATCGTAATGGAGAAAGGGAGCGCAATCATTTTGATTAAACTGTCCAACATCATACCACGATTTCAGATTCAATGTAATCAGTTGTGCAGCTTTCATGGATATCAGACTGAAGTCTCAGCAATCAAGGTGTGCTTGTTTTTAAAGTGTTTTCTCCTTTTCATGTAAGCGCATGTGAGCACCGGGATGAGTCTTTTCAACGTGAGAGTGAATTTGCACGGGTGATTTTACAGATGATTATACTGTTTTAAACTGTATGAAATGCTGAATATAATGTATACTAATGCTAAGGGTCCAGATAATGCCACATCATGTAATGTCTGATTTCACTAGTAAATTTATACAATGGCAAACATTATTTTACTGGATAAACATACAAATAAAAAATAAAATAAAAAAAGAATAGTTTAGAAGCATGTAATCAGTGAAAATACTATTTAAAAAACTATAATATTAAAATACTTAAATGTATATAATCAGTGACAGCGTACAAGCGTACTGTATATAACATAATTATTCAGCTGAGCAGAATTATTAACATTTCTATTCTCATGTCACTATTGCTCTCTGCTGGGCTAATTTGTTTGTCCCACTCCATCCCGGATGGATCATTTTACTCTTTAATGAAGAGCATTTTTCGTTAAGTTTTAGAAGGAACTGTTTCGCATATGTCCTGAAAGTAATAATAATAATAATAATAAATTTAAACTTCTGATGATTCAGGCTTTGTTCAAAGTTTTGTGAGAGTAAAGAATCGTTAATTCAGTAATGTAAAGCAAACCAAATCCTTATGCACTTTTTAATTTCAGTTTTTTGAAAAATCATATTTTAATAAAATACAGGAAATAAAATTTACAATTTTTATCCGATTAGTCATAGAAATAATCAAAGATTAATCGATTATCAAAATAATCTTTAGTTGCAGCCCTACTTTATACATACTCTGACTCCTCAAACCTTGTCCCAACAATCAGCAGCCATGGGCTCCTCTAAGCAGCTGCCTAGCACTCTGAAAATTAAAATAATTGATGCCCACAAAGTAGGAGAAGGCTATAAGAAGATAGCGAAGCGTTTTCAGGTAGCCGTTTCCTCAGTTCATAATGTAATTAAGAAATGGCAGTTAACAGGAACGGTGGGTTCAAGCTGAGGTCTGAAAGACCAAGAAAACTTTCAGAGAGAACTCCTCGTAGGATTGCTAGAAAGGCAAATCAAAACCCTGTTTGACTGCAAAAGACCTTAAGGAATATTTACCAGACTCTGGAGTAGTGGTGCACTGTTCTACTGTGCAGTGACACCTGCACAAATATGATCTTCATGAAAGAGTCATGAGAAGAAAACATTTCCTGCATCCTCACCACAAATGTCAGCATCAAAAGTTTGTAAATGAACATCTAAACAAGCCTGATGCATTTTGGAAACAAGTCCTGCAGACTGATGAAGTTAAAATATAACTTTTTGGCTGCATTGAGCAAAGGTAAGTTTGGAGAAAAAAGGGTGCAGAATTTCATGAAAAGAACACCTCTCCAACTGTTAAGCACGGGGGTGGATCGATCATGCTTTGGGCTTGTGTTGATGCCAGTGGCACATGGGAACATTTCACTGGTAGAGGAAAGAATGGATTAAATTAAATATCAGCAAATTCTGGAAGCAAACCTCACACCATCTGTAATAAAGCTGAAAATGAAAAGAGAATTGCTTCTACAACAGGATAATGATCCTAAACACACCTCAAAATCCACAATGGATGACCTCAAGAGGCTCAAGCTGAAGGTTTTGCCATGGCCCTCACAGTCCCCCGACCTAAACATCATCGAAAATTTGTGGATAGACCTCAAAAGAGCAGTGCATGCAAGACGGCCCAAGAATCTCACAGAACTAGAAGCCTTTTGAAAGGAAGAATGGGCGAAAATCCCCTAATCAAAAATTGAAAGACACTTAGCTGGCTATAAAAAGCTTTTACAAACTGTGATACTTGCCAGGGGGTGTTAAAAAGTACTGACCATGCAGGGTGCCCAAACTTTTGCTTCGGGCCCTTTTCATTTTTTGTTATTTTGAAACCGTAAAAGATTAATATAAAAAGTAAAATTGCTTAAAATATTAAAGAAATGTGTCATCTTTAACTTTAAGCCTCTTGGAAATCAGGCCATCTTTTGCTCGCTTAGCTATTCACAGCAACAGAAATTGATCAGGGGTGCCCAAACTTTTGCATGCCACTGTATTTGAAGAATTTGTTTTATTTTCAAGCAACCAACGTCATGGTTTACACAAAATCCACAACAATCGCTGTGCCAAGCTATTTTGCACTAAACTAATGAAGACGTAGATGCCTTTTTTTTTTACCGTTATTTGCCTTTGTCGGTCTTTCTGTCTTCTTGCTTGAAGCAAGTTGCTTCAGACCTTTTTTGCTTCTTCAGCAGTACAATTACTGGATCTCCTATTGTCTCTGCTGATAAAGTACGATAAATAAGTATGTTCCATTATGTTCTGTTACCAAGACAAATTCCTTGTGTAAGCTTACTTGGCAATAAAGCTCATTCTGATTCTTTCCGCTCTTCGGGTCACCAAATAACAATGTTCCAAGCATAGCCAAGCGTATCTATCTGCACAGAAGGCAGCCAGTGAGCGCAAGGATTCTCTTCTTCGACGTTTAGTGAACCACCGCGGGTCATGTGATTTCAACATGGCAAAACACATTGAAGGGGGTGACCTGCACCATGTAGAATAAAGCACTTTTTATAGAAAACTATTAGGAGTACAGTCTTCATCTCATGTGAGTGTACACCATTTGGAACAAACTTCACAAAAACAATTCATTCGTTTGTGTAAAAACTTTTTTAATTGGCTCCAAACTACTGAATGCACATTTAAGGGATTCCTGTTGTAATTCTACCTCGGCATTTGAACTTTGCCTACAGCATTTAAGCTTCTGGGAAAAATAGGTGTATACTCAAATATATGCTGAAATCAGCTCTATTTGCAATAGTTCTGCTTTCATTAACACCACATTACACCTAGGCCTAAGTCTTACATGGTTTGTTAAAGTTTAAAGGTCATTTCACTCATAAATGTCTAAAATGAGCTCATTGCTGGCTTTTTATTTCACTGATCTGAAGATGTGCTCCGTATTGATTTTTTGGACACAGGATTTTGAATGGGTCCTGTACGGTTGCGATTCTGCTGCTTAATCGACAATAGCATTTGTGTGTTGTGATCCTGCCGTTACTTTCTAAAAATAAGCACAGCACCGGCTCAAAACAGACGATGTGAGTCAGATATGTGGGCTGTTTTGGCTTTGTCATCATTTTAGTGCATTGTTGACATTTGTTTCTGATAAAAAAAAAAAGCTATTTTGTATAAATAGGAACATTGTTACGATTTTTTTCTTCTTTAGTGCCAGTTATACAGAATGTATTCTTTTTACCTGCTTTACAATACTGTAATCATTTTGCCACCCATTATGCATGTAATTAAGGTGTGATTATAGTATACTTTTTTTAATGGCTATGCTCTCTTCATTTTTTTATGAATACTTGTACGATATTTAAAACTCTTGTTACCATGTATTTCTGCTGAATATAACGTACTGTATGACATACACTGCCTGGCCAAAAAAAAAAAGTTGCCATTTGATTAATATGTTTCAGCTGGCAAGAATTATTTTAACCATAACTGATGCTGTGTGTAGCTTCTCATTTCTTAAACAACCATGTCGGAAGACGTATCCTGTGGTTGTGGAAAAGATGTTACTGTGTTTCAGAAGGGGCAAATTATTGGCCTGCATCAAGCAAGGAGATTGCTGAAATCACTGGAACTGTCCAACGCATTTTTAAAACCCGGAAGGATTGTGGTGAACCGCCAGCTTCGCGGAAGAAATGTGGTCGGAAAAAAATCTTGAATTATTGTGATCGGAGATCACTAAAACGCTTGAAGTCACACCGTAAAAAATCGACAGTAGAACTCATGGCTATGTTTAATAGTGAAAGTAAGAGCATTTCCACATGCACAATGCAAAGAGAACTTACAGGATTGGGACTAAACAGCTGTGTGGCCACAAGAAAGCCACTTGTTAGTGAGGATAATCGGAAAAAACTACTTCAGTTTGCTAGGGAGCATAAAGATTGGATTGTGGAGCAATGGAAAAAGGTCATGTGGTCTGATAAGTCCAGATTTACCCTATTCCAAAGGGAAAGGGATGGGATTTGTGTGTCATTTCATCTAAACAGCCATTGTAGCAAAGTAGAATTAATATTTCAAAGGCATTAAATAAAAATCTATTTAAAAATGAAAGCATGTTTCCCACAGTTTTTCACTAAATTAACACAAGGGAGAGTAAAATGTAATCATTTTCATTGATTTGCACATTTATGCTTATATTTAACATACAATCATGTATGCAAATGCAGTCGTGTTTATTTCACCTTCATCAGGAGCTTTTATTATGAAACGGAAAGTGCAATGTTTGTTTGACAGTTTTGAGGTTAGCATCTTGTGAACCGCTGTCAAACTCTCTTTTACTGTTCCACATTTGTAGATTTGTTTAATAACTTTATAGCGGTTACTAATGTTTGGAACTGCGCAAATGCTTGAAACGGTAGTACTTCACAATGCAGGTGAACTGCATTAAAAACACGAGCCCCCGACATGCGTGCACAGATCAGCGCGTCGCCAGTTCATTATGAAGCGCACACAGACCAACTTTATCTGTCTTTAATTGCAGCCATTGACAGTTAAATAATCACGTACAGTTGAAGACAGAAGTTTACATACACTTTGAAGTCATTAACTCATTTTTTTAACAACTCCACAGATTTAATATTAGCAAACTATAGTTTTGGCAAGTCCTTTAGGACATCTACTTTGTGCATGACACGAGTAATTTTTCCAACAATTGTTTACAGACAGATTGTTTCACTTTTAATTGACTATATCACAATTCCAGTGGGTCAGAAGCTTACATACACTAAGTTAACTGTGCCTTTTAAGCATCTTGGAAAATTCCAGAAAATGATGTCAAGCCTTTAGACAATTAGCCAATTAGCTTCTGATAGGAGGTGTACTGAATTGGAGGTGTACCTGTGGATATATTTTAAGGCCAACCTTCAAACTCTGTGCCTCTTTGCTTGACATCATGGGAACATCAAAAGAAATCAGCCAAGACCTCAGCAAAAAAGTCTGGTTCATCCTTGGTAGCAATTTCCAAATGCCTGAAGGTACCACATTCATCTGTACAAATGCATTCTGTCTCCTAGAGATGAACGTAGTCACGAGGTTACCCCATGTGACTCTACCCTCCCTAGCAGCCGGGCTAATTTGGTTGCTTAGGAGACCTGGCTGGAGTCACTCAGCATGCCCTGGATTCAAACTCGCGACTCCAGGGGTGGAAGTCAGTGTCTTTACTCACTGAGCTACCCAGGCCCCCTGTGTAAAAGTCTTCATGATTTCATGCTGAACTCTTGAGCAGTGTAAATTCATTTAAAAAAAATTATGCACAGTTTAATTAATTTAAATTCTTATTTTAATAATAATCAGCTTTCAGCAGAGAGGTAAATCCCGCTGAGTCTCTCACGAGAAGTGAATCGTATTCTCTCACATGATTGGTTGTGCGCTGCAAACGTCACTCATTCATGTGCACAAGCACGTAATCTAATCTTGAAGTCGGCATCGAAGCCTGAGTTGACAGAGAAGGTTGATGAGCTGCATCATGGTACCAATTAAGACTGACTGGATTGGTTTGAATTTGTCAACCTGTAACCAATCCTAAAACCCTGAGTTTGTTCAGAGACCTTCATGGTACAGGCCTCAGGTCTAGGCTAAGCAATGTTATGCGACAATAAAATGAAGTCAGCTGACTACCTCAATGTACTGAATGACCAGGTTATCCCATCAATGGATTTTTTCTTCCCTGACAGCACGGGCGTATTCCAGGATGACAATGTCAACATTCATTGGGCTCAAATTGTGAAAGAGTGGTTCAGGGAGCATTAGGAATCATTTTCACACATGAATTGGCCACCACAGAGTCCTGACCTTAACCCCATTGAAGTATTTGGGGTGTGCTGGAGAAGACTTTACGGAGTAGTTTGACTCTCCCATCATCAAGATCTGAAGCGAAGATCTCGTGAAGATCTCGGCCAAAAATGAATGCAGCTCTGGATGGAAATAAATGTGATGATGTTGCATAAGGTTGTTGAAACAATGCCACGACGAATGTGCGCCGTAATCAAAGCTAAAGGCGGTCCAACGAAATATTAAGAGTATGCAACTTTTTATTTTGGACAGGCAGTGTATAACTGAACATATTGGTATATATATATTTTTTAAAGGCTTAAAAATCAATCCAAAATTATTTCTTTACTTCGGGATGAGTTTAACAGCAGGACAATTGTCATCGTCTCATTGTTTGTTTAGTGAAAAGGATATGGTTAACTAGTAGTCACATTTGCTTATTCATTTGAGTAGAGCTGTCTATTTTAAGTGTCTGCATGGCTCCTTTGAGAAGAAGTTTGACTGTATATGATGTCATTACATGCTATTTTCAGTTCACTAAATGGAAATGGACAGTGTCTTGAAATTGATGCAACTGTAATTACTCTATCATTATGTGTACATGTGACTAAAACAAAAAGTTTAGTATAATAACTATCACTTTTCTAAGACTTCAGTGACTGTGATGTTAGTGCAGCAAAATGAATAAAAAAAGTAAACAAAGATATTGTTTTGATATTTGTGTGTTTCCCCGAGTGAGTCTCATTTGTTAAGCTTATTCTTCTAACTGATAGGAATCCCCTGCCAGGCCCTGATGTATTTACATATTCACTAGATTTGGGGTTGTGTGTATGTCCTAAAAAAGCAATATATACTCTAGAGTACACTCCAATTTCGCAAGAATTTAGCTTTGTTTCATTTTCTATCTGTCACAAAGATCTAAACTTTAATTTAGTGACATGGATTATGTCATATGTGACGCATTTCATTTTCTATTTCACACAGGGTAGTTGTTCAAACAAAACAAGCAAACACTGCCACCTGATGGTTAATGTACTCACTTGTGTCCCCACAGCTCCTTTCGTTTGTGGCATTCGTGTTGGAGGAGGTCGTGTCCAATTGCTCATCCTGTGGGCCACTCTACTTCTTTGAATTTGTCAGTTGCACAGCCTTTTTCTTCACATTGTTACTTCTAATCCTTCTTGCCACTACGCTGCACCAGAGAGTTGGAATCAGTTGTTGGCCCTCTGTGGTAAGTCAGCTGACCTGTGAATGTAAAAAGAAATAAACATATATAATAAAAAAATCTTCCCTAGTTAAAGTTAAATCTTCCTTTAACTTGTCATTTATTTATTATAATTGTTTTTAATTCATGTTTTATTTCCCTTTTTTTTTGGGTTGCCATTTTTAATGTATAATTTTATTTTAGTTTTTCATTTTGTGTTTTATTTCATTTAGATTTTTGGTAATTTATTTTAGTTTAATTTCATTTCTATTATTTTATTTTTATTTTTTCATTTGGTAGTTTAATGTATTTTTATTTTGTCATTTTTTTTATGTATATTTTATTTTGCTTTTGTTTTATATTTTATTTAAAAAAAAATTATTGTAATTTATTTATTTTATATAATTATGTTTCTTTTTATTCAAAAAGTCTCTAACTTACACACTCTTTGAATGCTCCCATAGGACTTTGGATATACAGTAGCCATGGCATTTTTATTCCTCATTGCCAGTGTTGTGTTTGTGGCAGACAATGGTGGGACGAGTCTGGAGCAGACCGCAGTGGTATGATACATTATTGTTTTAGCTGAGATGATGGCATAGCTTACAGTTGAAGTCAGAAATTTACATACAGCCAAATACATTTAAACTCAGTTTTTCACAATTCCTGACATTTAATCTGAGAAAACATTCCCTGTCTTAGGTCAGTTAGGATCACTACTTTATTTTAAGAATGTGAAATGTCAGAGTAATAGTAGAGAGAATGATTTATTTCAGCTTTTATTCCTTTCATCACATTCCCAGTGGGTCAGAAGTTTACATACACTTTGTTAGTATTTGGTAGCATTGCCATTAAATTGTTTAACTTGGGTCAAACGTTTTCGGTAACCTTCCACAAGCTTCTCACAATAAGTTGCTGGAATTTTGGCCCATTCCTCCAGACAGAACTGGTGTAACTAAGTCAGGTTTGTAGGCCTCCTTGCTCGCACACACTTTTTCAGTTCTGCCCACAAATGTTCTGTTGGATTGAGGTCAGGGCTTTGTGATGGCCACTCCAATACCTCGACTTTATTGTCCTTAAGCCATTTTGCCACAACTTTGGAGGTATGCTTGGGGTCATTTTCCATTTGGAAGACCCATTTGTGACCGAGCTTTAACTTCCTGGCTGATGTCTCGAGATGTTGTTTCAATATATCCACATAATTTTCCTTCCTCATGATGCCATCTATTTTGTGAAGTGCACCAGTTCCTCCTGCAGCAAAGAACCTCCACAACATGATGCTGCCACCCCCATGCTTCACAGTTGGAATGGTGTTCTTCGGCTTGCAATCCTCACCCTTTTTCCTCCAAACTTAACGATGGTCATTGGCCAAACAGTTAAATTTTTATTTCATTAGACCAGAGGACATTTCTCCAAAAAGTAAGATCTTTGTCCCCATGTGCACATGCAAACTGTAGTCTGGCTTTAAGGCGGTTTTGGAGCAGTGGCTTCTTCCTTGCTGAGCAGCCTTTCAGGTTATATCGATATAGGACTTGTTTTACTGTGGATATAGATACTTGTCTACCTGTTTACTGCAGCATCTTCACAAGGTCCTTTGCTGTTGTTCTGGGATTGATTTGCACTTTTTACACCAAACTACGTTCATCTCTAGGAGACAGAATGTGTCTCCTTCCTGAGCGGTATGATGGCTGCCTGGTCCCATGGTGTTTATACTTGCGTACTACTGTTTGTACAGATGAATGTGGTACCTTCAGGCATTTGGAAATTGCTACCAAGGATGAACCAGACTTGTGGAGGTCCACAATTTTTTTTTCTGAGGTCTTGTCTGATTTCTTTTGATTTTCCCATGATGTCAAGCAAAGAGGCACTGAGTTTGAAGGTAGGCCTTAAAATACATCCACAGGTACACCTCCAGTTCAGTACACCTCCTATCAGAAGCTAATTGGCTAATAGTCTAAAGGCTTGACTTTCTGGAATTTCCAAGCTGCCTAAAGGCACAGTTTACTTAGTGTATGTAAACTTCTGACCCACTGGAATTGTGATAGTCAATTAAAAGTGAAACAATCTGTCTGTAAACAATTGTTGTAAAAATTACTCGTGTCACACACAAAGTAGACATCCTAAACGACTTGCCAAAACTACAGTTTGCTAATATTAAAACTGTGGAGTGGTTAAAATTGAGAAAAAAAATAAGAGTTTTAATGACTTCAACCTAAGTGTATGTAAACTTCTGACTTCAACTGTACATCATGCTACTTAAAAATTAAATTTAACTGACAGTTGATTGTCTTTTCTGTATTGCAGATATTTGGCTTCCTTGCCACAATGGCCTTCTTTTTTGACTTAAGTCTCTTTTTGAAAAAGAAAGGTATTCCATGTCGAAGGGGAAGCAATCAACCCGCAGCAGACAACGCAACCAGATCAGTGCCAGAGACAGAGAAACTTAATGCTAATGGAACTGAATAGATTCTAATTAGCATTTTCACCAGCATTTTACTGGCAGACTGCTGCTGTGCTCAATAGCTTTTTGTCTCTTAACAAACACATTTTTTTATACATAAGAACTGTTTTTCCAGAAGCACAAATTTTATGATTTCATAATATTTCCATTATAGTCTCTAGCCTGCTAATGGACCAGTTTATCTCGTGCCTTGAAAGTTTTTATTCTGTACTTGAAATACATATAGGAGTCTTAACTTTACAGTTGAAATAGGAGACATACACACATCTGCTTACATTATGCTTACATTTTGCCACAATGACAATTTTTTTCATGGGTTTAAAAAAACATATGAGTACAGAAATGAAGTTGTCATGTCCCCATCAGAGCCTACGTTCTGTACTATTGTAGATTTAAATTGTTATAGGTTAACAAGTACATAAGATGCACCGTATTTCTTAAAGAAAATCTCATCACCGATTTATTTAATAGTTTTGTATTCCTGAAATAATGTTTTTGAGAAATCAGAATTCAATCATGTAAACATTGCTGAATGACAACTGTTTTATATCACAGGATTATTAATAGAATATTTGCTAAATTAATGAAAGGTCAGCAAATTGTATTAAATATTAAAAATATTCATGTCGTTTATTACTTGTGGGACAGGGAAATGTTGCACTGTATAGACAATGTCATTAAATCTGTTTTATTTTTAAGATATTTTAGTGAACATTTGAATTTGATGACAGCAGGATGACATTTTATTATCAGCATTCACTAATGGCCCGGTGATAATTTTTGCTGTGCAGGGGATGTCAGGGGTGTACAGTTATAGATTTTTTTTTTTTTTTTTTTTAATTGAAACAATCTGTCATTTTTATATTGTGTGGTACTAGAGGTGTTGTACATTTTCCTTTGCCTTGTTCAATGTGAGCACACATGTTGACCTAATTCTATCATGGGTTTTGTGAGCTGTACTTTGTGAAGTGTTCAATTAAATGGGATATTTGTGGTTATAAGGAGGCATGTACGTGTAGGCCCAGTTGTGTTAAGGTAAATTTAAATGCCCGTAGAGATGAACGGACTGCAAGTCTTTGAGACACTAATCTGCCCTGTATGTTTTAACCTTCCTATGCTGTAGAATGGACTGCTGCTTCCTGTGTTAATTAAAAAATGTGAATGTGACTTCCAGATATTTTGTTGATGAAGTGATAAAACCCACTTTCTTTTTAATCCTTCTTAAGGTATAGGTATATTTGTTTGGTTGATTGAATGGACCAAAAAATGTTTTGAGTTGCATAGATGGGAGATTTAATTATTGCTAAAGAATTCATGATTTTTCCAAATGTAAAGACTAGTGGGTCTGTTTATATACTAGAATTGTTTCTGCAAAAGGTCACATGGAAAACTTTTACAGCACTGTTTTTATAAACATTTATCCATTCCAGTTAAGCAATAAATAGCCTCTGTGCTCTATGAGTTAGACTCTTGTTTTTATGTATGACCTGTGAAACGTGCACGTTGAAACGGCTTCACAAACTGAAGTGTTTATTATGCAAACAACACTTTGTATGTGGTTAACTCAAACTTGTGGATTCACATATACAGCTAGACACTGATTGCTTATCGTCTCATGGGAATTGTGACCATTAGTCTTGAAAATCTAATGTTGGCTAACCCAAACTTGTTTGTGCTTTCGAAAAACCAAATAAACACAACTGACGACCCCATTATAACCGAGAGATCTCATTGTGGATGTCATCTTCGTTTTTTGACTATTCATTGCATTACTGCAAACTACACATTTTTTTCATGTCACATGTTTATGCTGCAATTCTGTTTTGCATTTTAAACAAATTTTTGCCCAAAAATATCAACATTGCTAACTAAATATAACCCACATGTGCATTTATTAACACTATTCATTGTTAATTTATTAAATTGTTAATGCGCAGGAGAACTGTCAGTAAAGTAGTTTAAAGGAATATTCGGGGTTCAATTCAAGTTAAAAGCTCAGTCGACAGCAACTGTGGCATAATTATGATTACTACACAAATTTATTTTGACTCGTCCCTCCTTAAAAAAAAAAAAAAAAGTTACAGTGAGGCACTTACAATGGAAGTGAATGGGGCCAAATTTTGGAGGGTTTAAAGGCAGAAATGTGATGCTTATAATGTTATAAAAGCACTTACATTAATTCTGTTAAAAACTGTATTATTTGAGCTGTAGAGTTGTTTAAATTGTTATTTTACAGTCATTTTTTGACATTACATCGTCATGGCAACGAAGTTGTAAAATTGGCTATAACTTTAAACAGAAAAGGTTAGTGAGTGATTTGATCACACTAAAAGCATGTTAACTCGCATACTGTTTACGTCTTGTAACTAGACTTTTGAAACGGTGGGTATTTTAACGAATTGGCCCCATTCACTTCCATTGTAACTGCCTCACTGTGACCCAGAATTTTGTTTGTTTTTTTAAATAAAAGGAGGGGGAATCAATTTATTTATTTATTTATTTATTTATTTTTTATTTTTTTTGTGGTAATCAACATTATGCCACAAATGGTGTCGATTGAACTTAACTTGTATTGAACACGGAATATTCCTTTAAAGGCAAAACAGAACAGACACATTCTGCAAACTAACACTAGAGGTCGCTGCCTACAAAGTAACAAGCAGTCGACCGTATCCCTGAAATTGAAGATCAATTAGGCTTAGTAACTAATAATTACAGCTATCATTTTCCTTATAGTTTGATATTTAAGTGATATTTTGCTCATATAGTAAATGTAGGCAATATGTAGGCTTTATGTTTCATAATAGGACACCTAATTTTCGAATTTACTTGTTAAACGATGTAGCTGGTAATTGTCAGAGGGAGGTCTTTTTCCGTTTAAGTTTTTATTAATAGGACATTTCATCTTAAAACATGCATGAAGCTATATTTACATTTACAAAGCATTGCCCCCCCTAGATTTTGCTTTTGCCCCCCCCCCCCCCGGAACTTCTAACGCACCCCAGACCAACGCTGAAACACGATCAAGGGGGAATCATTTGAGTGAAATTATCAAGGAGGTTCACGCGCGAGATGCAATTTCTCAGCGACAGAGACACGCGCTGCACTTTAATTCCACTGATCTCCACATCGGCTTGAGGATGGAGCTCGACTCCTTGTGTGGAGCATATTTTTGCTCAGTGCACTGTGTTTGATTATAAGCAGCTAAGCAACAATTTTCCCGGCTGGGATTGTTTTTCATGTTTGTTAAAGGTGAGTCCAACGGCTCTCTCATCTTTCTAATTGCAGAGCGCACGAGCGCTGCATCTTATCTTACAGATGTAGCCTATATGCAGATGCGCGTGCTTACTTTTAACCGTAGTAAATTCAGTTCAGTAGAAGACAATAGTTGCGATTTGTAAACCTTCTCTGTTATTAGAAAACTTAAAAAGACGCATTCCATAGCTGTGGCAATACTTGGCTGATGTTGACCATGAAGTTGTTAATGTGTTGTTGTGGATGTAATACATGCCCAAAGTTTTTATTCATACACTTATTAAGTTTGAAACTTGGATAAACTGCTGTGGAGTAAGATTAATCTTAAAGAGGTTGGCAAACTGTTAAACTGCAACTATATTAAACTGGACATAATTTACTGTAGGCAGTAAAAAATAGCAGATACAAACCAAATTACTATAGTAATTTAAGCCTTTATAGTATAATAGACATTTTACGATTTAAAATTCAGAGAGAGGTGTATAATAGCATATGATTTGAGGAGCCATCTAGGTTTTCTCTGCACAGTTGTTGCAACAGCTGATCAGTGTACAGATGGAGGTGAGCAATTAAAGCATGTGATGTGCAAGAGACCTGTTTAAGTTTATTAAAGCAATTAAATCTGCATAGAGACAGACTTTGTGTTTCACCTTACCCAGAACTGGCAAAGTTTTAATTTTTTTAATTTTTTACAAGCTCTCAGTTATTATAATATGTTGTGAAATGTAATAGTAGAGGCCATAAATATTATGAGATACCCAAATTAATATGGGATGTATGGTCACTCTTACAAAACAGAGGTGTTGAAGAGTCCATTTGTTTGAGGCTTGCACACTTAGTCAAGAACATTGCTAGAAATCCTGGGTTTAGTTGTGGATATACTTTTGTGTCCAAAAACTACTAAGAAATACAGGAACTGAAAAAAAAAAAAAAAAAAAATAAAAATAAAATATATATATATATATATATATATATATATATATATATATATATATATTAAACTGGAAAATGAACAACAACAAAAACATTTATTTTAGAAAATTTAAATGAAAAAAAAATGTTAAGATGCAAAATTAATACAAAATATTTAAGATTCTTCACTATTTAGGTCACTAATCAAATATGCATGGGTCATCAGGTTTTGCACAAACTTGTGGAGTCTGTCCCAGCTTCATTGCATGCTGTCATTAAAGAAATATTCTGAGTTCAATACAAGTTTAGCTCAATCGACAGCATTTGTGGCATAATATTGATTACCACAAAAATTACTTTGGACTTGCCCCTCCTTTTCTTTAAAAAAAAGCAAAAATCTGGGTTACAGTGAGGCACTTACAATAGAAGTTAATTTAATCTCACTATTTCAAAAGTATAGCTACGAGACATAAACAATATGCGTGTTAACATGATTTTAGTGTGATAAAATTGCTTACCTTTTCTGTGTAAAGTTATATACATTTTACAACTTTGTTGCCATGACGATGTAATGTCAACAAACACTAAAACCCTAAAATGACTGTAAAAATTACGATTTAAAAAACTTTACAGCTCAAATAATACATGCGTTTTAATAGAAGAATTAATGTAGGCCTAAGTACATTTATAAAATTATAAGATTCACATTTCTGCCTTTAAAACCTCCAGAAATTGGCCCCATTCACTTCGTGCCTCACTGGAACCCAGATTTGTGCTTTTTTCTTTTCTTTTCTTTTTTTTTTTTTTTTAAAAGTCGAAAATATTTGTTTTGGGGTAATCAACAAATTTTCCACAAATGCTGTCGATTGAGCTTAACTTGAATTGAACCCGGAATATTCCTTTTAAGCATTAGAGGGGCATATTAAAACCTTTCAGTTCAACTTTTCTCTCAAATTGCTTTACTGATAATATACTTTGTTTTGGGGTTTATGTCTTTCCTTTTTATATATACATGCAAGTTTAGCCCCAGAAAAAGCATTTTAGTTCTAAACTTGGCTTGATCTGTCTAGGAAAATGTAACCAGGATCCTGCGTTTCCGTTATGTCATTACTTACTGTACCGTTTCCTTGGTGCCTTTTGTGTCACAAGCATTTAATGTTTCTCTATTACAGAATGTAGTATATCCCATCTAATTAGCCAACTTCCTAAAGTATAACAAGCTATCATTTTCAATAGCTGCCTGTGTTCTTGTTGCCATCCGCATGCAATCGAGCAGGCTGATGAGCTGATCACATCCAAATGAATAATTGGTTTGTTGTAAATTACTGGAAATAAGACTAAATGAGCTGAGATTGCAGGATGCTGGACTCTGCTGCGTTTCTGATTGACTGCATCATTTATTCTCCATTGAGAGTCATCATTGGTGTTTGTTAAATTAGGCGCATTGGTTTTAAGGACAGGAAATTACCTGCTGAGATGGAGAGGAAAAGTGTAGTTATCACAATGGTTTTAAGGAGAGGAAATTATCTGCTGAGATGAAGAAAAAAGATGCAGTGATCATGTCGCGAGAGGGGCGTAATGTGGTAATGAGTTTCACAGGTTGCATCCGTCTGTCAGGGCATTCTTGATGTGTTTGGTTTTTGCATGAGTGAGATGATGTTAAGAAATGCTTAATACTTAATAATGTGTTGACAACAAGTCAGCATTAGAACACACTGTAAATCTAATTAAAGTTGCAGTGTGTATTTTTTTGTTGTTAAAATACTTTCTCCTCTCTCAGTTTAATATGCAGAGAGAGCTTAAAATGAGCTGCATGATAATGCTTCAAAAAATTTACTTACTTTTTACTCTTACTCTACTTTTGTGTCCCACAGAAAAATAACAGCATACAGGTTTGGAACAACATGAGAGCGCATAAATAATGACAGAATTTTCATTTTTGTGTGAACTCTTGCATTAACCTCATGTTGCTCCTGTTGTTAAAATGTACTATACATTGTCTGCAAAATAAAGAATAACATCATCTCGAATTCTAAGAAATCAAGTTGTTGTCTTCAGGCATCTTGCAAACACTGCTTGATTTGCATGTTAATTTTTTATTGCCTGTTGGTGAAATCATATAAACTCCAACAATGCTTTCTGTCTCTAATCTAAAAATAATCAAAGCCACCAGGGTTTGGAGAACGCTTGTGGCCCCTGCACTACAGAAATGATTAAGTACCCAGAGCTTGTACCTGCTGGAAACAAACAGACAAATACAGGTTTATTTATCACCACTGCTTATTTTGCATTGAGACCATTATGAAGGGTTCAAACAGAATGCTTTGCATTAATTGCATTGCAAACAGCACAATGGCTGGGGTGAAATAAAACCCATGTTGAGTTTTGTGTCTCCAGGTTATGGACTCTACAAGGAACAGAACTCAACCTCCTCAATCTTGATAAATGCATAGGCTAAATAACTGTTGCTCATTTCTGAATCAGTGAAACAGGAATTGAATCATACTGAATCATGTTGCTCATTACTGAATCTTTAACACAGATATCTCTTCTGCAGGACAGATAGTTAAAGTCCCCATTAAATCAAACTTGGATATTTGTGACTTTTGGTCTATTTACTGTATATTAGCTTAGAAGCCATATTTATACTATAATGCACCTAAAAGTTGACAAAACAAACTTTTAGCAGATATATACATTTAAAATGTAGTTTCTAGTAAAATAGACCAAAAATATTTATAACTCATCTTGTTCACAGTGGTGTACAAACATTTTTGTCCAATAAAATGTAGGGCTGTTGTTTTAACATGTTAAATTAGTGTGATTATATATATATATATATATATATATATATATATATATATATATATATATATATATATATATATATATAAGAATACAATAAATTGCGCAATTAATCATGGCACATAACTCGTACATATATTCCATAATTTATGTACGTATTTTCCTACAGTCGGAGCAATTAAAACTTGAAGTACATGTAACTTTGTGTTTTTAGGAGCCACGTCGGCAAAGGGCAGTCAGTGCATAGAACAAACCTCACAACCAGCGCAGCCACCAATGAGAGCCACATAGGACCTGGTCTTGACAATTGGACAAATCACAAGGGATTTTGAGGTACAGTTTTCAAAGTTTGAACTGCTTTTATCTAGGGCTATCAATTTAACATGTTAATATAGTGTGATTAATTATATTATATTATAGTGATTAAAAATAATGCATTAAAAAATTAACGCAATTAATCTTGGCACCTAATCCCTGCAGAAATTCTGTAATAAAAGTACATGCAGCATTTTCCTACCATCGGAGCAATTCAAGCTTAAAGTACATGTAACTACGTATTTTTACTTGTACTGTTGGTTGATACATTTTTTAAATTGCGATTAATCACATTTTTTTTGTTAATCGTGACTAATTGCCGATTTTGATAGTGCTGAAATTTGACACTATATATACTTCTTTTCCTGTCAAAATGCATTTATTTCCATCTTAGGAAAGAAAACAAAACAAGATGTAACAATATAATGCTTAATTAAAATTTTCAAAACTAAGCCTTCCACAGTTTAAAGATAGAAATGCACTAAAATAGCACCAATTCAAGTAACATTAATTGTTTACCAAAGTCTAACTGTGAGGTTGACTAATTAAAAGAACTAGTCCCCACATAAGTTGCATATTCATTGTAATGGGCATTAAATCTCTTAAATCAAATCCTCCACAATATTAATCTGCCAGTAGACTATGGCTATCCGTTTCCCTATCTGTCACTCACTCGACGTTGTGTCGATGTAGTAACACTAGGGGTCACTCTTGGGAGCCCGAGACACCTCTGTTCTTTGATAAAGGGCCAATGAAAATTGGCGAGTGGTATTTGCATGCCACTCCCCTGGTCATACGGGTATAAAAGGAGCTGGCGTGCAACCACACATTCAGATTTTCTCTTCGGAGCCGAACGGTCGATGTTTACTGAGCTGACTGTTCATTCACCTCTGCTGGATCTGACGGCGCATTTCAGCGGCTTCTCCCTCCTCTGCACTGGTGGACTGCAGAGAACACCCCTGGGCGGTTCAGCAGAAAAATAGAGTATATTTTCCTAAAAGAGTATATTTCTCTAAAAGAGCGGCACACATGAAAAGTCTTTTTAAAGATGCATCTTTTTAAAGATGCCTTTCCGTTTGTGTGTTATTCCTGGTTGCGGTCGTTACCTCTCAACTTCAGATGGTCCCAATCGCTGTCTTTCGTGTCTGGGCACGACCCACACGGAGACAGCATTCGTGGTTGGTTCATGTTCTCACTGCGAGAACATGACCATGGCAACGTTGCGGTCACAGCTTGCTTTTGTAAGAAAAGCAATACCTATGGGTATGAGGCCAGCGCGGCTAGCACTGGGGGCGATTTGGGGACCCCAATGACACCGCCTCCACCAGGTATCCCCCCGCGGACCTCCCATTCCCCAGCACGCTTGTCTGCCCCGATCGGGCTTCTGGATGAGTCCGCCGGCTCGTCTCATGGCGAGTTCAACCTCTTGTTCGGAGCCCGCGAAGCTGATGAGCTCTCGAGTGCAGCATCGGAGAGCGGGCTTGTCCAAACGGACGCAGAAGCCTCAGCTGGGTTCCCCCTTCGGGGACGATTGCCCAGTCACAGGCTGATGCGGAAATGATGGACATGCTTTCCCGGGCGGCCACGAGCGTCGCCCTCCGCTCTCCCCTGAACCCTCGCGGCTCGTTGATTGGTTCCTGGGCTTACGGCGCTGCTTAAAGCAGCCATGCCCCGCTCCAGTGCCTTTCTTCCCGGAAGTGCACGAGGAGCTGACAAAATCGTGGGAGGCGCCTTTTACTGCCCGGTCCCGATTTCTCAGTTCCCCCGCCCTCACTACCCTCAATGGCGGGGCGGCCAGGGGCTATACGGCGATTCCCCCGGTGGATAAGGCACTCACGGTGCACCTATGCCTGCAGAGAGCTGCCACCTGGTGCGAATGCCCAAAGCTCCTGTCCAAGCCCTGTAGGTTCACGTCGTCCCTGACGGACAAAATCTACAGTACTTCTGGACAAGCCGCCTCTGCCCTGCACGCCACGGCTCTCCTGCAGGTCCACCAAGCCAAGGCGCTGAAAGAACTGCACAAGGGTAGTTCCGCCCCAGATCTGATGCAGGAACTGCGCTCGGTGACCGACCACGCTCTCTGGGCGATGAAGGTCTCTCGGGCAGGCGATGTCCACATTAGTGGTCCAGGAGTGCCACCTCGATTCTACCTCGACACAGACCCTTCCTCCGTTTTGCATTCGAGGGTCGGGCATATCAGTACAAGGTCCTCCCTTTCAGTCTGTCCTTGTCCCCTCGCGTCTTCACGAAGGTCGCAGAGGCAGCTCTTGCCCCGTTAAGGGAGGTGGGCATTCTCAACTATCTCGACAATTGGCTAATCCTAGCTCATTCTCGGGACATGTTGTGTGCACACAGGGACTTGGTGCTCTCACACCTCAGCCGATTAGGGCTTCGGGTCAACTGGAAAAAGAGCAAGCTCTTCCCGGTTCAAAGCATCTCTTTTCTCGGTTTGGAGTTGGACTCAATCTCATTGACAGCGCGCCTCACGAACGTGCACGCACAGTCGGTGCTGACCTGTTTGAAGGCGTTCAAACAGAAAACAGCGGTTCCACTGAAACTCTTTCAGAGGCTCCTGGGGCATATGGCATCCTCAGCGGTGGCCACCCCGCTCGGGTTGATGCATAAGAGACTGCTTCAGTACTGGCTTCAGACTCGAGTCCCAAGATGGGCATGGCGCCGTGGGACACATCGCGTGGTCATCACGCCGGTCTGTCACCACCTCTTCAGCCCTTGGACCGACCTCACATTTCTACGGGCAGGCATTCCCCTATAGCAGGTCTCCAGGCGCGTCGTGGTCACGACAGATGCCTTCAAAACGGGTTGGGGCGCTGTTTGCAATGGGCACGCAGCTGCCGGCTTATGAACGGGCCTGCGGCTGCGTTGGCACGATCACTCAGGCTAGGGCCCCCTCTACGAGGCACCTGTATGCCTTTTAGTGGCGTCTGTTCGCTAAGTGGTGTTCTTCCCGGCGGGAAGACCCCCAGAGATGCGCAGTCGGATTGGTGCTTTCCTTCCTGCAGGAGAGGTTGGAAGGGTGGCTGTCCCCTTCCACCTTGAAGGTGTACGTTGTTGCTGTAGCAGCACACCACGACACGGTGGATGGTAAGTCCTTAGGGAAGCACGACCTGATCATCAGGTTCCTGAGAGGCACCTGGAGGCTGAACCCCTCCAGACCACGCCTCGTTCCCTCATGGGACCTCTCTGTAGTTCTTCAGGGTCTACAGAGAGCCCTCTTTGAGCCTTTGCAGTCAGCTAAGCTTAAGGCACTCTCCTTGAAGACTGCCCTCCTGACTGCGCTCACTTCCATCAAGAGAGTAGGAGACCTGCAAGCGTTCCCTGTCAGCGAAACGTGCCTGGAGTTCGGTCCTGGCTACTCTCACGTGATCTTGAGACCCCGACCGGGCTATGTGCCCAAGGTTCCCATGACCCTTTTAGGGACCAGGTGGTGAACCTGCGAGTGCTGTCCCAGCCCTGTCGTTGCTATGTCCGGTGCGCGCTTTATGCATCTATTTGGATCGCACACAGAGTTTAAGATCTCTGAGCAGCTCTTTGTCTGCTTTGGTGCACAACAGAAAGGAAGCGCTGTCTCCAAGCAGAGGATCGCCCACTGGCTCATTGATGCCATAGCTATGGCATATCACGCCCAGGACGTGCCGCCCCCGGTAGGGCTACGAGCCCATTCTACCAGGGGTGTAGCGGCCTCCTGGGCCCTTGCCAGGGTTGCCTCTCTAACAGACATTTGCAGAGCAGCGGGATGGGAAACACCCAAAACCTTTGCGAGGTTCTACAACCTCCGGGTGGAACCAGTTTTGTCCCGGGTAGTGGCACGCAATACAGGCGGATAAGCCCGGGATAGCCGGCCGGGTGTATCGCTTGCACATAGCGCCTTTCACCTCATCTGAGCTGAAGACATGCGCCATTAATTCCCAGTAGTGTTCACAAACTATGTTCCCTGGTTGACTTCCTCCGAGCCCTGTGGCAGTCAAGTTTTCGGAGAGACTCGCTGCCGGCCTAGTACACGTGCTAACTAAGAGCCCTGTTCTGGGGTAGGTGCTCCGCATGTGGCGGTTCCCTGTAAGGTAACCCCACGCGATGTATATCTTCCGCTAATTCGTTTCCCTGTTGGCAAACTGCATGTTCCTTGGGCAGAGCCCCCTCTGCCACAGTCTCTATGTTTGTAGCAACTCCTCCCCCGTTGGGTAGGATCTACCATGAGACTTCTCCACATGACATACTTCTGACATAGTTCGGCAAGACCATGTGACGTATTATCCACTAAAATATTCCCCCCTCTCTGGGCGAGGTGTGGTCTCTGCTGTGTCCTCCCCGACCTGGTCGGCCAAGTCGGATATTCCCCCTCTTTTTAGGGAGTGGAAAAAGATAAGGGGAAAAGAGGCCATGACTGGGCTAGCCTGTCTCTATCTTTTGGGTAGTCGACTTGTCCCCAAAGGGCCATTCGACACTCATAACTATGTTGGGGGAGGTTACGTGTCGGCCTGGTTCGCTGGCTACGAGGCACACAGTTGTCTGCCCGTCACACACCGCCAGTTCACGTAACACAGTTGAGCCAGTTGCGGCTGAACCCTGCGACCCCTAGTGTCACTACATCGACACAACGTCGAGTGAGTGACAGATGGGGAATGTCATGGTTACTTGTGTAACCTCCGTTCCCTGATGGAGGGAACGAGAGGTTGTGTCCCTCCTGCCACAACGCTGAACTACCCGCTGAAATGGCCGGACCTTGTCTCGGCTCCTCAGCAGAGTGGTTGCACGCCAGCTCCTTTATACCCGTATGTCCGGGGGAGTGGCATGCAAATACCACTCGCCAATTCTCATTGGCCCTTTATCAAAGACCAGAGGTGTCTCGGGCTCCCAAGAGTGACCCCTAGTGTCACTACATCGACACAACGTCTCGTTCCCTCCATCAGGGAACAGAGGATACACAAGTAACCATGACGTTTCCTACAGTAATCATGAAGCCACGTTCATTATTCGCGCAAGGGCATCAACCCCAGCACTGCTTTGAACTCTACATGAAAAGTGCTTGCAGATAAAAAACATCTCATTTTGCATTTTGGTGATAGTTAAGACTTGATGGCTTTTCTGTGGTAATTTAAATGCACCTTACATAGGCTGAAAATACCCATCTTGGCTTGTTTTGTTCATCAAATAGTGCTAAGAAGTCCTTTCTCCATCATTTTATCACAGAAGTGCTATTGTGTGTGTGTACAGAGATTATTTTATTTATTGAGGTAGAAGTGCTCTGGTGTGTGTGTGTGCTGTGAAGTGTGCGTCAGTGTAATGACAAAGGTTCCGCCCTTCAAACCAGTGTTTATGCTGGTCTATGTTGCATTAATGGTAAATGCGTTAATCAGGATTAATAAAATTAAAACGTTAAACTTTGTAAATTAATCTTATGCATTAACGCGTTAATTCTGACTGCTCTTGTTTTTACGTGCATCAGCAGGGTGCAGTCAGCGCGCCTCAACAAACCTAACAAGCAGCCCAGCCTTCAAATGAAAGCCACACAGGATGTGTTATTTACAGTGCGATGAAGCACAACAGAATGCAGGGACCTCGAGATGTAATTTTTAAAGTTTCAACCATTTTTAATTTGACACAGTGTTTATATTGCTGAAAACCAGTGAGACATTTGAAAAACATTTATCCTACGCATATGTACATAGACGATGTACATTAGACACGACAATTAGAAACATTGCAGACGGAACGCAAGAGCACAGCCTGTGAGAACAGGACACATTGATAAACTCTATTGCAAAATGGATTGCATTGGACTGTATGTCAGTGATAGGGTTACTGAATGTTATATTATATGGGAATCAGACAAACACTACACTCACTGAGCACTTTATAAGGAACACTATGGTCCTAATAAAGTTCCCGACGTGGTCTTCTGCTGTTGTAGCCCATCCGCCTCAAGGTTCGATGTGTTGTGCATCTGAGATGCTATTCTGCTCACTACAATTGTACAGAGTGTTTATCTGAGTTACTGTAGCCTTTCTGTCAGCTCAAACCAGTCTGGCCATTCTCCGTTGACATTTCTCATCAACAAAATGTTTCCGTCCGCAGAACTGCCGTCCACTGGATGTTTTTGTTTTTGCCACCATTCTGAGTAATCTCTAGAAACTGTTGTGCATGAAAATCCCAGGAGATCAGCAGTTACAGAAATTCTCAAACCAGCCCGTCTGGCACCAAAAATCATGCCATGGTCGAAATCAATGAGATCGCATTTTTCCCCCAGTTTGATGGTTGATGTGAACATTAACTGAAGCTCCTGACCCGTATATGCATGATTTTATGCATTGCACTGCTGCCACACAATTGGTTGATAAGATATTCGCATGAATACGTAGGTGTACAGGTGTTCCTAACAAAGTGGTCATGAGTGTATATATGTATATACAGTGCTTGGTAGATTATTTCTGAATTGTATTCTGGTACTGATTACAAATTACATAACTAAAATGATAGTCAGTAACGTAATCTAATCTAATTGCTTTTGGATTACTTCTGTTTATTTGATGCCATATGCATTTGAGTAGGATAAGTTTGTACCACTTTGACATAATGTTGCTTAAATGCATTAAAGAAAACCTACTTAATGGATCAAAATATAAGAACTGATATTATATTTTTTGTGTGTTTACTTGCTTATTATCTGTTTCTGAGTGAAATAAAAAAGGCACTTAAAATGTTCTTACTCCAGCAACATAACATACACTATCCATGTGTGGTAGCAGATCAGACCAATTATATGTGTGAATCAATGTCACAAAAACAAAAAACAAAGTTGTCACAAAAGCAAAAGCGCATTCATTGAAATTTTTGAAGCCGAGTACAAAAGCAATTCCCGAAACTAAACTAACTTTACCGCACTAATGCAATCAGTTCAGCATTTATGTGTGAATTACCACTCCATCTTCAATGTAATTATGCCTGGTGACTTGTATCAGGTATGATGTGCGTGCAACGTATTTGTTACATTTGAATTTATAGTATATATATATATATATATATATATATATATATATATAGATATATATAGATATATATAGATATATATATACTGTATATTCAAATGTACTGTAGCAAATGTGTTACTTAATAATTGCTGATGTAATTTAAGTGAGATTGCTTCTCTTTCCTTGCATTGTGGCAGAACAGATGCTTTTTTGCAGTCTTGTAGTGCGTGGTTATGATGTTGTAGA
Organism: Myxocyprinus asiaticus; assembly: GCF_019703515.2. Taxonomy (NCBI): domain Eukaryota; kingdom Metazoa; phylum Chordata; class Actinopteri; order Cypriniformes; family Catostomidae; genus Myxocyprinus; species Myxocyprinus asiaticus. Next base: position 10,343,395 of record NC_059359.1, read on the forward strand.
AATTTCATAATTTTTTTTAAGCTCCAAGGAATTGATGGAAGCAGAATATGTTTAGTGCGCTTCAGCCTCACAGTTGTGCAAAGAGGCTCTGGTTGGTAGAGCAACATTTAATGAAGTTTTGCTTCAGTTGTCAGGGTGTCAAAGTTTTTGGACAGTTTTTATATTTTTATGTTGAGATCTTGCTAATATCACGTCGAGTTAGACGAGGACATTGACATGCCGTATTACTGGTGTCGGGCATTTTATGGATCTTTGACTGCCTCAAAGCATATGAGGTTCTGCGCCCTCACTGTGAACTCTGACTACCCCCGGTTGTGAACCACTTGTCTAAACTAGTGGTCGACCGATATATTGCCGAGGCCGATAAATCGGCCGATATTCTGATAAATTTTCCCATTTGGCTGATTTTTTTCTTGAGGGCACCGAAAATCGCCTGCTTGCATGTGAAGTGACTGAGACATGTAAACGACCAGTCACGGTTCATTTTGTTGTTACGTGCCATCATGTTACTACAGTAATAGACCGGTGTGCAACACAGTGTCATTTAAACGATTCGAATATCAGAGCCATGAAAGACACGTCTGAGCTCATAAAGTTAAAATGCTCGCCTGTTTCATTCTCCCTCTCTCTCCTTAACAGTTCCCTGTAACTTTTAACTCTCTTGTCTAATGATAAAAATGCAAATATCTATAAAACTAATATCATATACTGTCTGCAAATATGCACATATCTCGTTAAAGCGGATGTAATAAACCTCACACAACTTCAGCAGATCCAGCATCCTGTGGAGCGCTCATAAATCTTCCTCTGAAGCACGTATTTTAACAGTCTCTCCTCAGCAGTTCCCTGTCCTTTAACTTTATTTTCTAATGATAAAAGGCAAATATCAATAAAACTTGTATTATATACCATTTGCAAATATACAGATACCTCGTTTAAACAGATGCAATTCACAGACCTCATGAAAATACAGCGTTTTCTTCCCATCGGGCGCTCATATAATATCTTCCTCTTAAGCGCGTATTCTATCAACCAGAATCAAAACTTCAGGATCAGGATCAAAAGTTCCTCTCATTCACAAATCATGACGGTCTGACCTGTGACACTCCAAACAGGCGATCCAGGCCGTTTAAACTGTCAGGAGATTATTGCTCGAACTGGATACGCACGAACGCGTGAGTGCAACTTAAAAAAAAACAGGAAAATGTTGCATCCGGAGGCTGTAAACAGAGGTGCTTTTCAAACTGTTCAGAGACCAGTTTCCTTAAGAGTTCCATTCATTCAAAACAGATGTCAGTTAAGCCATTAACTGATCAGGCAGCAAGGTAGCAAGTCAGCTGCCAACATTTTCGGATGCATGCAGCCCAAGGTAAAAGCGCTTCACGTGTGCTGTATGTAAATGTCTTATTCACTATCACTGTATGTACAATTGGTTTGATTCTGTATTTTTTGAGTAAATGCGATTGCTAATGTGGACATGCCATCCATGTTGCTGGACTACTGTGTACTGTTTCTTATATATTAACTATTTCTTCATGTGCAAATAAATTACAAACATTTGATGACTAAACAGAAATCTGAAGAAACTGCTGTGGTTTTTAAAGCCTGGTCAGACTAAGAGAACAGCTAATGTATTTATAAATCAGTCTATACAGGACGTTTAACCAGTAATTTGCAATTGTTGTATGGTGGAAATTATCGTTGAAGCTCAACAGGTATGAAATAATCAATGAATGAAACTTGCATTAACAAGATGTCCAGACTGCTGCAGGTTATATATGTTTGATGTATTATTTGATGTAGTTGCTACTGTACATTTGGAAAGGAAAAAATATATTTAGTGGCAGATTTCAGCATGTAATAAATCTCTGCATGTAGGTGTGCTGAGCGATGTACCCGGAAATGCCTGAGCCGCACGACATAGAAAGCAGAAGCAGTTGTGCCAGTAGTCAATTGCTCTGATATGTTCTGGCTTAACGTTCTGTTTCAATCAGAAAGAAAATTGCAGTTTTCAAACCATTTCATGGACTCTTTAATTTCATACCCTCATTTACTTACCTCATGGAGTAGAAGTGGGTTATTTCCTCAACAATCAAAACTGTGTCAAGTGTAATGTTATGCTGCTACAGTATTTCCCTGTTTGATAATATGCAGTAGTTTTTGGGTCATTAATGGTTTAAATAGCTTATGCTGAAGTGGTTGGGCTGTTGTTTTATTTAGAGTGTATAAAGTATTAAAAAACAAGTCCTGAAGCAAAAACGGAGTGAAGACAGTATTGGATTGCAAATGATGTTTCAGCATTCAAACTCTTTTCTTTAGATCTTGGATTAAAAGTGTGTCAGAGCATTGTATATTATGATGGTAGTCATGCAGTCTTCTGTAGCTCTGCAAGAAGAACCTTTTTGAAGTCTTGGGGGAGATGGAATGTATATGCTGACAGACCCCCCCCCCGGTTTTGTTTACACTGTAGATGATTTTGAACGCGCAAGCAGATTATATCATGTCATATAACCAAGTTTCATGGCAGCTTCTTGAGGAAACACCTTTATTAGTAACACATGACAGAATAAAAGGCTGGATGTAGACATTACCTGTCAAACTGAACAACACTTCAGCTTCAGCAATGATCCGAATCGACTTCCTACATAGCTATTATCAAGCTAGCACTTTCTACATTATTTTTGTTTGTTTATTTGTAATTCGTCTTGAAAGCACTTTTTATGGCTTACGGTTAACTAATTCCGAAATCTTTCTGAGTTTCGCTATATTCTTAAGAGCTTAAATGATTTTTCATGGAGTTTATTTGCTCCTGACCTTACAAATGAAAACTGAATGTGTCTGTTGTGTCTCTCCATGTGTCTGTTGTGTCTCTCCATGTGTCTGTTGGTGGGCTTTATGTGGGCAGCTTAGGGGGATCAGAGCTGTGAGGTAAAGTGGTTTGAGATGATGGTGCTGTGGTTCTGCCAAAGCGAATGGAGAACTGGGGGCACTGGAGGGATTCAGGACTAGAAATTGAGGGATTTCTTGGTGGATTCCAAAGAAACCACCTTTTTTCCAGTTTTCAAGCACTGCTTCTTTGTCCAAGGTTCCACATTCATTGAAAACCTGAAAGTAAAAATGTGATTTCCAGACCTGATAGAGTCATGGAAATGATATAAATCTTAAAAAGCAATGAAACCTGGAATCTTAAAAACCGGAAGTTCATTTACCCAGAAATCAACCCTACTGCCGAATTACTGAAAAATGCCATCCCCCATCAGACATTTTTGCATTGAATCAACATGATCAACTTTCCCTCTGACTCAACCTCCAAGACTCGGGTTCTGATCCCATGGGAACCAGGAAGTAATCATATTTCCAAAAACAATGGTTAGTGCGATTCAGAGGTTGAAGTTCTGCTCTAAAATTACATTTTCACTCCACTGACTGTTAGGTTTAGGGTTGGGGTTTGGGTTACATGTTTCGGTTTATAAAATATGCATTCTTGGTGACTGTATTACTTCATTTTCTACAAAAAACTAGAGGTTGATCGATAGTGGGTTTTATAAACTTTAAGGAATAGTTCACCCAAAAATGAAAATTTGCTGATAATTTACTCACCCTCAGGCCATCCAAGATGTATCTGAGTTTCTTTCTTCATCAAAACAGAATTTAAGACTTTTAGGATTTCATTTCAGGCCTCCTCCTCTAAACAATCCACGTGAATGTCCTCCATTTTTTGATGGTCCAAAATGCATATGAGTCAGGAAAAGCGGCATTGTTTACATTGTTTTTTTTATTATTATTATTTGGAAATGATTTTTTAAAATTATTTTATATTGTTTTTAAATGGTTTTGGACTGTTTTGTTTTGTGAATGGCACAAGTTTCTCTTGTAAACAATAACGCGCTTCCTGACTCCTCCTCCACGCGTGACCTTACCAACGAGCTTACGTAATCCCTCTCATGAGCGCATGTCACAGAGATGTACAGAAGCGAACATTTATAGTTAAAGTATATAAGTATTGTTTTGGTTCTAAAAATAATCAATCGTTTGCATTCAGATGAACTTTATTTGTCGACTGGAGTCGTGTGGATTATTTTGATGCACCCTAAATATGCATTTTGGACCATCAAAAAATGGAGGACATTCACTTGCATTGTTTAGAGGAGGAGGCCTGAAATGAAATCCTAAAAGTCTTAAATTCTGTTTTGATGAAGAAAGAAACTCAGATACATCTTGGATGGCCTGAGGGTGAGTAAATTATCAGCAAATTTTCATTTTTGGGTGAACTATTCCTTTAAGTGGGGAAAACGTGCCGATTGTAGAATAATTGGCTGATAATTTTTCAAATCTGTAGTATGAATGAAAACTTTCCACTCAATGTAAAATAGTACTGTATTTTATAAAAAAGTTACCTGCCCCCATGCTGATTGGCTATTTTGTAACAGATTTTGCGTTGTGCTTTTCCTAGCGAAGTACTCCCACACTGGTACCTTCTTCAAAGCTTTTGCCATCTGAAATGAATGGAAATATTAATTAAAATATTACAGGTCAAATGTGTTTAATTTTCAACAATAACATAAAGCATTGCCTTACAAAACCAAATAGTGACTGTATGCTTCATCACTACTGACAATATATATATATATATATATATATATATATATATATATATATATATATATATATATATATATATATATATATATATATATATATATATATATATATATATATATTTTTTTTTTTATTATTTTTTTTTTTATTGCCATATGAAATATATTAATGATGTACAAGAAAGGGAGCGAGAAAAGGGAATAAAAATAAAATCAACTTAAGTCGTCTTATTTAAATGTAATTTTAGAATGGCATTGTATATATTATACATCCATGTGCCCTCACATGAACACATATATATTATATAACAATGTGCCCTATTATGAATATCATATTTGTATATTTTACCATGCTCTTACGTTTCTTTTGCACAGAACTATAAAGTTATGGGAAGCTTGGACAGAAGTTTATTTTGTTAGAACCGAGAAAAATTTTGAAAACTTTATAGTCCAAAATTTATAAATTGGAAAACGGGCTATTACTGTGCACGCGTGCATTCTCGAAATGTTCTGTGCTCACGCTTTGTCTTTTGAAGCAAGCAATCGACCGATTGAAAAAGCAAAAACTCAAGCAGCATTTTCAAATAAGGTTGGAATTAACATGAAAATATGTTTTATTACTGATGATTAATGTATATATCTACTTAGCAACAAAACCTGTACGGAGTGTTCATGTTTACAACCTGACAGAAACAAGGTGAATGCCCTCAACCTCCTGAAAAGAAAAAACTTTTCAACTTTTTTGGATTATAAGTAACATTTCTTTTTATTGAAAACGGCGAATTAAGATGAAAGGTAAGCAGTTTCCATCCTTGCTTTGTAATATTGTTCTAACCATTCGAACAGCTAATGTTAGCATCCTCTCCATCTTGTTGGCAATGCAGTTCTCCAGTTCTTATTATCCCATGACTATCTGTAATAATATCTGTAGTGTAATAATAATGTGTTCTATAACTTCGATTTCTGGTCAATGTTTTAAATCCGCTTCTAAAGTGTCTGTCTCTCTGCATTGCCTAATCACGCGAAACAACAAACTCCAGGAGAAGTCAGTGATTGTATTTTTATTTAACCTCTAGAGGGTGCTATTATACTGTATAACCATAAAGTTCCAACTGTACAACCCTCCAGCATCGGCCACAGTGGAATTAAACAAGCAAACAAACAAAACCAAAAATTATTTGAAACAATCGGTGCTGATTTTTTCCAATAGCCAATAGTTAAAAAACGCAACTATTTTAATAGGTAAAACCGATATATCGGTCAACCTCTACTAAAAATCCAATTCAATTTTGGCATCACTCTGTAGGCATTTTACCCATGGCCATACATTCAACAACACTTCCAGTTTTGGCCACTGGGGGCAGTGATCTAAATTTCTGTAAATTTCGACTGATTTCAGCAGCCTAACTTTTGACCTACTGTCGCAGAATTCACAGTGTGATCTGAAAAAAGTTTTGCTCTGCTCTAAAATATTGCATATTATATTAATACTATTAATTCAAAAGATTATTACCTGATATACACATGGAATGAAATACATGAGAGAACCTGTTTATCTTTAGTTGCTCTAACAAGCAGGAAACTGTATAGGTGACAGACACATCCACTAGTTATGGAAAACAGAGTTATTAAAAGAACAAGGATGGATCTATGATTACATGCTGTCTCAGAGAGTTCCTCTAATTCTCCTTCACTCCCACCAGCAGTGGAGGAGACTTATTTACAAGTGGAGTCCATCACAGCAGTGCTGCCCTGTCAGCTCCAGCTCTGCACTCCACCTGTGTGACTGTTCTCTTGAGGCTGACACTTTACAGCATACAGAAAGAGAGTTTCAACACAACATGTATTCACAGCATGTGCTAGCAGTCATTAGGGACACCAAATTTCAATGCCTTTACCCTTGTCATCTTCAGATAATAAGTATACATCTTCGAAGTACCAACAGAAGTTTTTGTATTAGATTCGTATATAATACACGGGATAATCTACAGTCAGCTGGTCATTATTGCAAAATTAACTTGTGATCAGAACTTGTATCATGCCTTGTATCACCCTGAAGGGGTTTATTTGATAATAATGACCAGATGACTGTACACTAGGGCGGCAACTAACAATTATTTTGATAATCGACTAATCTAATGATTATTAAAACGATTATTCGACTATTCGGTCGATTATTGCAACGATTAATCGTTAGTTCTTAATGGACTATTCAGCTTGTGCCTCAACTTAAAAGGTTGTATAAAACGTGCTTACTAACAATAAAGAGGAAAAATCATCTTTTAAAAATACCTCTAAATGACATTCACTGAATTACAAGGGAAAAAAACTTTCTTTTTTTTATTAAGTTTAATTCAGTAATAAATTCACTGCAAAAAATCCTGTTGTAATCAAGAGATTTTGTCTTGTTTTCCGTTTAAATGATCAAAAAATCCCTAAAACAAGATACATTTACTTGAGAAGCAACATATTAGATATTTAGACTTGCTTTAAGAGAATGTACCTTGAATAAGTGTATTTTGTATATAAGTGTGTTTTTTCACTGGTTCATACTTCTGCCAGTGAAGTAAAGAAAAAAAATACTCATATACAAGATATATTCTTTAAAAGCAAGTCTAAATATCTTATATGTTGCTTCTCAGGTAAATGTATCTTGTTTGAAGTAGGCTATTTTTAGATATTTTAAAATATTAAAATATTAAATATTGTATTCAACATTCTCCAATAACAATTTTTTTCTTTTGCAGTATAGCTCCTAAAGTAAATGTACATTGTTTTAAAGGAGTTTTAGATATTATTTTTGGAAAACAAGCCAAAAAAGACTAATCAAAAACTTGTTTTGTTGCATTGTATAATGGACTAAGACTACATTCTCACATTTATGTCCACTTCGATCCATCTTAAACTTACAAAAACAAACTCTCTCTTCTTAATAGAGCTGCGTATCGCCGATTTTCTTAACAATAAGATACACACCGTGACACATACAATATATTATGATTCAATACGTCGCAAGCCATCACGTTATAATCTAGCTGCAGCAAAGGGATGACTTCTATGAGTCGCGTGAAGGGACGATCTCTCCCCCTTCACCGACTCAAAGAAGCGGTGCTGACCGCACAGAGAAATGCCATTTTCGGAGTTTGTTTATGGCCCACTTCCTTATTATTTTAATTTTAATAAAGGATGCATTAAAGATATAAAGCCAGGTTGTTTGCTTTTTAGACGCTCTGACATGCAAGCTTTGCTTAAGTGGAATGCCAGATCCGGGTCTGCTTTATTTCACGATGAGAGTGCTTCTGTATTTACTTATTTTGTATTTTTGCATAATAATTCCATCATACTTTGCGATTTACATCACCTGAAGCTGTTTGGAAAGTTTAGAGTGCATCTGGACTGTGAGCTGTGTAATTCTTCCTCTCCTCAGTCAGGCACGAACTGTAGTGCTCCTCTCACATGTCATCATTAGAGTTTCATATGATCTCATGTTACATTAAATGACATCAAACGACTATTCGACAACGAAAATTTTTGTAGACAATTTTTTATTGTTGACGTTGTCGACTAATCGTTTCAGCCCTACTGTACACTATCCCACTTATTACTCTGCTACTTACCAATTCAATAAATTAATTGGCTAGTAAATATTGATTTGAAGAAGATAAAGACAGTGGAGTAATATGAGATACATGAAACTAAAGGAAATCTGTTACCTAAAACAACAGTCAATTTTACAGTTTAATGGTCATTATACAGTATAATGACCATGCAATGCCACGATTGACCAATCAGAATCAAGTATTCCAGAGAGCCATGCAATACATGATTTCAGTGGTTGTGTGCTCTTACTTTTAAGACAACTTGCATTAGCAACACATTTAACTATTTAACTATCATTACTTATTTCAAAATTAAACAGAATATTCAAGGGGAAGAAAAAAGAAAGAAATCCCAGTAAAAGGACAGGGACAAAGAAGGGGTATCAGGAAATGTCATAAGCAAGATTCAACTCTCTCATTATTGCTCAATGTGTCAATTTGGGCTAAACGCTAGGCCAAAGTTATTGCATTTTAAATGAAAGGTTATGAAAACAAACATTTATTTTCTTTAGAATAATGTGCACTGATTAATCGTGCATAGTAAGACCAGGGACATTTATTAAGGAAAGGAATTTTCATTTCATGTTGTATAAATAAAGCCATAGGGAACCAATAAAAAAAAAAATGACTGCTGCCATTAGACTTTATTGGAGTTTGATTTGATGGCTCTGAGCTTCCAAGTGTACAGTTAGAGTGCAGTGAGGAATGAGGCAGTCAACAATGGAGTAGGTCCCCAGTTGCCTGATGAAGGGGACATCTTTGGTTAAAGCCTTCAGTTGAGGTCATATCTTTCTGCCTTTGTGCATGTTTACAAAATGTTTTTGGGGGGGAGATTTTTGAGGCGTTCTTGTGTAGAATGCTTGGTAACACTTTACAATATGTTTCCACACTGTAAAAACAATTTGTTCACTCAACTTAACTTTAGCTAGTTGTCTTTTTGCTTTGACGCAGTCAAGTTACATTAACAAAAAATATAAAGTTCTTTCAACTTAAAAAGTTTTGTCAAGACAAATAATTAATCCATGGACAAAACTGTTTATTTTTAATTATCTGGATTTAACAGGTTTTGTTCAAATAACTTTAATATTGTGATACACAAGGCTACCAAGAATCCATTGCAACACCTAAAGTTTTGATGTTTAAGTTAAATAAAGAACTTTATGAATACCAGCAAAGGCTGGATATCCAATAGTTTGAACGGGAGTCACTGAGTTTTCAATACAAAGCTCAGTAATGGTGACACTCAACAAACACTGTTAAATAAAATAAAAATAAGCTATTTACATCACACAACTATTAACTAACATTTATGACAAAAACAGTACAACTAAAGCCTAAAAAAATAAGCCTACAACACTAACCTAATTATTTATTCATGCTGCAATGCATGCTGGGAGCTGGAAAATCTTTGCTTTTTCAGTCAACTTTGTTAAGTGAGTTGAAATGGCAAATACGATTGTTAAATCATACTTAAGTACAATTTAATAGAATCAAAACTTAAATTAAGTTGGCATGAAATTTTAGTTGTCAACTCAAAAAAGCTAGTTGATACAACTAAACCTTAAAATCAGTTTTTACTGTGCATTTGTGTATGACTTTTTTTCTTCTGCAGAACACAGATGAAGATTTTTAGAATATTTCATCTCTGTAGGCCATATACTGCAAGTGAATGGTGACCAGACCTTTCAAGTTCCAAAACTCATATAAAGGGAGCATGAAAGTAATCCAAATGACTTCAGTGGTTTAATATGTCTTCTGAAGTGATGCAGTCACTTTGGGTGAAAAACAGATCAATATTTAAGTCCTTTTTTACTATAAATCTCCGAGATTTTGGCGATACCTTCCAAAGTTTACATCTTTACATCTATATCTACATTGTCCTGTGAAGTTACTGTGACATGTTTAATATGAATGACTTCTGAAATTTACTTCTTATAATTGTTGTATTGCATATTTAAGCATATAATTTTTAAGTTTAATAAAGTATATTTTATACCCATCATTATTGAATCCTCATTTTATGTTTTTAATTTACGTGTTATTGTGTGCATTGCATAGACATGCTATTGTAGCAACTGAGGCTGGACAATATAGTATAAAAATAATAAAGTCTTCTATTGAACTCGTATCAGCAATATCATGAGTTTAACCTCTTAAATTGAAAATTGTAGTACAATTCAAACATTAATAGCAGATAAAAAACTTGAATAATCAAATAAAGATGTACTGGTGGTGGCTGAGGAGAGTCCCCATTCTCTATTTAAAAGTGCTTTGAATGTAGTGTCAGAAAAGTGATTTAAGTATAAAATTAATTCAGATATGAAAAATATGAGTGTTGTTTATCTTCATCAAAGCAAGTAATATTTCCATTTTAAATGTTTAAACATATAACATAATATCAACATGAAAATAGCACATTATGACTCCGGCTCCAGTCATGATTACACACAGGTGATGTCCAGGTAAGCTCAAATTGGGAGATTCATCCGGCAGAAGAGCAGTGCCTGAACATTACTGACATAAAGTGTTCTTCCGCATAAAGTTTCAACCACAGATATCGCTAGAGAGCACAAAGTTACGTAGTGCTGCTTTAATGCACTATGAACTAACATGAACTAATGAACAATTGTATTTTTATTTACTAACATTAACAAAGATTAACCCTTTCATACGTACCATCACACATACGTTACGTTACAAGCTGCCAGATTCAAATCAGCTTTCATGCCAACACAGGCAGCGCTGGTCAAGCGTCTGTTATTTATATTCGCACAAACAGTTACTCATACAGTGTTTTAAACTACAGAATATGTATATTTTAGATACATACATCCAACTTGTCACCAAAGTACCATAATAAAAAGTTTACAGCTCTTATACGCACAGACAAACATCAAATGTGATCTTCCTCCGATGTGTGCTGTCATTTGTTTACATCAGTATCGGTTGTCATTCTTCAAACAGACAGCTACTCAAAGTCTTTTCAAGCACATAATATGTTTATTTTATGTAACAAACAGCCAAATTGTCACCAAAGTACCATGATAACAGTTAACAGCTTGTATGCACAGCCATCATATCTAAACGCAATCTTCCCATGCAGGCAGCCACGTCTGCTGATTAGGTGCAGATGCGGTTTTCATCCACAGTCTTTTCAGGCATATAATACATTTGTTTTCTGACACAGGCCAAACTATCACAAAAGCACCACGATAACAGTTTAAAACTTGTATACTCACAGTAAAAATATGCTGATAGAGCGTGATTATCCGATGCAAGCAGCCAAGTCTGTTTACATTAGCGCTTCACACACACACACACACACACACACACACGCGCGCGCGCGCGCACGCACGCACGCACACACAATGTCTGAGATGTCAAACAGTGCAAAGGCAAACCAGACTGCTGATATTATTTGTTCATTTGTTTTTTTTACAGCTATAAAAACTACATAAAACAAAAACAGTACAGCAGACATAACTCATTTGTTCATGTTTACTATATAATATACAGTATTTTTTTTTATGACAAGAAATAAAAATTTTTAATAAAATAAGAAAAATACTCATCTACACTCTGCCCCCCTCTACTGGCTGTGCAGTGTCACGTGCAAAAATAACTCACTCCAGGGGGCACTGCAGAGCAATTTAGACCCTACTCATGAAGAGGATAATAAACACAGTAAAAAATACATTGTTCATTGTTTGTTCATGATACCTAATGCAATAACTAATGTTAACGAATAGAACCTTAACGCATGCGGTAACACACACAAACACTTGTTTTGTCTCTATATATTAGAATATTATTTACAATGTTTAAAGTTTGCATTTCAAAACAACATCCTTTATTTCGATTTTTTACTGCCAGTCGGAATCACATTGATGATTTTTCCAGGTCTTGAGGATTGTGTTTCTGCTGTAAACATTGTGCACCTGTATGAAAAGGCTCTGTGAAATGTGTTATCATAGACAGTAATAGAGGTGAAACTGGCAGAGAAAACACTCATGTGGCAAAAATAGCAACCAGAGGATGAAAAAGTATTGACGGATGTGTGTCGCTGTCCTCAGCCAACAGTATTGAGAGGGGCATCAGCCAACAGAGTTTGCACATAGAGAGAGAACTGCTCACCTCTGTATTATCGCTGCTGACCTATAATGTATGAGGCTGTCACCTGTCAGTGGATACAGTGGGAGTGATGGAAGAATTTGTCATAGCTGAGAATTATCCTTTGATTGAGTTGTTCTCTTTCACAATTCAGCTCTCATAGGTCAGACTGAAAAGTAATAAAGATGCTAAAGCAAGCATCACTATTACAATTAATCATGCTTAAAGGTATAGTTCACACACAAATGTCAATTCTGTCATCAGAATCTTATTTCCATACAATGAAAGTGAATGGTGACTGAGATATTCTGTCTAACATCACCTTTTGTGTTCCATGAAAGAAAGAGAGTCATAGGTGTTTGAAACAACATGAGAGTAAATCATTCCTTTAAAGGTGCTGTAAGCAATTTTAGCCATTCTGGAATTTCCACAAACTGAGCCGTTGGATTAGCCATGCACCCTATTTCCAAAACCCTGCACTCCAAAGATACCAAATGAGCTTTATTGACACAGACACTGAGCAGATTCGGCTGTCAAAAACAACAGCAGCAAAACATCGCCCAAAACTGACAACTGTTATGAACAATATGGCATAAAAATGACATTAAGCATCAATAATTCACTCAACTACAATACTATGACAACACGCAAAATGATTTACCGCGGCCTGCGGACACATTTTTGTTTGCTGATTACAGAGTCTAGAGCTGTCACAGAGACCAGTGAGATATCTCACAACACTTATTTCATTCATATCTTGCATACCTTTCCATGAAAAAAATCACTTATAGTACCTTTAAGTTTAGGAATTTGAATAAACCCCTAAATATCTCAATTTGTGCACGTTTTTGAGGAGTGTGGTGCTATGACTTTTCTAAGCAACCTGACTTACAATTTTCGCTTGGTGGAGGATAAAAATGGTGATAGAAAAAATACATAGACTTACATAGAAGCAGGGATCTAAGTCATATCTATGGACCAGAATATCATAGAGACTTGGGGGTGGGCTCTTTTCACTTAGGCCTGTTGGCAATGTCCTAGAAACTACTCAGAACACCTTAGCAACTGCATAGTAATGCACTGGAAACCACTCAGAACAATCGAACTTTATGTTGGTCAGTTATGCATGGACAACCACTACTCATTTTATTTAGAAAATATACACATTTTCTAGTAGGAAGTTTTTATTTCCTTATTTTTACTTTCTCTATAACATTCTTTATATTCAATCTCTCTCTCTCTCTCTCTCTCTCTCTCTCTCTCTCTCTCTCTCTCTCTCTCTCTCTCTCTCTCCCCCCACACCTACTCTATGTAATTTCATTTAGCACAGACTGCTCTATATTATAATGAGCTGATTGGTGGAGGGGGTTCTGATTAGGGATTTTCCTACATATTGGCTTGATAAATGAGTGTCTCTATGATAAATGAGTGTTTCACCAGAAACACACAGGCTTGAAATTCATTCCCAGTGAAAATGTATGGTATGTTATATAACACACTGCATATTTTTTATCTTTGCCAGATATTTGCAAAAAAGCAGATATCCGCCATGCATCTTCATTTCATTTAACAACAAAATGAATATAAAGTACCTTTATTTGCATTCTTACTTAAACTAGCCAAATAAATTGTTTTAGCTTAATGCCATTTGTTTTGTGACATGAATACAAAATTGTCTTGGCTTTTAAAGAGGAAAGATATAGGCCTTACTATGTAATCTCTTATCTTGTACATTTTTTTTCTTTCCAGCACAAGTGTCTCCTAAAACATGAGTGACATCTACGAGTCTGCAGCCAATTCTCTGGGCCTCTTCAACAGCCCCTGCCTGACCAAAGTGGAGCTGCGTGTAGCCTGCAAAGGCATCTTAGACAGGGATGCGCTCTCCAAGCCTGATCCCTGCGTGGTCATCAAAATGCAGTCCCACGGCCAGTGGCTAGAGGTGGGTTTGAATTTAATGGGTTTCAACATATGTGATTCCAATTAACAGCATGAAATTTCTAGTTGTGTGACTAAATAAAAAGATTGCCAGGTAATGAGGTCTCCTAATTGTTTTTGCGGACTGTATCATTGTTCAGGATCCAAGATTAATGTTCTGCCAGAGCTGCCAATGGCAGGTGAATTGAGAAAACTCTATTTAGCATAATTATCATTAAAGAAAATGAAAAAAAATTTTGTCTTATGACAATAGGATTATTTCGATGTTTTTCATTGTATATTTGTGACTAACAGTGCATGTCATATATGAGATGAGCCAGTCTCAGTTTCTTGGTGAAAACTTACCTGCAAATCATGATTTTGTTTCTCATATTTTCATTCTGGTGGCTTACTGCCAGGAATATTCCATGTTTGAATATTCTTTTTGTTGCCACATGGACTTCTGGAAAAAAAAAACTTAAGACATCCTATATACACGTCTTATTATATATTTTTTATGATGCACATCAGAATACTGTTCTTACCATTTTTACTCACATTTGGTGCTTGGCAAGTGTTAAATTTGCACTCTGCTTGCACATGTTTTGTCACACATTCCATTACCATTTATTTTGGCTTCAGCTTTTTCACCTCATTTTTACACCATACTATAGATAGAACGCAAATCTGTATTTTTGGCTCATAAACTGCTTGCTGTTTACACTTACAGCAAGCTTAGTTTACAATGCATAGAGACAATGCATATTTTGTGTTCTATCTATCTATCTATCTATCTATCTATCTATCTATATATATATATATATATATATATATATATATATATATATATATATAGTACTGTGCAAAGGTTTTAGGCACTTTGGTAAAATGTTGCATAGTGAGGATGTCTTCAAAAATAATGCCATAAATAGTTTTCATTTATCAATTAACATCATACAAAGTCCAGTAAACATAAAAAAAGGTAAATACATTTTTGATGTGGTCACCTTTGCCTTCAAAACAGCACCAATTCTCCTAGGTACAGTTTTTCTTGGTTGTTGGCAGATAGGATGTTCCAAGCTTCTTGGAGAATTTGCCACAGTTCTTCTATCTATTTCGGCAGTCTCATTTGCTTCTGTCTCTTCTTGTAATCCCAGACTGACACTATGTTCAGTGGGGGCTCTGTGGGGACAATTGTTCATCTGTTGCAGGGCTCCCTGTTCTTCTATTCTATTCTATTTTATTTGCAAAAGAAATGTTTGGGAGTCTAAAATGTATATTTCATTTTGACACACTAAAGCTGAAAATATAAATAACCATCTTAAGACAAATGTTTTTGTGAAGCATCTTATGTGCCTAAGACTTTTGCACAGTACTGTACATATGTATATACTGTGTATATATATGCATATGCATGTGTGAGAGAGGGAGAGAGAGACGCATGAGACATATGTTCACTGAGAAATCTCCCTGTCAGGTTATGAAGGCTTTGCCAGTTCACCTGCGGGAGGCTGTTCTCACCACTCCATCTACTCTCACTCCTCATTAGCCATTCATATATTAACTCACCATGCTCTTTGAGTGTGAGAGTGTGTCTTTGAAGAAAACCACACTGTAAAAACTTCATTTTGTGACTGTTTCAGATCTGTTTTCAAAGGACGTCTTTATTCCTCTTGGAAATCCCACAATAAGGAACATTTGAAGAACATTTCCTTCTATTTAGCTCCACTGTTTGTTGTTAAAAGGGATAATTCACCTAAAAATGAATATTGTGGCATTATTTAATCAACCTGTGGATGACTTTCTTTTGTAGAACAACAAAGAAGAATGTCCAAGCTGTTTTTTTTTTATACAGTGTAAGTGGATGGGGACCAAAGGCTGTCAAGCTCCAAAAAGGACATAAAATCATAACAAAAGTAGTTTAAAAATGGAAATTTATGTTGTTATTCACTGAAAATCTTACATTGAAAATTCTGCTTAACAGCCGTAGTCACCATTCATTTTCATTATATGGAAAACAGCAGGTTTGGCATTCAAGGCAGCAGGCTATTCAGCTTATGCACCAGAGAAACTAGCGCACAGCCATCTTTAATATTTTGTCTTTGAACTTTTGGTCTAGCGTTTTCTATATAGATGTCTATGGTGTTGATGTCAAAGTGTAATAATCAGCAAAGTGAATTTACAGGTTATAGAGTTGCTAAATGTTATTTTAAATTGTTCAGGGGATGTCATAGCGACTGGAAGCAGAGGGGGGAGATGTTAAAAGAAGAATACTTCATTCATAAATACACAAGATCTTACCTTCATGCTGTAGATGTACTGATATGCCTCTGTGCTCATGAAACTCAGAGAGACAACACAAAGTCATTAAAAATATCTCTGTACGACACCTCTGACCATCTTCTCATGTCATTCACCCATCACGTTTTTGTTAAGGGGAGCAGATTTTTTGAGCGTTAAACCGGGACGGGGGAAGGGTGCTATTCTATCTCCACACACACACACACACACACACACACACACACACACACACACACACACACATATGTTGGTGCAGCTATCGTTATGAGGATTCTCCACAGACATAATGATTTTTGTACTTTATGAACTATAGTTCCCCTAACACTACCCCTACCCCTAAACCTAACCCTCACCAAAAACTTTCTACAATTTTACATTTTCAATAAAAAGTCATATAGTATGTTTTTTAAGTGATTTGAATTATGGGGACACTAGAAATATCCTCATAAACCACATTTATAGCATAATACCCTTGTAATTTCCAGTTTGTAACCTAAAAAAAAGTCCTCGTAAACCACTTAAACCTGCCCACACATACACACACACACACACACACACACACACACACACACACACATGTTGGTGCAGCTATCATTATGAGGAATCTCCATAGACATAATGATTTTTATACTGTACAAACTATAGATTCTATCCCCTAACCCTAACCCTAACCCTACCCCTAAACCTAACCCTCACAAAAAACTTTCTGCATTTTTACATTTTCAATAAAATATCGTTTAGTATGTTTTTTAAGTGATGTGAATAATGGGGACACTAGAAATGTCCTCATAAACCACATTTATAGCATAATACCCTTGTAATTACCAGTTTGTAACCTAAAAAAAGTCCTCTTAAACCTTCCCACACACACACACACACACACACACACACACACACACACACAAATACATGTGAAAGTGTACGTTTTATTTTTTAATTCCATTTGCAACTATTTTAATCACATTTAAGCCTTTTAAAATGTAAGGTAATAAATACATTTTAAAAAGTACAAATGTAATTTCCTTTAATGTCATGAACTTGCATGTGAAATAATACAAGCTGTCTCTGTTTGAAATTTCATGCCAGCTACACATTTTAACACAAATTATTAACAAATTGAAACCTAAAAATTAAGCAGAATTACACGTATAACAATTAAACGCTTGTATCATGAAAAAGTGTAGTGTGCCATTGCTGTCTGAATGTGATCTGCCAGGACCAATTCACCTTTGTGGGTGTCGAAAAAACTAACATTTACAGACAAAGCAAAACACCTCACTAGCATTTTCACGTAGTAAAGGGGTGGTGTAGACTAACACCATCAACTCGACTAGCTTCAAAACAAACCGGAAGTTAAGAAACAAACACTGAAGTGCGGAAAAGGTGAATAAATAACCCCTTTTGTGTTCCATGGAAGAAAGGATGTCATACAGGTTTTGAAAGACATTAGGGTGAGTAAATGATGACAGGAGTTTAATTTTGGGTGAACACCAAATTTCATTTTTAGTTATTCTGTAAGGGCCGCTGGTTGAGCTCGTTCCATCATTCTCTCTACAATTTTCTAATTCCAAATGCCCCCTAGCCAAAAAACTGTCCCATCCAATTTGATTACTACTGATTTTTTTTACAGTGTGTAGTTGTAAATAATAGAGCTAATAAATCAAAGACATTTTCAAAGAAAATGTTTTTTTTTTTTGCATCTCAAGAAGTGAGCTGTTTCTATTAACCCCCAATTACCATTTAAAACGTCTTATAAAGAGACAAATATCAGTTATATTTAGTTTCTCCATAGCCTCTCTTCAAGCTGCCTGAAGCAGATTTGCATTTCTAACCCAACCAACAAGAGCAATGTGATTTATTGTAGTGTTGACAAAAACGAAATAATTGCATTTCTCTTCACACCTCTTATCCCATTTCCTTAGTATTCAATGCTATTACAAGCCGGACTCATTTATCTGACAAATGTCAGCTGAACATGCTATTGTATTGTGTGCCCACATGACTTAAAAATTATATCCTTGAGTTTTTTGCACTAAATCTAATTTGAGTGGAATATCCCACTCTGATAGTCTCCCTCTCATCTCTCACTTTCTAACTGTACACTGGGAGCCATTATTTTAAGCTGAAGCTAATTAAATTCTGTCTGTACTGTATCTCGCTATCACGAATATCCCTCATTCATCTAGCGCTGTGAGAAGAGATAACTACAATTACTGTCTAAGAGGTCACTGGATTGGGAAAAGAAAAATGACAGAAATAGCTGTGTTATGTTAAAATAGACTTGGCCTACTGCTTTTTCATTGCAACTGCTTTGAAATCGATCGATTATGTGTAAGGGATAATGTACAGTCAGCCAGCTACCTACCAAATGATTTCAACATGATTACACAGGAAATCATAATGTTGGTTGAAAAGTTCATGTACTCTGAAATCAGGGATGTGCCGCTTACCAAAATGAGAAGCCAATCTGAAGCTCCTTCAGTCACGCTATCTGATTTCAATTTTGTGTCAACACGTTGAAGTTCACATTACTAATGCGTTATTAAGCGCTTAAATGGATAACTGCAGTGAAAGCATCGAAGACCTACGTGGATTTGGCAAAGTTAATTTCAATTAAAATTCGAGAAAGAGACTTCAGCAAGTGATGGAGATGTTCATTCGCAAGGAGAGACGCATGGATTTTGTATTCAAGTAAAGGTAAGTTAATGTATTTATTAAAAATCTGTTCTATTGATATTAGGCCATAGATATTAGGTCATTGTTTCTGGTTAGTTTGAGACTATGAAGTGGTGGTCTGGCAATCATGTCCTTCTTGTGTTATGTCTGTTTTATAGTTTTAATGTTAGGGCGCAGTGTCTGTTTAAAAAAAAAGAATGCCTTGTGCATTCAGGTTAAGATTGTTGTCTTTTGTGGTCAGATTAGTTAATTGCTGCTGTCCTTTCCAGTGGTTCTGAACTGTGGGAAGAGTGACGTGTGAGGCCTTTTTGTTGTATGTCAAAACAAGCTCTTCTGGCACTATGGTTCTTTGTATGATTTAATGGACATAAACATGCTCTGCTCAATATGACAATCTTTAATTTGTGTGATATGAGCAATATTACTGTCCTGAATTTAAAACAATTTGGTCATGAAGTTCACCAGTGTGACAATTGTTTCCATTGACTGGTGGGTTCTAGGGCAACAATTTACATCAGTAACATTTCCACGACAGGGGAGAGTGGGGCACACACTAACACGGGGCTAGATGTAACACACATGGTTTAAATGTTTCTACACATGCTGGTAAGTCGAAACTTAATTTGTTTACTTGTTACCATATCAACACTGAAAAAACACTGATAAAAAAAAATTGCGGAAAATTTCAAAAACCTTTGGAAGATATCACCAAAAGTTCATTTTAAAGTAGCAAAAGTAAAAATTCACATGAAAGTAAATTTTCATCTCTATTTTTACTGTTTATTTAAAATTAGGCAAACTTGGTATCATTTTAATCTCCAATCTTTTAGCTAGCATCTTTCATAGTCTTTTAATTCTCAGATAGCCAGCAGAAGTGACCAGCCAGGTTTAAATCCCAGTTGCGCCGACGGGGCACTTTGTAACACTGCATTACAATGTGCCCCAATTACAAAAAACTTTATGCAATTCCATGCAGTCAGATAATGTAATTTACATAATTCCCCTTAATGCATGTGTGTGTGTGTTTTGTCATCAATCCATGTATTATTTCAGTCATTGCTATGGCTTTGTTGTGTATTTACTGTCAAGTGTCAAAATTATTGCTATATTATATATGACAAAGTTAATAAATGGCTTTTATTGACATTAAAATTTAGTTTATCTTCTAGGCTTTTTAATTAGATCAGATACATTTGTTAGAGGGGGATTTTAAGCTGTTTTATGGTCTTGTTACAATGTACCCCTCACCTGTTACAATGTGCCCCACCTATGGTGGTTTATGTGATATTTATAATTGTGCATAAGATCTTCAGTAAACCTTTGAAAGCAAATAACTGTATTATATACAGTATAATTTACAGTAACATCTGTTGATAGTGTTCTATTTTGAAATCTCATATTCTATGCTATAGCTATCTATTGACCCTTGGCCAAGAGTAGTGTTTGTTTGTTTAGCTGGTGGCTCTTGAATGAGTGTAAGTACAGGAGACAGCAGCACTTGTGGGCCTAAACAAGCTTTTAAATTTTGAATGAGTCAGAGAGAGTGAAGACCTGCTGCTGACACTGCCCACGATTAGAACACTGCCACGCTGCAGCTGCTCGAAGCATGAGCACCATTAAAAAGAGAGCAATGGTTGCAAACATTTTAAACAGGATGCACTCCAGCACACTAACTGCTGACATGATGGGCCCATGGGCTTGTGGGTGAAGGGCCTTTAGTCTCTCAGGTCATTTCCATTTTGTGCCCTTGGAAATATGCTGAAAGGACATTTATGCATGGCAGCTCCATTGAGAAAAGCTTTCTCTTTTTGGTGCTGAGCAGCTGTGGTATAAAGTAACATTTCATATAAATTCATGGTATCAGTCTCTTTTTCAATGATCAGCCTCTACTTCACTGTCCTCTTCACTTGTCCACGTTTCATCTTCTTCCATGAACAACTATCAACTTTAAAGACCTTATTCACAAGAGCAGCATATTTGATTTCTGTCGTGAATGTAAATGAGGTTGTGAGGGATAGACTTACAAACTCTTCAATGGCATGTGCTGTATATAGCTGTATAAAGCTCCTAGATCACATCTAAGGTTTTTTTTTTTTGTATACTGAAATTTCTTGGAAAGATGTTTTTTTTGCAATGTTTCGTCAGCAGAGTGATCCAAAACACTTTAAACAACAGTATTACACATTGAGGAGCATGTAAGTCTATCCCTTACTGCCTCGTTGTCTTTCCTGTCTAAAGATGGTGCTACTGTGAATAAGTTCCATTAGGCCTGTTTCACACCAAATCTTTTTTGCTTCCCATATTAACAGGCCATATAGTTAACATATCTATATCCAACAATTATTTATGTATTATATTAATAAATATGTAATTTATTAATAAAAATATGAAATATTTTTTGGCACAGAACAAGTTTCTTTTTTATAGAATTTCTTAAAATGTCACACTTCCAAGAGGATTTGATAAAATATAAATTACAATTTTTATTTTGTTATTATGAAATAATATTAATTATATTCGTAATTGTTTTTAGGATTCCCACAGTCATGGAAAACTTGAAAATTGTGTTTTCCAGGCCTGGAAAATTAATGGATATTAATAAAATCTTAAAAAGTAATGGAAATTTCTATAGTGAATATACATTTTTGTAGTTATGCTCTGGTATAACATATTTCATTGGCTAGGAATTGCTTTTCATCAGTGCAGTCTCTATAAAAGTATTTGGTAACACTACAATAAGCTATTTCGTAATATTAGTTAACAAAATAGTTAACATAAACTAGCTATGAAAAATACTTTTACAGCATTTACTTATTTTTATCAATGTTAATTTCTACTAATACATTTTTTACATTAAAAGTTGAATAAGTTAACATTAGTTAATGTAAAATGAACTAACTATATATTATCTAACATTAACAAACAGAACCTTATTTAAAGTGTTACTAATAAATCCTTGTCCAGTAATCACAAATAATTGGTCATTTAAAAAACAAATGGGAATTAATTTTAAGGAGCAACCAACATTTCACTTTCATCGTAGAAATATAATTTTAAAAGATATGTCACTAAGACAAGAAAAAAAACGTCATAATTTGTGCTCCCATTGAACTGACATAACCCTCTCCATTTCACTGAAAATAAACGCAATGTGAGCAACAAAAAAAAAAAAAAAAAAGAAAAAAAAAAAGAAAAGGTCCAAAGTTACATATCAAACGGCTATAATGACCAGCGTGTCAGATCCCAGTGCCCTGCCTGTCAGCTCTTGGCAATAATAAGGCAAAAGGCAGAACTTAAGGTGAGAGTGTGACTGTCACTGACAGCATTCAGTCGCACATCTGAATGACTCTGGCAGGTGGAGCTGTTATTTCATCAACCCAGAATGCCAATCAAAAGAGCCGAGAGCACTCCTCTATTTAATAAGTATAACGCATCTGCATATTGCCTTCAGCGGGCAATCTAGATTTCACTCAGACAGATCAAAAAACTTTTACTACTACTGTGTATCTGTAGCTGTAAGATTTAGTGACGAAATCCTAGTTATTCTTGCATCACAATGACATATGAAATCAGTGCAATCAGGCAACATTTTTACAGATTCATTTTTGGTATACTAATGCAAAAAAAGCCACGAGGCGCTGTATGTTACAGTAGGGCTGTCAACAGGGCTGAGAAAATTATATTCAAATTTTAAAGTCATAATTTCAGTTAGGGATAAAATCTCAAGTTAGGGATAAAAAGCTCAAAACATCTCACTTTTAAATCGACGTTGACTCCTACGTCCACAAGAGGGCGCGACTAATCAAAATAAACTAAGGAGCACCGTGTTGTAGCTATTGTTTATTGCAAAGAACATGGCTGTTAACAGAAGTGCGTAAAATGATAAAAACTAAAGATTTAGCCAGTTCTTATTCTGAAATCTTTGGTAAAAGTAAATCGAGAAAAGAAATGCTTCAATAGATGGTTCTATGTTAACTTAGCATTGCACAGTATCCTATACCAGTGCCATGATACTTTCACAGACTCAAGTTTCAAAATACTAGAGGTACAACAGTGATTATTAAATGCAGTTGTATGTACATACCTTATGCTTATGCTGCGAGATGCTGATAAGAGAGCGAGACATAGTCAAGACACAACCTCCTAAGACCTCCACCTAAGGGGATGTTCACATACATTTTTACTAAGCGAATTATTGTGTAGACCGACTGAAATCAAACTTTTAAAGTGCATGTAAACGTGCTTACTGATTTCATCATGGTTAAGGATGTTTGGCATGACGCAAAGTGCTTAACCCTAAAAATCACTGTGAAACACAGCTAGAGCTGGCCGATATTGCCAAAAATATTATCACAATATTTTTTTTCATATCGTTCGATATCGATATTTATCACGATATAAATTTCATACCATTAATGGGGGAGGAAAGGATGCTTGTTAGACATCAAGAATTAATTAAACATAACAGGGTAATCTGCCTTTTAATGTGAAGTTCAAGAAGTATACTCAGTTTGGGATTTAATCCTACATAAGGTGTGTGGCCTTTTTTCGATTAAATTTCATTGTCTTCAGCGGTCATTTGACTCCACAGAAAGACTTTCTTGTGACGTTCCACAGTCCAGCTCAGTAGGTGGCGGTAATGCACCATAAACTGGATTGCCAACCGCCAATAAACATCACAAGAAGAAGAAACACTTAATTGCCTGTGACAGGGCTATGGTTCATGAACTTCTAACTAAATAGTACATACTGTAAATAAATAGCAATTGTGTTGATGTTGAAGTTGTTATTATGTTCAGTCGATAGCTGTATTGCATTGTCAGTGCTGTCTTGTTCGATACACAACGATATCATATTAGCCAGTCTACCTAGCATTATTACTGGTTTACATGACAACAGGGCAAGGTCAAATCAGATCAAATCAAATCACTTTTATTGTCACACAGCCATATACACAAGTGCAATATTGTGTGAAATTCTTGGGTGCAGTTCCGAGTAACATAGTTGTCATGACAGTGATAGGACATGTACCAATTTACAATAAACATCAGATTTACAACACAATTTAAAATCTAATATACACATAATTACACATAACACAATATACAAATAATAACATACAATGTACAGTATACAATACACACAATATAGAATACACATTATACAATAAAAAAGTATATATAGTATATATAAAATGTACAGTAGGTTGTATTGTACTGTATTGACATTCAGGCTGTCAATTGATAGTAAGTTGCCAGTGTGTTGTTAAGAGATAATATAATATAATAATAATATAATTTATGACAGTCCGGTGTGAGATATAAGAGTAAGAGTAATAAAGTGCAGTGCTGATGTATTTTGATCGTGGGAGATCAAGAGTTCAAAAGTCTGAATGCTTGGGGGAAGAAGCTATCATGAAGTCGGCTGGTGCGGGTCCTGATGCTGCGATACCGCCTGCCTGATGGTAGCAGTGAGAACAGCCCATGGCCCGGGTGGCTGGAGTCTCTGATGATCTTACGAGCTTTTTTCACACACCGCCTGGTATATATGTCCTTGAGGGAGGGAAGCTCACCTTCGATGATGTGTCTGGCAGTTCGCACCACCCTTTGCAGTGCTTTGCGGTTGTGGGCGTTGCTATTGCTGTACCAGGTGGAGATGCAGCCAGTCAGGATGCTCTCTACAGTGCAGGTGTAGAACCGTGTGAGGATGTGGCGGTTCATTCCAAACTTCCTCAGCCGTCTCAGGAAGAAGAGGCGCTGATGAGCCTTCTTCACAATGGATTCAGTGTGGATGGACCATGTGAGTTCCTCAGTGATGTGGACACCCAGGAACTTGAAGCTGCTGACTCTCTCCACTGGTGCTCCATTGATGGTGATGGGATTGTGTTCTCAATCTCTTCTCCTGAAGTACACCACAGTCTTACTGACATTGAGGGAGACGTTGATGTTGACACCAGTGTGTCAGAGTGTGCACCTCCTCTCTGTAGGCTGTTTCATCATTGTCAGTGATCAGACAAATCATCAGCAAACTTAATGATGGTATTGGAGCTGTGTGTTGCCACACAGTCATGTGTGTACAGGGAATACAGGAGTGGGCTGAGGGAATTACACAGCCCTGCAGAGCTCCAGTGTTGAGGGTCAGTGATGAGGAGATGTTGCTGCCCATTCTAACCACCTGGCCTCTGCTTGACAGGAAGTCCAGGATCCAGCTGCACAGCGAGTTGTTTAAGCCCAGAGCCCAGAGTTTCTCATCAAGCTTGGAGGGCACTATGGTGTTGAATGCTGAGCTGTAGTCTGCAAACAACATTCTCACATAAATGTTCTTTTTTCCAGGTGGGAGAGAGCAGTGTGTATTGTAGATGCAATGGCATCATCAGTGGAGTGGTTGTTGCAGTAAGCAAACTGCAATGGGTCTAGTGATGGAGGCAGCACAGAGCAGATGTAACCTCTGATTAGTCTCTCAAAGCATTTACTGATGATGGGGGTCAGAGCAACAGGACGCCAGTCATTTAAGCAAGTGATTTTGGATTGCTTTGGAACAGGCACAATGGTGGATGTTTTAAAGCATGTGGGGACTACAGAAAAGAGAGGGAAAGGTTGAAAATGTCCGTAAAAACACCAGCCAGTTGGTTCGCGCACGCTCTGATGACGCAGCCCGGAATGCCGTCTGGACCCACGGCTTTGCGGATATTCACCCGTCGGAAGGATCGGGTTACATCCGTTACAGAGACAGAGAGTGAACTAACCTCTGTAACTTCGGCCACGAGAGCTCTCTCCGTGAGGGTGGTGTTATTTCCCTCGAAACGAGCATAACAAGTATTTAGGTCATCCGGGAGAGAGGCAGCGGTGTTCAAAGCGGAGTTTTTATTCCCTTTAAAGTCCGTGATGATATTAATTCCCTGCCACATGCTTCTAGAGTTGGTGGTGTTTAACTGTCCTTCAATCTTGTTCCTGTACTGACATTTTGCTGTTCTGATTTCCTGGAATTAAAAGTGGAGGTCCGTGCATCAAGTGCCGCGTGAACATCGCTATTAATACAAGGTTTCTGGTTTGGGTAGATCCGTATTGTTCTAGTCGGAACGACGTCCTCTATGCACTTTCTGATGAAGCACGTTACGCTATCAGCATAAAGCTCGATGTCATCATCAGAGGTGGACCAGAACATCTCCCAGTCCGTGTGATCAAAACAGTCTTGTAGCATAGATTCTGATTGGTCCGACCAGCACTGGATCGTTCTGAGGGTGGGTGCTTCCTGTTTCAATTTCTGCCTGTAAGCGGGCAGAAGCAGAATGGAAGAGTGGTCCGATTTGCCTAATGGTGGGCGGGGGAGGGATCTGTAGCCGTCCCGGAAGGGAGAGTAGCAATTGTCCAAAACCGGTCCCCTCGTGTGTTAAAACGAATGTGTTGGTGGTATTTTGGTGCGACTGATTTGAAACTGGCTTTATTAAAGTCCCTGGTCACAATGAACACGGCCTCAGGGTGCGTGGTTTCCTGCTTGTGGCGGGAGGTACACAGCAGTGATAATGACCGCTGTGATTTCCCTTGGTAGCCAGAATGGTCGACACAGAAGCATGAGAAATTCCAGATCAGGAGAGCAGAAAGACTTGATAGAATGTACGTTCCTCTGATCACACCAGGAGTTGTTGATCATAAAACATACACCACCACCTCTGCTTTTACCTGAGAGGTCTTTCGCTCTATCCGCTTGGTGCACGGAGAACCCCGCGGGTTCAATGGCTGAATCTGGAATCTCAGCAGACATCCAGCAGGTAGCCTCTAGCCAGCTAATGTTTCCTAACCGGCTGATTTCATGACTGTGATTCAGTTAGTTAGTTATTTGTATGTATAACTTTGCTGAACTGCTTGTGTTTTTACCGACACATACCTGATCCGATCGTCTAAATTCAGAACATAGGCAACATAGAAACTTGG
Organism: Myxocyprinus asiaticus; assembly: GCF_019703515.2. Taxonomy (NCBI): domain Eukaryota; kingdom Metazoa; phylum Chordata; class Actinopteri; order Cypriniformes; family Catostomidae; genus Myxocyprinus; species Myxocyprinus asiaticus. Next base: position 10,370,524 of record NC_059359.1, read on the forward strand.
CACACTTGCTGCGTCCAAATATCCATACTTCTCTACTATATACAGTAGTATGCCAAAAACAGTATGCCAATGGAACAGTATGTCAGAATCCTCAGTATTCATCAAACAGTAAGCGAGAAATACCTGGTTGACCTACTTTTTCTGGCGAGATTCTGAAGTGCTGATCAACTGGACAATATGATCCCATAATTCCTCAGGAGCTGAGGAGACGTCACGTTCAAAATGCTGGATTTAAAAGAATGTCTGTGAACCACGAGTCAGACAGCTCTTTTCAACTGTAAGTGATATACCAAGAAAATAGTTTCTTGTACTTAAATGGTGCTTGTTTAACAAAACCAAAGTAGATTATTTTTTGTGGTTTTTGTTATTACGGCATACATTTGGGACACGGGTCAGTACCCATGTCCCCGGATTAAGTATGTCCGGAATCTATTCATACTACTCACATGGATATCTAAAGAATGTACTGTTTTACCAGCTGAGAAGTGCGTCCTTCATGAAATACTGTACATCCTGTAACAGTACGCAATTTCGGACACAGTTGTCCTGAATAACCACTGGGCTCCGCCATGATGATTCTAATTATGGCTGGACTGTTTTCTGGTTCCTGTCTCCAATAAGCAATGTAAAAAACTATCAAAAAGAGTGGATGGAGAACAACAACCATTTAAGTGTTAGTTGGAGTAAAAATGAGTTCAGGCTCAACTTGTGCATTTGTTGGCTGTCATAACAACTTGAAGTTGTTAATGATATCAATGTAATTAACCTCGGTCCATAGCTTCATGTCACCCACCCACTCCTTAAACTTTGACGGGTTAGGCACTGTCAAAAAACATTTTCGCATTCAGGAAAAAGGTGGATAGAATGTGGTGTCACAGATGTACTGTTATTGGCATTTTACAACAACTCAGCTCATCCAATCAGTATTTAGAGTGGGAACAATCTATTAAATCAAGTGTTTTCTTCAAAATTAAAATTGTATTTCCGATTAAATGTTTCTTCTAAAATTAAACATTTTGTCCAGGTTTTGTCTCTTTTTTGTTCTTCTATTTTTTCTTGTTTAGAACTCCCTGTAGAAATGATTTCTGTTGAAATGAATGAATTTGAGAGGCACACTTCTGTCTAACTTATTTTTCCTTTGGTATTTGCTTAAAGCTGGGCGTACATGGTGCGAGTTCTGACACGGGAGGTCGTGAGCCCCTGCACACGTTATGAGTCAATTTATCAGATAATCATACTGGTGCAATCGTACATGACACGACTTTACGACCTGGCGAATTCCGGAGCAATCGCATGTATTTTCATACTATTTATCATTATAAGACATAAAGTCAGAGGTGGACATTGCTTCCTTGTAGCTTGCGATTTAGAAATAAAAAGAAGGCTGGCATGGCCAGGGGCTGCATTAGCTGAAAACTCATCTGCAGATTAAAAAAATAAATAAATATTAAATATGGATAATTATTACAAATGCTGTCCAACAGTTGACAGATTCAGATTTCAGATCAGAAGGGAGGCTGTGTGATTTTATGACTGCATACATCAATCATAACGTGACCACATTTTTTTGACATTTTTGAAAATTATCGGGAGGTCGTGAGCTGCTCATAAGCCACTCGGCTCCACTCGTAATTCCTCTCACACGATGCAGGCCGCAACCACACGACGATTTCCATGTGATCTCTCCCGTCTGGAAAAATCAGTCGGCAGCTCGCACGACAGCTGAAAATCGCACCATGTACACCCACCTTAAGTGGAGCTGTGGCTTATCATGATGTGCCACGCCTAAACTCCAGTGACATTTAAGAAATTATATCAATATTCATGAAGTGTGAGCATAAACATGGCAGGCTGACAGAGTTATGCATCTAGACCACTGATCTATATATATAACTGGATTGCTCATACAATTCTAAACTGCCAGCAGTAGGTGAAGCCACCGTAAATGCTCTGGCAGCCATCTTACTACTCCCTACTGACAGAGGACATCAACCGTCAAAAGACGAAACTCTCAATATGACCCGATGTGCGGCATTTAACCGCGAAACAACTCTCACTAAAGGATGTGGCAAAAGTGCCCACAGGTTGTAATTTATACAGACTATGTACCTATTAAGCACAAATGAGTCATTATCCCCATGTAGAGTGGGCATAACAATCATAATCTTTAATAACAGTAAAAATGCAACATCAAAGTGTATAAATTATGCCTTTTTTAAAGCAAAGGTATCCAATAGCGACATGTGCAGATTGTTACAGGATGCAACGTTTCTCTGCCTTCATAGTTTTAACCTGTTAATGCTCATTGACCCCACCCATGTGTTTGACTTTACTTTGCTTAAATGAGTTCACATTTACTATATAGTGTGCTGTTCAAAATTTTTCATAATGTTGACAAATTATACATTTGTATAATTTGTCAACGTTATTAACTCTTTTTTGACTAGACTATATAGTAAATGTGAACTCATTTAAGCAAAGTGACATCAGTTCTGAGGGGGCGGGGCATGCACATCAGCAGGTTTTAAAGTTATAATCACTGAGATCAGTGATTGTTAATAAAAAGCTTTGAGTGTTGATATTGTGACCAGACAGTACCTCTTCAGAATAAATCCAGAAGAACCAAATATAAAAATGTAGTATAGTATATACACACACAAGTTCATATGCAGTATGTAGTATATACATGAATTTACCTTTACTTAATGGAATTATCCCATGCATTTGCATTCATTTCTGGAATATGTATATACCTGCTTGTGAGCATTTCATTATTTCAACAATCCCCTGATCTATTAAATCATAATCAGAAAGAGGTTTATTGACTTATGTACACTCAAGGAAATCATACATTTATGTATATTTGTTCAATAACAGAAGCTTCCAAGTACACACAAAAATGGACTGTTAAATTGAACAATACAATAAAAATTTGAAGATATGTGGGGACAAATCTGCTAATGGATTTAATAACAATCCCACAGCAAGGCAATTTAAGTCAGCTTTCAAAAGAATAGTAGCAAGACATGCCATCAGAGCTAGTGGCAACTGTTCTCCACCGGATAGCATAGTGGTACTGGAGGCAACACCTTCTGATATGCTAGCATTTCAGGCAAAGTGATGTTCAACCTGAAACAGAAGACACAGTGAAAAACTTTAACATAGTTAAAACAACTATGAAGAAGATTCAGTGCACTACCTGTTTATCAGCACTCAGTGTCGAGAGCTCTTCCCAAGATGAACACACTGATCGACATGAAGTCCCGAGGTAGACTTATCAGACCGTCAGACAGTGTCCTGAATGTCTGCAAGACAGCTGAGAAATTTATTCAACAGCACACACTCACAAGGCCCTTCTCTGTCCTCACAAAGGTTCTGGAACTCCATGGTGGTTCTGCATTCAAGGAACTTGAGGCACACATGTTCAACCTAGAACCATACAACAATCATATCTTCATACTCAAAGTGCATTGCAGAAAGCTGCACTAACATCATGCTCCACTTCATTGCCAAGGAAACATGTGCTGCATCACACTCCAAACGGCTTAGGAAAACTTTGGGCAAGCTTGTACTGCAAAAATAAATAAATAAATCAGTAAGATATAAAGATCAGAGGCTGGTTGCACCAGCCTCTGATAAATGGGCACTAAGTCACAATTTACGCACAACTAAATATTTGAGTGTTGCACCATTAAGTTTAGGTAGAACGTAACCCAACGTGTGAACTAAATATTTACGGAAGACTCCGACCAGGCGTAACTGATGGAATAAAAAAGCAGACTGATATTTTATGACATCAATGAGCTCATGTTTTGCGTAACAGGCATCAATCAAAAACAAACTTACTTTTAAGTGGCTCTTCAGCATGAAACCGATCTAATGGTGCAGTTTTCAGGGTGCGTCGCCCGGTGTCAAGTTTCAACATTCAAAATATATATAGGATATTAAAATTAATAAATGTCTGTTTTTCCAGCATGTTGTATTAGTATTTATTTATCACCCCTTATTTATTTTAGATACAGTTCCTATATATTGTTATTTACACAGGGCAAATATACTATTTATCAAGTCTACTTTTATTACGTATCATATTTTAATGGGGATATAATTTATTACAGCTGACAGTTACGTGAGCAAACAAGGTTTGAACGTCAGCCATAACAACATCAAACTGAAATTCACAGCTTTTTAACACTTCTGTGTACAAATTTTAAGGCTGCTTATCGGATCAATTAAGGTAAACGTCATATTATGCGACTACACATTACTTTACGGAGAGCTTACGACCTACTAGTTAAGTCTTGCCTTAAGAACAGGTGGTGCAACCATATTAAACACTGACTTAGTTACAAACTAACTAGCAGTTACTAAGCCCTTAGTGTGAACTTTACATCCAAACTTACGTAAGACCTTACACACAGCTATTTACTCAAACTCATGTCCTTCCAAACCTGTATGACTTTTTCTGTGGAACACAAAAGATATTTTAAAGAATGTTTTTGTCCATATAATGAAAGTCGATGGTGACCAAAACAAGCTATTTTGCTCACCATTTACTTTCCTTATATGGAATACAAAATACCTTTTTTGGGGTTCTGCAAAAGAAAGTCACATGGATTTGGAAGGACATGAGGTTGAGTAAATTATGACAGAATTTAGATTTGTTTTTCGATTAACATTATAAGTTATAACTATCTGAAACAGAGTAATGGTATAAGACTATTGTTATACTGCATGCTGCAAAAGTATCTTCATTGCAATTAAAAACAGATAGTATAATCTTTTTTACTCAGTTATTGTTGTCTGTTGTCTTACCTGTTAAAACAGCTCTTCAGTGAAGCCAGGCTGACAACTGTCTCCTCATACAGCTTTTCCTCCTGTTGCAAGCCAATTCCGGTTTTATCTAACATTCAGTTGGATGATTAATGAAATCCAAACTGCAAACTTAACTTGTTTAACTTCTACAATATCCATGTGCTCCTCGTCAATTCCAACTGACCACTTTAGAAATTACGCCTGTGAGCTGGGCCGTATTCAGGCCTGCACTGCAAAAAGTACAAATCACACACAGAGAATTAATGCAAGCCCACATTATATTCATCAGTTGTATCACTGGTGTTGATCTGCAAATAGATATTCAACTTGACCAAAAAAGCTTACTTGGTGAGCTATACTGTTATTCATTGTGGTTGTTTTCCTAAGCTAACGTTAACTACATAGCTAATATTAATTTAGCCTAAGAAAATAACCACAATGAATGTTCAACGTAATCAAAAGTTACAAAGCATAATTATGTATTCAGAATAAACAATTTAAAGCCTGCCAAACATATGTTTGAAAATGTCTACTGATATCTTACCTCAGTTTCTTAAACTTGTTTCTACAGTAAAACGTGTGCCGCTGAAGGTAATGCTGCTGCAATAAAGAGTAACATAACAGGCTCACACTTAGAATAAGCAGGGGGAAAAAATGAGAGTCCAAATAAATAACTAATTACATGTATAGGAAGATTACATTGTGATGCTGTATATGCATACTTAAAATTTTTTTTTTTAAAGTGACTGGATGGGTAAAAATTACTCACCAAAACAGATGATTTCCCATTGAGACCCATAGGAATACAGAATGTTAGGGAATACAAAGATGGCGGCGCAGTAGCTTCACTGTTGTGACGTCATGAGCAATCCAGTTATATATATATAGATCAGTGGTCTAGACATGGATCATCGGGACACAGATGATTACAATCTTCCAGTCATGTGACGTAAACATCCTTTCGCTGTACATTCCAGGTTCCACCACCCCTCCATGTGTGCCCATGTAATGTCTTCTCACTGATTTTCCCTCTGCTGATTTAATCTGATGGACTTGGACTGAACATCTCTTTTGCATTTGGGAGCTCTCTTTTATCATCATTAATTTACACAATCAAAACTTGAATTTTAAAATTTCTCCCAGCAGTATTTGCACTGTTTCTTGCAGCATATTGCCTCACTAACTCTTAATTTTTTTTTAAATCTTCCTTTTACATGGAGTAATTATCTTCACTGAGTGTGTGTGTGTATTGGTAGAAACTCTATAGCTGTGTTTGGAATGAAATACTAGCTTATTAATTAATGAACATTAAGCAATGCACACTGAATACTTTTTTAATTTTAAATAGTAAACCAGTAGGCATTATTTCAACATTTTAAATGGTAGTATGCTACATTGTTGTCACATAACCGCATGATGTTGCGTGTGAGTTCCTCCTCAGATTTTGAGGGGTTTTTTTTGTTTTATTTATGATTTTGAATTCAACTTCCAAAAAGAGTGTATCTTTGACCATTAAATTGCATAATCTTTGTAGGAAAAAAGTGCTGTGGCAGAAATCATGCAATTCAAGTGTCTAAATGTGGTCAGTCCAGCTAAGTCACACCTTCTGCAAATTATTTGCTTTAAACTGAATTCATCCACCCACACTTATAGTTTTTTTTCTTGAACACAAAATGATTTATTATTAAAATGTCAAAGCTATTTGCTATTTTCCAAACAAAAATGCATGGTGATCACTGGCTGTCAAGTTCAGTTGCAGTTTTTTGTAGATGTTAGGTTGGGATTTTAACCCATTCACAAATGAAAAAAATACCACTAGACTAACACATCTTACCTCTGAATAAATAACTACTAAGTTGCTAAAGAATTTCTCACATTAAGGAACCAAGTAAACCAGGACTGCCACTGGTGCACCCTAAAAAATAAATATATGATGCCCTTGATTCTATGCATACTGAAAATGTACATACTGTACTGTGCAGAGTATGCACTCCAGAAATAGTAAATGTAGTATACTTGTATACTAATCTGAACACAGCCTATATTTTTCTGGAAACAGTCATTGAGTTGCGATTGTCACACTTTCCATCTCTTTTCCCTCCATCCTTTCATCTTCCTCGCTGAAAAATCCTTTTTTCTACTGCCTCTTTGTTAACGTCTCTCTGCTTCTGCACAGGTGTTCAAAGACAGAGAGAGAGAGGTCTCAGATCTGTCACTTTTCTTATTTGCCTCATTTGAAATGGACAGCTGAATCCATACATGAAGGAAATTTTCCTTCACACGGGTTTGACCTCATTTAAAGCCATGCAACAGTGCGTGCTGTGACAAGTAAGTGAAGAAAACATTTAATATAGGGTGTCAGCGTGCAGTTGAGATGGTTAATGATAGCTTGGTTGTTGTATACCCAGCAGCCCCTCCACCGCAGGCCCTGTTTGAATATGTGGTGAGAAGGTGCCACGCTGATTAGCCCTGATGAAAACTTTCATTCTCTCTCATGATGGGCTAATGAGGAAGAAAGAGCAGCCCATTAACTATGCAGAATGAATGTGGCTGCACAATCAGAAACAGCTCTGTCTGAAAGGAACAGTAATGAAACAGTGACCTGGCTTGACAAAACAAGCCCAAAATAAGCATAATATGTTTTTTTCTATTTCTTGGTGGGGATTTGTTTATGAATTATGAAGCGAGATTTGCTTAATTTCATTGATCAACAAAGAAAAACAGTGGCAGCTGGTGCTTTTCAAAAGTAGGCAAGCACAGACTTTGGTTTTTGGTGTCTGCAATGTTGCTCCCAAAGCTGCTTCTACTACTACTCAAACAGTGTTGTTACCTCAGGTCGCAAATAACTGCATGTGTATTTCAGAGCCTCCGAATATTCTTTTATATTTCATACACTGTCAAAACACTTACATCACCACTTCAATTATTGGCCATTTATTATGAAGTCCTGGTTATGGTCGACCGATATGTTTTTTTTTAATGGCCAATACCAATATCTAGAGAGCATGATAGCGATACCGATATAAATGCTGATAAACATAATACACTTTAACAACAGCAAATCAGATGTGCGCAAAATTTCTAAAGGGAAAAGAACACTTATTTAATGGAATATTTCCTCAAATTTGCATAAACTTGAAAAGAAAGAGCCTAAAAAACAGTGTTGACTATCCACTGACATATAGATTTTAAAGATTTCGAAACTGACACAAGTGAAAGTTAACAATCTTGTTAATCGGCCAAGCAAACAAGGTTATCGGCCGATGCTGATAATCAGAAAATGGCCAAATATCGGCAGATTAATCGGCCTGACCGATATATTGGTCTATCATTAGTCCCGGCCATTTGTAAACTTGACCAATTATTATATAGAGAAGCCCAGCTTCCAGGTGTGACGAAAATACATTGATTGAAATCACAATGTCCAATAAACAAGCAAATATAGATCCAATATTAATAGTGCTCATGAAGCTCTCATAGGATGAAAAAAGCACGCCGTCTGGGTGGGACCCATAATGACATGTTTAGAGCCTCTCATCGAATGAACGTTGGTCTTTACTTCTCTGAAATCTATTGGTACAGGTACAGTATCTGCCATAGCCTCTCACTGAAGCATGGCTTCAGTAGAGCTCTATGGGCCATGCGTCCACTGACTTCAATGGACATTTTCATGTGAAAATGATGTGTGATATTTTAAATTTTTATATGCTAAAATATTGAAATGCACAAAGATTAATATGTAATTTATACAGATTATTTGTACATTTATTACTCTTCATTGCCGCATTTCTTATGAAATTTTAGGGAAACCATTCTTCCCTTGTAGTCTTAAAAGCAAAAAAACCATAGATAACACAAAAAGGCTAAATTGCAAACTGCTGCAAAATAATGTATTCTTAACAAGTATAGCCTTATCCAGTTATGGTATCTAATAATTATATTTATCTAAAAAATAATTTAAATATTTCACATCCATAACTGGCCATCTACATCAATGAATAATAATTTCTCATACACACCTGGAAAATTACAAAATGAAACATTTACCCATCATTAGGGCAGGGGAGGGACGAAAGGAGAAGCAAACTTCTGCGATTATAAACAACATCATGTAAATCACGGTTCGAATAGTACGTAGGGAGATTTGACAGTTGCAACTAGTGGTTTGTTGACACTTTATTGTGTTATGGGGGCCAAGCAAATGCCAACCCTAAAACTCATCTGCATTCTGGAAATAAGTCTAAAAAATTGCAACATATGACTACCCATGTATATAAGCAACTTTATGAAAAAACAAGCCCAAACTTGCTAATTATAAGCAGACATGGCAACACTGTAATATAAACAAGGTAAATGTGGCTTCCATTGGTAATTATAGCTGTATGTGGGGGATGTTTCACATGTTGTGGCTCATCGTTTGGGGCAGTGCTATTCATAAGTTGTGTGTGTGTGTGTGTGCTGTTGTATGCATGTGAGAATGTGAGAGAATAAATATGATGAAACCTTATGAAATATGTTCATGCTTGCCAAACCTCCATCGGGCATATTACACACACAATGGAAAGGCCAAGACACAAGGCTGGTGTGAAACCATTTATAGTCCCGAAATTTTTGTATGCTCTTTCAATAGATCAGACATTCCTAGTATGCTTTCACAACAATATGTAATTGCTAATACAGTTATCCTTAGTAGGCCTTAGTTAGTTAACATTAATAATCCAGTAATATAATAGTTCACCCAAAAACTTTCTTCTTTGGAACATAAAATAAGATATTTTGAAGAATCTCCAAGCTGCTCTTTTCCATACAAATAAATGTATACATTTACCAGGGGTAGTCAAACTCCAATATGGACCCCCAAAAAAAACCAAAAAACATATAAATATCATAAAAGTAGTCACTATGACTTGAGCTCTATTTTTCAAGTCTTCTGAAGCCAAAATATAGCTTTGAGTGAGGAACCAACTGAAACTGAAGTCGTCATTCAGCCCTCAAATCTCATCCCCATATTCAAACATATAAAAAGCTGGCTTGTCCAGGCTTCTTCTCCCAGGAATTGTCAAGTGGAATCTATTGTACTTGTTGATATGGATGGCTATCCACATAGAAAAGGAATGCCTGTGATTTGACTTTGGTCTCTGTGACATGGAGGAGGGTGTGGCTGGGCTGAGAGGATGCTCGCCTGGCGCTGAGTTGCCCAAAGGAGGTGCCGGGGACACCAGAGAGAGAGTGAGCCTCGTGCATCTCGCTCTCTCTCTGGCGTCCCCAGCTCCTCCTTTATCCCTCTCCCGCTGATTGGGCAACTCAGCGCCGGGCGTACATCCTCTTGGCCCAGCCACACCCTCCTCTTCATCACAGTCTCATAGAATCATGGTACTATAACTTTTTACGTGGCTCGTTGTACTACGTATCATGGCAATTTCGTGGTGAAATGAACACTAGAGGTGCTACAACAACAATGACATTTATTCACTTTCACAAAAATTTCTTTTTATCAGTTTATAAACACTTACTTTTCACCCTGTTCCTCACACTTATGACATCAAAACACATTCAGTGTAGCGTATGACTCGTAATACATTTTACATTTCAACATTTGCATTACATTACAGTCTACATTTACAGTCTCAATTTTCATGAGCTCAAGCTACTTTTACAGCATTTATTTAAAAAAATATACATTAAGATTATTTAATGCATTATCAACTAACATCAACAAACAATAAACAATAGCATTTTAATAAATTAACATTAGCCATGATTAATGCTGTCATTGTTCACTGGTAATTCATAATAGCTAAATGCATGTACTAACGTTAATAAATGGAAACTTATTGTAAAGTGTTACCAATTTTTTTTTTATCAGCCATTGGCCATCCTGTCATCTAGATATCAGCATTTGCATGGGTTATCAAAAACCCCATATCGGTCAACCACTATCTTCACTTGCTCATGGTTACTCCAGTAATTCTTACTTCATATTTTAGACTTTTCCCTTGATTACTTGTTCTCACAACCCACTTTCATAGCTCATGTAATGTGTGAGTCCAACTAGTTCCTGAAGTGAAGTGTTGTTTGAGGTTCTCTTTAAATGCTTGTTTTTATAAAGCAATCTTTTAATAGACAAGACGTCATGAAATAGAGGCAGTTAATGCCTTTATGATGAACAGTCAAGAATCATTCTGAGAGGTTAACAAGTTACATGATGTTACAACAGAGCAGATGTTTCCTACCAGCAGTTTCTGAATATTCAACAATTAGATGAGCATTATGTTCACTTTGATAAGTGAAATTTATCTGCATATTCACTTGCAGAAATAAACAGCTGCTATGAGGTCCATCTTGTATGCCCATTTGAAGTTTATTCCCTCCAGGTGATTGTTAAGTATATGTCAGGCACACCTTACTCAATAAAACAGCACCAGCTGGCCTGAGGAAGCCCCTGTAAAAAAAAATAAAAATAAAAAACACCTGGAAGAGTCAGGCAAATATTTATAGACCTTAATGAAGAGGGATGGTGGCATCTCCAAATGGTTGGTGCAAACGAAATGGGTTCAGAGTTGTATACACTGACTGTTTTAATGGTGGGGTAAACATTTAGAAAAGATACAATGGTGATAAATGTACGAAAATATATTTTGTGGTAAACAAGAGGATAATAAGGAATAGACAATAAAAATGGAAATGGGGGAACTCTTGCTTGATTGGAGCCATACTCCTTCTGCCTCTGTGGAAATCAGAAAGTATTTTATGCTGCATTCCATTCACTCGGTAAGTCATAATTTACATCTTCCAACTTGGAAAAATGCAGAATCGATTTTTCGAAACTCGTTAATGAGAAAACTATACTGAGGACTGTTGTTGGAATTAAGTGGGAATTTCCCAGATCCTACTTTGAATAGATCTTAGAAATAAGGAAGGAAAGATATAAGTGAAGGAAAAAAGGAAAGAAAGAAAGTTTTCCTTATGTAATTGAATTTTTGTCAAGAGAGTTTACCCTTCTCTTCGTGTTCACAGAGAGCAGTCTGGGAGTGTTTATGTAATATGCAAAAGAGCCTGAAACACTGAGCGATTTTAATGAAAAAGAGAAAAAAGAGTCTCTGAGCTGCATAAAGAAAGTTAAACAACTGAGACTAAACTGTGTCTGAGCGACTGAGGGATGTCAGATAAAACAAACTAATTTCTTTGCTTGTGTGAGGAGAAAAGGAGCATGGATTTGGCAGCAACGTTTCTTGGATTCATCTGCAGTTTCTGTTCTGAGATTTATTCCATTTACTGGTTTCATTCAAAAAAGCCTAAAGCACAAAAGTTTGGTTAAGGTGATTAGTGTCTCAAATGCACATATACAGTAATAAAACAGATGTATTATATCTCCTGAGTAAGCTGTGCCTTATAAAATCTTAGAGAAAGTGCTGTTCTGACAATCAATAGCAGGCTGAGTAGTAATCACAATTTAAGGAATATTCCAAATTGAGATGATGATTAGCACTGAAAATAATTTAGACTGTTTGTAAAAACCAGCACAAAATGAGTTTGCAGTGATGCACTTACAATGGAAGTTTATGTTGCATGCGAACCAATGTTTTTTGTTTTGTTTACAATTTGTGGTTACAAACATGCTGTCAAAATAACTTAATTTGTATGTTAATCTGGAATATTCCTTTTATATTCCTGTCTATCATTTACATTTAAATGCTGTTGTTAGAGCTTGCCATTTAGAAGATGGTTTTAATCCAATGTGACTTTTGGTCTTAGAGGTTAAGATTCTTACCAAGATGCCATGATAGAACAGAATGACCATTAGGCTAAGTACAGTAAGCAAAGGAACTATATTTGCCTTTATTGTTTATTGATAAGATCAGTAGAAGTGGATTGGGATTGTACTCATTGATCAGTTCTTAAAGATCTCGTCCTGAATATCAACACTTGTCAAATGACTTGTTCCTTATCAATCAAGCAACTTGACTTAAGATGCAGTATTGACTTAAGAAATGCTAGAAAGCCATTACCTTAATTAACATAAGTAAAGACTCTTCTGAGCACCCACTCCAGATGGCTCACCTCAGCTGGAACCAAGGCTATGTTCGGAATGGAATACTAGCATATTGCTTACTGCATACTGTGCAGTATACACTGTAGACTATATTGCCTAGTATTTTATTTTTTTTAAATGTGAAGCAGTATGTAGTAGGCAATGTTAAATATTTTAAACAGTATCTGATCACATGTGGTCAGGTGAAACACATCGCTGTTTACACCTGGTCATTAAAATGCATCTCCCGTGACCACTTGTATTCGGATTTGTAGGGGACAGTCTCTGTTTCATGACAACATACATCAATCACTATGTCAGTGTGTTACTGCATGATAATAAAGCGCAACAATGTCAGAAAAGACAAAGAAAGGGCGAAACGCTGTTTCTCCCAGATGAGGTTGAAATGTAATCTAAGCACCAACGCAACATGTCTAGCAGAATTATCCATTATTTAAGTGTATTACTTGTATTAAAAGAGCTTCAGGTGTTCGTGCTTGTCATCTGTGTTGATATCAGACACACTGAAGAAGATCCGTGAAGTTCTCGTAAATTGTGTATGTATCCGCTTTTTTTAATTTTCCGATCAGATGGTTGTTTCATTTTAAAGCTGCTTGTAATCGGCAAAGTTTAAACTCTTGTTTTAGTGCAGCAGTTGATTGACAGGTGAGGGGCTGCACTTCACTGCTGCCAACACGCATGCAGGATGGATTAGCATTTACACCTCAAATGCGATCTGGCCACATGTGTTTTTGACCACATTCGTATGTGGTTTTTGTGATCCCCTGAAACGCATCCTAATACCAGGTGGAAATGGGGTCTAATGCAATATTTTGTTATACAGTTGTGCTCAAAAATTTGCATAACCTGGCAGAAATTGGGAAATTTTGTCATTGATTTTGAAAATATGACTGATCATGCAAAAAATCTGATCATGTCTTTTATTTAAGGATAGTGATCATATGAAGCCATTTATCATCACATAGTTGTTTTGCTCCTTTTTAAATCATAATGCTAACAGAAATCACCCAAATGGCCCTGATCAAAAGTTTACACACCCTTGAATGTTTGGCCTTGTTACAGACACACAAGGTGACACACACAGGTTTAAATGGCAATTAAAGGTTAATTTCCCACACATGTGGCTTTTTAAATTGCAGTTAGTGCCTGTGTATAAATAGTCAATGAGTTTGTTAGCTCTCATGTGGATGCACTGAGCAGGCTAGATACTGAGCCATGGGGAGCAGAAAAGAACTGTCAAAAGACCTGCGTAACAAGGTAATGGAACTTTATAAAGATGGAAAATGATATAAAAAGATATCCAAAGCCTTGAAAATGCCAGTCAGTACTGTTCAATCACTTATTAAGAAGTGGAAAATTTGGGGATCTCTTGATACCAAGCCACGGTCAGGTAGACCAAGAAAGATTTCAGCCACAACTGCCAGAAGAATTGTTCGGTATACAAAGAAAAACCCACAGGTAACCTCAGGAGAAATACAGGCTGCTCTGGAAAAAGACGGTGTGGTTGTTTCAAGGAGCACAATACGATGATACTTGAACAAAAATGAGCTGCATGGTTGAGTTGCCAGAAAGAAGCCTTTACTGCGCCAATGCCACAAAAAAGCCCGGTTACAATATGCCCGACAACACCTTGACATGCCTCACAGCTTCTGGCACACTGTAATTTGGAGTGATGAGACCAAAATAGAGCTTTATAGTCACAACCATAAGCGCTATGTTTGGAGAGAGGTCAACAAGGCCTATAGTGAAAAGAATACCATCCCCACTGTGAAGCATGGTGGTGGCTCCCTGATGTTTTGGGGGTGTGTGAACTCTAAAGGCATGGGGAATCTTGTGAAAATTGAAGGCAAGATGAATGCAGCATGTTATCAGAAAATACTGGCAGACAATTTGCATTCTTCTGCACGAAAGCTGCGCATGGGACGCTCTTGAACTTTCCAGCACGACAATGACCCTAAGCGCAAGGCCAAGTTGACCCACCAGTGGTTACAGCAGAAAAAGGTGAAGGTTCTGGAGTGGCCATCACAGTCTCCTGACCTTAAAATCATCAAGCCACTCTGGGGAGATCTCAAACGTGCGGTTCATGCAAGACGACCAAAGACTTTGCATGACCTGGAGGCATTTTGCCAAGACGAATGGGCAGCTATACCACCTGCAAGAATTTGGGGCCTCATAGACAACTATTACAAAAGTTGTCATTGATGCTATAGGGGGCAATACACAGTATTAAGAACTAAGGGTATGCAGACTTTTGAACAGGGGTCATTTCATTTTTTTCTTTGTTGCCATGTTCTGTTTTATGATTGTGTCATTCTGTTATAACCTACAGTTGAATATGAATCCCATAAGAAATAAAAGAAATGTGTTTTGTCTGGTCACATATTGTACATATATTACCAATTCTCCAAGGGTATGCAAACTTTTGAGCACAGCTGTAATATATGCAGTATGAGAGATTTATTAACAATCTTATTACAGCAAAAAAAGAAATGTCCTCTCACTTTCAACTTCTTTTATTTTCAGCAAACTTAACATGTGTAAATATTTGTATGAACATAAAAAGATTCAACAACTAAGACATAAACTGAACAAGTTTCACAGACATGTGACAAACAGAAATGGAATAATGTGTCCCTGAACAAAGGGGGGTCAAAATCAAAAGTAACAGTCAGTATCTGGTGTGGCCACCAACTGCATTAAGTACTGCAGTGCATCTCCTCCTCATGGACAGCACCAGATTTGCCAGTTCTTGCTGTGAGATGTTACCCCACTCTTCCACCAAGGCACTTGCAATTTCCCGGACATTTCTGAGGGGAATGGCCCTAGCCCTCACCCTCCGATCCAACAGATCCCAGACGTGCTCAATGGGATTGAGATCCGGGCTCTTCGCTGGCCATGGCAGAACACTGACATTCCTGTCTTGCAGGAAATCAAGCACAGAATGAGCAGTATGGCTTGTGGCATTGTCATGCTGGAGGGTCATATCAGGATGAGCCTGCAGGAATGGTACCACATGAGGGAGGAGAATGTCTTCCCTGTAACGCGCAGTGTTGAGATTGCCTGCAATGACAAAAAGCTCAGTCTGATGATGCTGTGACACACCGCCCCAGACCATGATGGACCCTCCACCTCCAAATCGATCCCGCTCCAGAGTACAGGCCTCGGTTTAATGCTCATTCCTTCGATGATAAACGCGAGTCTGACCATAACCCCCGGTGAGACAAAACCACGACTCATCTGTGAAGAGCACTTTTTGCCAGTCCTGTCTGGTCCAGCGAAGGTGGGTTTGTGCCCATAGACGACATTGTTGCTGGTGATGTCTGGTAAGGACCTGTCTTACAACAGGCCTACAAGCCCTCAGCCCAGCCTCTCCCAGCCTATTGCGGACAGTCTGAGCACTGATGGAGGGATTGTGCGTTCCTGGTGTAACTCTGGCAGTTGTTGTTGCCATCCTGTTCCTGTCCTGCAGGTGTGATATTCGGATGTACCAATCCTGTACAGGTGTTACACGTGGTCTGCCACTGTGAGGACGATCAGCTGTCCTTCCTGTCTCCCTGTAGCGCTGCCTTAGGCGTCTCACAGTACGGACATTGCAATTTATTGCCCTGGCCACATCTGCAGTCCTCCTGCCTCCATGCAGCATGCCAAAGGCACATTCACGCAGATGAGCAGGGACCCTGGGCATATTTCTTTTGGTGTTGGAGTCAGTAGAAAGGTCTCTTTAGTGTCCTAAATTTTTATAACTGTGACCTTAATTGCCTACCGTCTGTAAGCTGTTAGTGTTTTAACGACATTCCACAGGTGCATGTTCATTAATTGTTTATGGTTCATTGAACAAGCATGGAAAACATTGTTTAAACCCTTTACGATAAAGATCTGTAAAGTTATTTGGATTTTTACAAAATTATATTTAAAATACAGTGTCCTGAAAAAGGGACTTTTCTTTTTAGTATGTATACTGTGCAGTGTATGCAAGTTTTCTGTATGCATTGTATACATTGTATGCTATTCCATACATAACCCCAAAAAAAAAATTCTGCATACATCCAACTCTATTTAAAAAAATTCACTGCCATGGGAAGTTACCAACTCTTTCTTCTAATGTGTTAACAGGTGGATAGGACAGAGGTGATTCGGAGCTGTATAAACCCCACGTTCTCCAAAGTCTTCACCCTAGACTTCTATTTTGAGGAGGTCCAGAGACTACGTTACGAGCTCTATGACATCAGCAGCAGTCATAATGGCATGAGAGAGGCGGACTGCCTGGGAGCCATGGAGTGCACACTCGGCCAAGTGAGCAGCCGCCCCCATATCGCGGCATATACATTGCAATTCACGCTGGCTATGTGTGATTATTACAGTTATTCTTGTTTGCTTGGCAACACTCATTTTGTAACAGGATCATTGATTTTGCACATGCAGGGAAGAGTGGGCAGGCACTGTGCCCAAATCAGATGAAAGCTTCTAATTAAATAATCACACCAACAACCGTTAAGACCATTTCCGGGCATTTTCTGGCTGATCGAATTTTGAAACGTGAGATGTCTGTGTAACCGGCTCAGTGTGGAAACGGCTGGCCCACATGGACCACTCAACTCTCTTATCTGCAGTTCAAGCAAATGGAAAATGAGACACATTATCTCCTGCCAGATGGTTAAGATCTGTAATTTCTCAGTAAAGCATTTGCTATAAGCTTGTAATGTACAATGGATGCCAGTATTCATTTTGTTCAATATTCATGTATTTATCATTTTGCATCAAAGCCCTTTTCTCTGTCTGGTTTTGTCTCAGCGGAGCTAGGTTGTTTGTTTTAGTTCAGTCTGTTTTGGTTGGAGGGCGAAGAGACGATAATTGTAGAAATGAGCTGCATTTAATAAAGGCAGAAAAGAGGTGCTGACATTCTGCATAGAAGATGCTTTGAGTTTCTTGGGGAAATAAAACCAAAAGTACTCCCTCTTATTTAAGAATGTTTAACAACTAATAATGAAGTACTTATCTGAAGTGGATGAGACTTATTGGTATAAATATGAACCAGCTGCTATGCCAAATTCTCAGCTGTGTGTTATTACAGTGTGTACTGCACTTTACACTAATTTGTTTGGTTTTTCCTCCATCCATAGGCACAGTTTTAACAGCTGCATCAAAACAAGGCAGTCAACAAATTTACCCTTTCAGGTTTAGTTTTTACTGTGAGAGACCACCTGTTCTTTTCTCACCACTCATTTTGCATTAGAGTTTCAAGTCAGAATAATTACATTTTGTGAAAATTTGATGATTGGGAAAAAAGTAGCGCACAGTTGGGTGCACAGTCTGCACACAGTTACTGACAGAGCTTCTAACGGTTAAACAGCTACCAGCTGAAATAAGTTGATTTTTGCACTCATTCCTGAAAGTTTTATTAAAGATACTTTACAGAATAATAATGTATTAAAATAGTGCTACAACTATAAAATATTACAATTTCATTAGGAAAATTGTGGTGATATATGTGGTAATACATATCAAACCATTCTGTATGCCACACATCTGTATGCCACGCAAGAGTGTCTCATATTCCTGAAGATATTGTGCAATGTAATATGTGCAATGTAATGCTTCACACCAATCGTTTAGAGCCAAGAATGTTTAGAGCCATTTAATGCACAGGTCACTTAGAGAAACCACTTCAAAAAGGGCCATTGACCAAAGACTGCATAATCAAACCCAACACTGATGTTAGTTTGATGGTTTGTTACCCATTCAAGCCAATAAAATTTAATGTTTGAAGGAAATTCGGTTTCTATGCCTCAATGGTTAAAGTATCTTTCTCTTCAAACAGATTCTCTCCCAGAGAAAATTCTCCAAAGCCCTTCTTAAACAGGGCAACACAGTTGGGAAGTTGTCGATTACGGTGAGCACTTTCAAAAATCCCACATTTATCTGATTGTTTACTTTGATACTCATGTAGAATAGTTCACAACATCAGCAAATGGTCTTATTTAAAAGTTTTGTGGTCTTACCTTTAAAAGCGTTGTACTTTATACGATAGAAGTGCCCAGAATAATCAATTTCACTATTGAACCCTGGCAAACGCAGAACAACCATTTAGTGTACACAAGGACCTAAAAAGTCAAATCCAGTATTGAAGACCAAGCTATAAAACAAAAAAATTGTTGAGCCTCACTCAGAATAGCCTCAGGAGCTTGTTAATGCACATTGACAACACAGCAGCAACAGTTGAACATGTAAAACTCAGTGGATTAGGGGAGAAAGATCTATAAAACAAATGTCAGTCAAAGCTCTTACTCAGTTTTCTCTGCTGTTCAAAACAATTCATCACTCTTAATCTCTCCAGATCACTGCCGAAGAGCTGACGGGAAATAACGATTATGTCGAACTCTCATTCAGTGCCAGAAAGCTGGATGATAAGGTAGGATCGCTTGTGCACATCATTACTCAATGTATAAAATGCTCTCTTGTAGCAAAAAACATAAATTTTCTCTGGTTGGATGCTTATGATTCTTTTAAGGGGTTGTTTAGAAACTTGATGGGAGAACACTAACATTACTGCCATAGAGTGAGAACTTGAACCATGAATTGCCTAGACCAATGACAGCTTCTATAACATCTGGAACTTAAAGTCAAAATGAAGTCAAAACTGGCCATATTTATCCATTTCATGAGTGCATGTTATTCCAAAGAAAATTGCATGTTGACTTTAAAACATAATCAGCCTTGAAGTCTTTTGCAACATCTTAATGACAATAATAATAGTGCAATAGATAATAGAAAAGCAATAGACAAATTAAAAATGCAGTTATCAATCACATGTAATCACGTTAGAATTGTTTAAAAAAATGAGCAATACCAAATTTGAATATTGTATATTTAATTGCTTTATTTGTTTTTATTAAATTATTATGTTTTTTATTATTATTGTTCTGTAATCTGTTTTTCATTAATGGTTGTTTAAGACTTTGATTCTTCAATTGATTTATGGATTTTTATCAAGAGGCACAAATAGACCTTTACTCTCCGAAATGTGGTCAGACAGTTGAGAAAGAAAGAGACTGAGAGAGTGAGAAAGAGAGAGAGAGAACACAGTGTTCCTCTGGGAGACACAGTCAGCTCTTGTCAGTGAGGTAATTACATGGAACTAAAAAAAAGAAGGGGGGATTAATACAAGCATAACAAATGATCCACAGGAGCAGCTGGGTTTCACACTGAGTGTCTTGTAAGTTGCTTGACAGGATATCAAAAATGAGACCAGGAAAGCTCCCAGTTAAATCACTTCTCATCAAAAAGTTATTTTCTTTGCACAAGTTGTAATCATTTAGTGTGAATCATATCCACATCAACTAATTAAAACTTTGATTGAGACTCTAGTCTGGCGGGGCAATGAGAGTCACAAACTGTCAAGTTTCTCTGATAACTTTTGATAAGTTTCGGATTCATTCTCTTTCCCTGTCGTCCAACTTTAGTAGAAGCATTTAGAACATTAGGGGGCACACTACTACAGCTCAGTATGTGGTACACAATATCTTTAAACACAAAGCTGTGAGAGGGCTGTTTTGACTCTCGCTTGCATGTGGATCTTTTTGTATCCTAAAGATGTTAGGCTGCTGTTCTCATTCAGTAAGCTCTCAAGATTCCAAAAGTCTGTTTTTTTCCACTGCACTGAAATACTGGGAATCATTTCCTTTGCAGTTTTGAAATTTTGCATCCCCACTGTTTTCGAAGTCATATTATTTTAGAAGCATAATTAGCCAAGGCAATGTTCAAGCAAACATTAAGAAACCTGTAGAAATGCCAGCAAGTTTTGTGTTGTCAGGAATAACTTTATGATGAATATTTGTGCACAGTTAAAGATCTATACAGTCTCACTCTAGCCAACAAGGACCATCTAGATGTAAAGCTGTGTTACCATTCTATTGTTAAACATTTTCATTGGCCCCAGAATGTATTTGGACACTTCAGCCACACTTAAAAATCTATGAATTCCATTGCATTAGATATAAAATATCAAACAAAGTGGTATTTGCAAACAATTAGCTTTTTTAGAACTAACTTTTCTGAGCCATTTTTGCAATTAACTGTAACCAACTGGTTTCAAGGATTTTTAGTGAATGTACGAAGTCAGTTCCCCTCAAGTTTACACAGGTGTCCTAACAGAGGAACCACAGGTTCATCAAATTAACTTTGGAGATGTCTGACAACCACAGAGTGTCCATATACTTTTTGTATTCATTTAGAGCAGTATACAGTATATATTGTGTTGTTAAATAAAACCTAAAAATACTTTTTTACTTGAAAAACGTTTTTACTTGAAAAGTGTGCTTGTGCTATTTTTCTTTAGAATAAGTGCCGCATTGTTTAATGTTTTGATATCTAATACACAAGTGTGGTTTAAGTTTATTTATAAATTTGTTGGGGGGGGGGGGGGTCATTGCATTAATTTAAGTATAGTACAGTATATTACTTTTAATCAGTGTTGGGTGTACTTGGATTACAAATTAATTAGTTACTCTAATCTAATTACTTTTAGGCACAAAAAGTAGTTTAACTACACTGCAAAAAATAATTTTCTTAATTAGTATTTTTGTCTTGTTTTCCAGTAAAAATATCTAAACATTCTTAAAACAAGATACATTTACTTGACAAGGAAAATGGCATAAGATATAAAGTCTTGTTTTCAGAGAAATCTAACTAAATTTAGTGAGGTATACGTATGCATAAAACAAGAAACAACTATTTGCCAATGGAGTAAGAAAAAAAAACTTCATTCAAAGGGAATTAAAGTTTATTTTTCTTACCCCTTTGGCATATTTTTTTCTTGTTTTAACTATAAAGTTTACCATATTTTGTCAGATTTCTCTGAAAACAAGACTTTTATATATTTTATATCTATAGCCATTATGTTTGTCAAGTAAATATATCTTGTTTTCAGAATATTTAGCTATTTTACTAGAAAACAAGACAAAAATAATAATAATAAAGATTTATTTTTTTTGCAGTGTACTTAGTGTAATCTCAAGTTTCTGTGACAGCTGAAGGGTGTGCAACAATGAACAAGGAGAAAATGATTTAGTGTTTTAGACAATAACTTAAAAGTAATTAGTAATGTGATTTCTTTTTTGAAGTAATTAAGTAATCAGTAAAGTAATCTGATGATAATTTTAGAGAAGTAGTTAGTAATTTATAGTGGATTACTTTTTTTAGTAATTTACCCAACACTTCTTTTAATTAGTGCTGAGAGTAGTATGCTTAGAAGTGGAAAAAGTTTGTCAGTTAGGTGATCTACTATCCCTTTGCTTTTGGCATGTGCAGATGTTTCAGAATTGGCCTTAGCATGCTGAGGGGTGAAGTGTTATTTTTCTGTTATAGATACTGATTGTAGAATACAAACTTAATAAGTGCCACTGTCAAAACTAAACTGCCAAAACAGCTAATAAACTCAACTGTTGTTAATAGTATTATTTGGTCTTGCAGGAAACTACTAAAAACAGAACTTTAATGGGAGATAAGACAGTACATATTTAGCTGTAAGTAAACAGATGTTATGAGTAGCTAAAAACACAAGTTTTTTTTATAGTGACAACAATGCTGATGGATCCCATTGATGCATATTACATGCATCATGCATACAGTGGAAGACAAATTCCAACTTTCTCTCTAAAAACACACTATAGCTTTTGTTTGTTAGACCGTCATCTGTTTTTCTCACACTCCTTTAGGATTTTTTCAGCAAATCAGACCCGTTCTTAGAGATCTACAGAGTAAATGATGACAACACCCTTCAGCTAGTGCACAGAACAGAGGTAAGGCAACCATAATCCAACTTTTTGAAACAAAGTTCTTATCAGCCATGAAACTGCATGTTGCATTATTTTTTTTAATAAAAATTATTATTTTTCCTTATGACAATAAAATTATTTAGCTGTTTTTGTACAAGCTAGTCTCTGTCTCTTGATAAAACTACACCTGACACAAAAGCATGAAGAAGACACATTGTATCTTCATTTTTGGAGCATTAATGCAAGGAATATTCCACATATTTGTTGCCAGGTGGAGTTAAGGAGAAAAAATTTTCAGTCAGTATGAAATTTTGATGGTAAATTTCCACTCAGGAAATAGTCATTAGAAATTTAGTAGTTAGAAGTTGACAGATGTTTTCTTTAGTAGACATTTGTGTGTGTTTGATTTTAATTGATGTGCAAAGGTCAGACTATCATTCTAACAATTTGACTTGGAGTATTATTTTGTAGTTCCTAATAAAGCGAAAGGACAATGGCACGTCAAAGGCAGTTTTTACTCGTATTTGGCATTGAAGGCAAACACTTTTCACTAAGATCTCCCTGTATCGGCATTCAACCAACACTGAACCACTCTCTCTTTCTCTCACTCTCTCTCTGCACACAGACCGTCATGAATAACCTCAACCCCGCTTGGAAGACCTTCAAAACGTCTCTGAACTCACTCTGTAGTGGAGACCATGAAAGAATACTGAAGGTAATTTATTACTTGTCAACGCTGGCTGTACGCTATCTCGATCAATAAATGTGTAATTGCATGTATTTGACTTTCACTATCAAATATCAAATAATTTATTTTTACATTTACAGTGACATTTGCAATTTATGTTCTTGGCAGACACCATCTCACCAAAGCACTTGTAGTGCATGTATTGTTTATGTGATTAAATTTAGAAATGCTTGTTTAAAAAGATTTTTTTTTTTTACTGGATTTTGAGTAGGTAAGGCACTTTAGAAATACACAGTGTAATTATTAGATCTACAAAATGTAGCTTGTCAAATTCATAGTGTTTGTTTTCTCATTTGTGAATGAGCTGGCTGAAAGTTCCCAATTAGAAGTGTTCATAGCAGTGGTTATCATGCACTTACGTTTTTAGATACTAATCAAATGATTAAACCATTAAATACATTACAGGTTAAAGAGGCCAGTTGCTTGTCCATTTATACTGCCGACATGTTCTCTGAAAAGCATGAAACATTTTCCATAGCAGGTTATAACCTACTCTCTAGACTCAGATTTGAACTGTAACAAATATCTGTGGCTTAGCAATTAAATCAAAACATCACATATACACTGCCCTATGTAAGTATTGGGACAGTGAGATACTTTTTATAATTTTGCCTCTGTAGGCCACCACAATAGAATTTAATTTAAGCAATAAATATCTGATTGAAGTACAGCTTTGGGTGAACTGTTTAGGAATTACAGCACGTTTTATACACAGACCCCTATTTTCAGGGGCTCAGAAATAATGGGACAATCGACCGAGAAGCTATTTCATGGCCAGGTGTGACCTGTTCCCAGGTTATTTCATTAAAACTTATGCAGTTAAAAGGTCTGGAGCTGATTCAAAATGTAGAATTTGCATTTGGAAGCCATTGCTGTAAACTCACATTATGAGCTCCAAAGAGCTGTCAATGTAAGTCAGGCAGGCCATCATTAGCCTGAAAAAAATAAATAAAACAAATACATCAGAGAGATAGCAGAAACATTAGGAGTGGCCAAATTAACAATTTAGTACATTATTAAAAAGAAAGAACACCGAACAAATAACCTAAATGCCTGGATGACCACGGAAGACAACTGTGGTGGAGGATCACAAAATTCTTTCCTTAGTGAAAATAAACCACTTCACAACATCAAGCCAAGTCAAGAAAACTCTCCAGGAGGAAGGCGAATCATTGAAAAAGTCAAAAAAAAAAGAGAAGATTTCATGAAAGGAAGGGCAAGGGCAAACCACTGGTAAACCTCAAGAATGGGAAGGCCAGATTAGACTGCCAGAAAAAAAGTCTGCCAAGTTCTGGAACACTTTTCTTTGGACAGATATAACTAAGATGAATCTCTACCAGAATCATAGGAAGAGAAGAGTATGGAGAAGGGAAGGAACAGCTCATGATCGAAGCATACCACATCACCTGTGAAACATGGTGAAGGCAGTGTTGTGGCATGGGCATGGATGGCTGCCAAATGGAACTGGTTCACTAGTGTTTGTTGATGATATGACTGCTGAAAGAAGCAGCAGAATAAATTCTGAAGTGTTTAGGGCTATATTATCTGATTAGATTCTGCTAAATACTGCAAAACAGAAAGGATTGCACTTCATAGTACTGATGGACAGTGACCCAAAACATACTGTGAAAGCAACCAAAGAGCTTTTCAAGGCAAAGAAATGGAATATTCTTCAATGGCTGCGTTAGTCACTTGACCTCAACCCAATGCATTTTACTTGCTGAAGACAAAACTGAAAGCAGAAAGAGCAAAAACAAGCAGCACCTTAAGACAGCTGCAGTAAAGGCCTAGCAAAGCAAACCCAGAATTTGGTGATGTCCATGGGTTCCAGACTTCAGACGGTCATTCACTGCAAAGGATTTTATTCAAAACACATTTATTTGTGACATCAATCATCCACTCCATAAAGAAAAGTTTTAAATTTGCATGCATGGAATTAAACTATAGTTACTGTCGTAACCTCCGTTCCCCGATGGAAGGAATGAGACTTTGTGTCGATGTAGTGACACTAGGGGTCACTCTTGGGAGCCCCAAACACCTCTGCTTTTTTGAAAAAAGGCCAATGAGAATTGGCGAGTGGAATTTGCATGCCACTCCCCCGGACATATGGGTATAAAAGGAGCTGGTATGCAACCACTCATTCAGGTTTTGTGCTGAGGAGCCGAGACCAGGTCCCGACCATTTCAGCGGGTAGTTCAGCATTGTGGCAAGAGGGACATAACATCTCATTCCCTCCAACAGGGAATGGAGGTTACGACAGTAACCAGGACATTCCCTATCTGTCACTCACTCGACATTGTGTCGATGTAGTGACACTAGGGGTCCCTATACAAAACGCCACAACTAGCTGAACTGTGTTATGTGAACTGGCGGTGTGTGACAGGCAGACTGCTGTGTGCCTCGTAGCCAGTGCACAAGGCCGTCACATAACCTCCCCCAACACTCTTATGAGCGTTGAACGGTCCATCAGGAACAAGTCGACTGCCCAACTATAGGGACAGGCTAGCCCAGCCGAGGCCTCTTTTCCCTCTATTTTCTCCCCAAAAAGAGTGGAATTTGTTAACTGACTGGGAACCATAAGTGTCGCGTCGGGGGTGTCAGACACCGCGGAGACCACACCCTGCCCAAAAAGAGGGGGGGGGGTATTTTGAGTGGAATACGTCACATGGTCTATCCGAGTCTTGTTGGAAGTATGTCATGTGGAGAGGTCCCAAGGTAGGTCCTACCCGAAGGGGGAGGAGTTTCTACAGAGCATGGCGACTGGGGGCAGAGGGGCCTCTGCCCAAGGAAGATGCAGTTTGCTGTCAGGGAAACGATTTTGCAGGAGATATCACATGGGGTCGCCTTCGGGGAACCAGCACATGTGGAGCACTTACCTCAGTACAGGGGCTCATTAGTGCATGTACTGGGCCGGTCAGCGAGTTTCTCTGCAAACTCAACTGCCAGAGGGCTAAGGAGGAAAGTCATCTGGGGATCACAGTCTGTGAACATGACTGGGAGTCAAGAGCGCACGTCTTCACCTCAAGGGAGGGGAAAGGCGCTATGCACAAGTGGTACACCCGGCCAGTTTGTCCCGGAACTTACCTGCTTGTGCCTGCCAATACACGGGACGAGACCGGCTCAACCCGGAGATTGTAGAACCTCGCAAAAGTGTTGGGTGTTGCCCAGCCCACTGCTCTGGAGATGTCTGCCAAAGAGGCGCCACTGGCCAGGGCCCAGGAGGCCGCCACACTCATGGTGGAATGGGCTCGTAACCCCGCAGGGGGTGGCACGTCCTGAGCCTGATATGCCATCGCGATGGCGTCGATGATCCAGTGGGCGATCCTCTGTTTGGAGACAGCGCTTCCTTTCCGCTGTCCACCAAAGCAAACAAAGAGCTGCTCGGAGCCTCTAAGGCTCTGCGTGTGATCCAAATAGATGCGTAAAGCTCGCACTGGACACAGCAATGCCAAGGCTGGGTCTGCCTCCTCCTGGGGCAGCGCTTGCAGGTTCACCACCTGATCCCTAAAAGGGGTTGTGGGAACCTTGGGCACATAGCTCGGTCGGGGTCTCAGGATCATGTGAGAGTAACCCGGACCAAACTCCAGGCACGATTCGCTGACAGAGAATGCCTGCAGGTCCCCTACCCTTTTGATGGAAGTGAGCGCAGTCTTCAAAGAGAGTGCCTTAAGCTCAGCTTACTCCAAGGGCTCAAAGGGAGCTCCCTGTGGACCCCGAAGGACTACAGAGAGGTCCCACAAGGGGACGAGGTGCAGTCTGGAGGGATTCAACCTCCTAGCACCTCTCAGGAACCTGATGATCAAGTCATGCTTCCCCAAATACTTACCATCTACTGCATCGTGATGAGCCAAAATAGTGGCTACATACACCTTCAGGGTGGAGGGGGACAGCCGCCCCTCCAGCCTCTCCTGCAGGAAGGAAAGCACTGATCCGACTGCACATATCTGGGGGTCTTTGCGTCAGGAAGAACACCACTTAGCGAACAGACGCCACTTCAAGGCATACAGGTGCCTCATAGAGGGAGCCCTAGCCTGAGTGAGTGGCGGTAGGCCACTTAGGTTTCCACGTCCCATCCAGGGGCCAGACGTGGAGATTACATTGGTCTGGTTGCGGGTGCCAGATAGTGCCCCATCCCTGAGAAAGAATGTCCTTCCTCAGGGTAATTTCTTTTTGTGGGGGGGGCTGTCACGAAGAGCGTGAGATCCGAGAACCACGTCTGGGTGGGCCACTAGGATGATCTGCTCCTCGTCCTCCCTGACCTTGCACAGGGTCTGTGCATGTAGGCTCACTGGGGGAAACGTGTATTTGCATAGACAAGGGGGCCAGCTGTGTGCCAGTGCATCAATACCAAGGGGTGCCTCGGTCAGGGCATACCAAAGCGGGCAGTGGGAGGATTCCCGGGAAGCAAACAGGTCTACCTATGCTCGACCAAATTGACTCCAAATCAGCTGGACCACCTGAGGGTGGAGTCTCCACTCTCCCCTGAGGGTAACCTGATGTGACAGCGTGTCCGCTGCAGTGTTGAGGTCGCCCGGGATGTGAGTGGCTCATAGCGACTTGAGGCGCTGCTGACTCCAGAGGAGGAGATGGCAGGCGAGTTGTGACATGCAATGGAAGCATAGACCGCCTTGGAGGTTGATGTATGCTACCGTTGCTGTGTTGTCCGTCCGGACCAACACATGCTTTCCCTGGATCAACGGCCGAAACCTCCACAGGGTGAGCAGTACTGCCAACAACTCTAGGCAGTTGATGTGCCAACGCAGCCGCGGGCCAGTCCAGGAGCCAGCGGCTGTATGCCCATTGCATATGGTGCCCCAGCCTGTCTTGGAGGCATCTGTTGTAAACACGACGTGCCTGGAGACCTGCTCTAGGGGAACCCCTGCCCGTAGAAATGCAAGGTCGGTCCAAGGGCTGAAGAGGCAGCGATAGATCGGCGTGATGGTCACGCGATGTGTCCCGTGGTGCCACGCCTATCTCGGGACTCAAGTCTGAAGCCAGTGCTGAAGCGGTCTCATATGCATCAACCCGAGCAGTGTGGCTGCAGCTGAGGATGCCATATGCCCCAGGAGCCTCTGAAAAAGTTTCAGTGGAACCGTTGTTCTCCGTCTGAACACCTTCAGACAGTTCAGCACCAACTGTGCATGCTGGTTTGTGAGGCGCGCTGTCATCGAGACCAACTCCAAACTGAGAAAAGAGATGCTCTGAACCGGGGAGAGCTTGCTCTTTTCCCAGTTGACCCGAAGCCCCAGTCGGCTGAGGTGCCGGAGCACGAGGTCCCTGTGTATGCACAGCAACTCTCGAGAGTGAGCTAGGATTAGCCAGTTGAGGATGCGGACGCCCACTTCCCTTAGCGGGGCAAGGGCTGCCTCTGCGAACTTCGTGAAGATGCGAGGGGACAAGGACAGGCCGAAGGGGAGGACCTTGTACTGGTATGCCTGGCCTTCGAAAGCAAACCGCAGGAAGGGTCTGTGTCGATGTAAGACCGAGACATGGAAGTATGTGTCCTTCAGGTCTATCGCGTAGCCAAGTCGGACGGTCCGGGTCAGCCATCGCGACGGGTTGGAAAATGCGAGCCAAGTGCCAAAACTCCGGGCGAGGGGGACCAAGGGAATGATCACATCGGATGTACCGGCGGGTGGGGCCTCGTGGCGGGGCGGAGCTCGAGGTGCCACGTCGAGGGTTTTCGAGTCCAGGGACATCGAAGCAATTACCTGGCTCCTGCCACCCACCATAAGATTGACCGAGGAGGGGGGAGGAGTCTCGTCCCTGTAGTCCACCGGACCCAATCCCGTGTGGCCGTGTTTGTGCCACAGCTGGGTGCACAGGGGCGGGGGGACCGCCGCTGGAGCGCCATACCTGCAAAAATGGGACGGTGGACAGTGGTCGTGACGTCAGCCATGTGCACCGGACATGTGACCCAGGGAACAAGAAAACCGCTTTTTTGTTGAATTTTTGGGTACCGCAGCCTCTTGGACATGCGGCGAAATTAAATGAAAATGAAACAAAAGATTGTCCTCCTGGCCCTCCACTGGGGGATGGAGTGGTCTGCTCACCAGCTCCAGAGAAGCGGGTCTCCTTGCCCCTGGGTCGCCCGTCTCAGGGGCGCTTCGAAGCCTTCCTCAGGTTCTTGACGGCCGGCCGTGAGACAGGTGGCATCTGCTTCCTGCACTGGGCTCCATGCCGGGGCCGGGCCACGGGGGCGGGCTGCGGTGGAGCCGGTGTTGTAGTTGCAGAGGGATGCCCTTGGCGAGGAGCAGACGGGGTGCAGGGTCTTGAGCTGCGCCGGGGTAGGATGTGCTGTATGGCCTCCATCTGCTGCTTCACCACCAAGAACTGCTGGGCAAAGTCCCGACGGTGTCGCTGAATAGGCCAACCTGGGAGATAGGGGCATCAAGGAACCGTGCCTTGTCAGCCTCTCGCATCTCAACCAAGTTGAGCCAAAGGTGGTACTCTTGGACCACCAGGGTGGACACCGCCTGCCCGAGATACCATGCCGTGACCTTCGTCGCCCGGAGAGCGAGGTCGGCCGCCGAGCGCAGTTCCTGCATCAATCCCGGGTCAGAACTACCCTCATGCAGTTCTTTTAGCGCCTTGGCTTTGTGTACTTGCAGGAGAGCCATGGTGTGCAGGGGAGGCGTCTTGTCCAGCAGCACCGTAGGCCTTAGCTCTCAGGGACGACGTAAACCTACAGGCCCTGGACGGTAGTTTCGGGTGCCTGCGCCAGGTGGCGGCACTCTGCGGACACAAGTGCACCGCGAGTGCCTTATCCACCTGGGGGATCACCGAATACCCACTGGCCACTCCGCCATCAAGGGTAGCGAGAGCGGGGGAGCTGAAAGACCAGGATTGGGCAGTAAAAGGTGCCTCCCACGATCTTCAGCTCCTCATGCACTTCTGGGAAGAAAGGAATGGGGGCGGGGCGTGGCCGTGGGTGGTGCCCCGAGCCCAGGAACCAACTGTCGAGCCGCAAGGGTTCAGGGGAGAGTGGAGGGTTCCACTCTAGCCCGACGCTCGCAGCCGCCCGGGAAAGCATGTCCATCATTTCCGTGTCAGCCTGGGACTGGGCGACCATTCCCGAAGGAGGAAGCCCAGTCGAAGCCTCTGCGTCCGACTGGACGAGCCCGCTCTCCAATGCTGCGCTTGATAACTCGTCTTCTTCCCGGGCTCCGAACAAGAGGTCGAACTCGCCCTGAGACGAGCTGGCAATCTCGTCCGAGCGCCCGACTGGGGCAAGCGAGCGTGCTGGGGAATGGGAGGTCCGTGAGGGGATATCCGGCAGAGGTGGTCCCATTGAGGTCCCCAAATCACCCCCAGTGCTAACTGGCACGGCCTCATACCCATAGGTAGAAGGACCGAGGCGGGGAGCCGCTGGGGTGGCTTGCTTTCTTACGAATGCAAGCCGCGACCGCAACGTTGTTATGGTTATGTTCTCGCAATGAGGACAAGACCTATCCACGAATGATGTCTCCGCGTGGGCAGCACCCGGACACGTAAGACAGCGATTGTGGCCATCAGAAGCGGAGAGATAACGACCGCAACCAGGACTAACACACAAACGGAAAGGCATCTTTAAAAAGACGTTCCGTGTGTGCCGCTCTTTTAGAAAGAAAATATACTCTTTTTAGAATATACTCTTTTAGTTGTTTCTGCTGAAGAGCCCAGGGGTGTTCTCTGCACTCCACGGGTGCAGAGGGGGAGAAGCCGCTGAAATGCACCGTAGAATCCAGCAGATGAGGTGAATTAACTTCGCGGATGAATTCAGCTTCAATGAATATAGAACCGCTCGGCTCCGAAGAGAAAATCTGAATGAGTGGTTGCATACCAGCTCCTTTTATACCTGTATGTCCGGGGGAGTGGCATGCAAATTCCACTCGCCAATTCTCATAGGCCTTTTTTCAAAAAAGCAGAGGTGTTTGGGGCTCCAAAGTGTGACCCCTAGTGTCACTACATCGACACATCGTCGAGTGAGTGACAGATAGGGAACTGGTGTTTTCTATTCGTTTAAGCACAGACAAAGTGAAGTAACAAACTGTTGTAGCTGTTTTATGAAAGAGAAATAATGTGGGTTGTGTTGAACTTTCAATATGTAATGGTTTATTTGTATTTAAATAATTCTTATTATCATTATTATTAATATGTTTACATTTATGATTGTCTATATGATCTTAATTTCTATTGGTAATTGTCCACCTGCTGTAGACGAATACTTACAGTACATCACAGCAAATGGGGCTGTTGGAGGATGTTGGAGACAGTAAATGTTTGGATTTGGGGTGGCTATATAAGATTGTTTTTACCACCTTGTTATTTTAATTGCTTGTTCTTTTCCTTTGATGTGTAATTTGAATTTAGAAATATCTTTGGTTTAAGTTTTCCGTGTTTCAATAAATTAATTTCCACAACCTAACCTGGAAGGCCGACACACAAACAATAGTTGAATAAAGGATGTCTTATCAGTAAAGAAAGTACAGCCAAAAACTGAACCTTTATTTTTTTGCGACATCATCTAACACAGGTTTCTAGAAAGAAAAACAAGCATATTTACCTTCTCCAAGGTTAAAGCATTGCTGAATGGAATAACTATTTAATCATATTTGTAAAGTTTTATTTATTTATTTTTAATATTTTTTAATCCTATTTATTTGTATTACTTTTGTCAGGTAGGTAATACGTTTACATAACAGGTTTGGCAGTGGGGGCAGGGGGGTTGACATATTTTATTTTAACAAAAATATAATGAAAATATTTTTTGCATACCGCCCTGCCAGGTCTGTTCTGATAGGGTCACACACAGTAGGTAAAACAACACTAAATGCAAATGAAAAAATCCATCCAACCATATAATAATGAACGGCTAGGATAGCAAAAAAAAAAAAAAAAAAAAGAATAAAGCATACAGTATACATTTTTAAAAAGGGAGGTGAAAATGCTTCTTATACCTTTTATCCATTGTTGTTGACATCAAAGGCAGTGCATGCAATCAAAAGTTATTTTAGCACAAATTCATCTGTCACCTAGTAGAAGCTGGCCAAACTAGGTGCCAGACATGGAGGGGTTGTGTGACATGTAGGTTGCATATTGTTGGGTTTATGCAGTGTTTCATAGGACATTTCTGTTTACTTTTGTACGATAAACAATTTTGGTACAATGTTGGGTAACAACTTGATGTCCAGTGTAAAAACGGGCTCCTGAAGCAAAAGCAGTTAAAAGCCGCTGGTTTATCACAACTCCACATTGAATAAAGAGATGCATAGCAGTGTGTTAATACCAGTGATATTCATTATTAAACATTGCATGCATGGGAAACCTGTTTGAAAGCAATTATGATTTTTGCCATTTCGTTTGGTTATTCTAGTGGTGCAGAAATTACACACCTCAATTTTAATATTTGGTGTCTGTGTGTATGTTTGCATATGAGTATTTCTGTCAAAGTGGGCACACATGATAGTAGTTTTTTAATTCAAGTTTGTGCAAGACTCCAGTCTTGATCATCCTTGTCATTTTCGATGATTAGCTGGGTAGAATTCGGCTAGCTCTTTGGGTAGCATTTTAACGGAGGCAGGTGAGCAGTGCTGATTTCCATACTGTTCTGAAATACAATCATTGTTGCTGGACCACCGTGTCTCTGTTCAGATCAGATAGCTTGCAGAAGCTCTCATGGTGATCACATGGCCTGATTACACTGATTCTGGAGGAATAGACTCGGTGAGAGTGTGTTTGAGAATTCAGAAAGGATCTATCAGGTGTTTCCATGTGTATACTTAAATATGTGCATTTCCTAATTTACCTCTTTCTTTCTGGTCTCTGGCCCTCTCTTGCTTGATTTATTAATTCGCAGTGATGGGCAGTAGCATTACTAAAAATAGCGAAGCTATTTGCTTAACTACATTTCTCAGTAGCAAAGTGGTAGCATTGCTAGTTTTTAAATCAAGTAGCTTTTCAGAGTCACAATCGAATACAGGGTGTGCTGAGTGACTCCAGCCAGGTCTCCTAAGCAACCAAATTAGCACGGTTGCTAGGGAGGGTAGAGTCACATGGGGTACTAACCAGTGGTTTTCGCTCTCAATGGGGCGCGTGGTAAGTTGTGCATGGATCGCGGAGAATAGCATGAGCCTCCACGTGCGGAGTCTCTGTGGTGTTGTACACAGCGAGCCACATGATACGGTGTGCGGATTGACTGTCTCAGAAGCGGAGGCAACTGAGACTTGTCCTCTGCCACCCGGATTGAGGTGAGTAACTGCGCCACCACGAGGACCTACTAAGCAGTGTGAATTTGGCATTCCAAATTGGGGAGAAAAGGGGATTAAAAAAATAAAAAATCATGTAGCTTTTCAGATGCGAAGCTGTTTTATTGATTGATTATAAAGTTATATCCAAATAACAATTTCATTGCCATGAAAACAAAACTCTATAATCCCGGAACTGGATATAACTTTTCACAGAAATGGTTAGTAAGTGATTTATCACACTTAAAACATGTTAACATGTATGTTTACGTCTTGTGGCTATACTTTTGAAATGGTGAGTATTTTAATGTTTATGGACTGGCCCCATTTGCTTCAGCTGTAATAGCCTTACTGTACCTTTCTAATTTTTTTGTAATTTACTATGTTTGTCTGGTACTCACAACAAGGAAAAACTTTAGGGGTTGCTGATTTCAAAATAGTAGACGTACATCTTTAAAACACTGTTACACTGGAGTGATTTTCAGACTGCCTCAGCACACCATCAACTGTGTCCATTTAATGTTAAGATGCTCTGGGCCCCTTTAAACATTTCTTAAGGGTGCCTGTGTGCTACCTGTCTCTCTGCTCATATGCCTGCGTGTTACCTCCCTACTGCCCACTCATGAGTAAACAGGCACAGACCTCATTACAGCAAATGGCTCAGTCTCATTTAGGGCAGTCGTCATCCGTGCCATCTGCAGAATCACTCACAGACATAACCCAGAGCTCACAGCTGGAGCTCACCCAATTCCCAGACCTGCCCTCTAGGAGTCCAGTAGAGTGCTGCTGTCACCACTAACAGTGACTACAATCAGTGCGGGAAACATGTCCTTATTTTAGAATCTCAACAGAACAGAACGCTCTTGACAGAGCCCTGTGTGATTAACTCTTAGTGGTTATGATTGATTGGATCCTGCCGATATTCGACCGGTCCTATTACATCTCCAATGGGACGTATTTGTTGTGGGCTGATGAATTATTAAGTGCTGCGATTTCATTTTTCTTGTGCCCTATACTGGAATCCCCTTCCCCTCTAGCTAACAGCTGGTCTGTTAGTTAAAATGTTGCACTAGACAGTTGCAGACATACAGTACTATCTTTTGAACATCAAACTCTGACCAGTGAGTCAGAAACCATGGGAGGTTAATAAGGCTGCAGTGGCGCATCAAATGTGGAGGTCTCATTTGGTCAGAGTTCCAGTATACTTCAAGTCAAGTCAAGTCAAAATGTATTTATAAAGCACATTTAAAAACAACAGCAGTTGATCTAAAGTGCTGTTCAGTCCCAATGAAAACCAAAATGTAAAAAGTTAGTTGACAAGTAGTACAATTAATTGAACAGTGTCAAAAGGTAAAGAGTAAAAATAAGATTTTAGGGAAGATTTTATAAAAACTAGAGAAGGAGCGGACCTCACGTGAAAGGGGAGACTGTTCCAGAGTTTGGGGGCAACAACAGAAAAGGCTCGATCACGCTTTGTTTTACAACGGCAACAGGGGACAGACAGAAAAACCTGATCACAAGATCTGAGCGTTCTGGTGAGAGAGTATGGATGAAGAAGGTCACTAATGTACTGAGGTGCAATACCAGAGAGGGCCTTAAATACATAAATGAGAACTTTAAAATCAATTCTGAATTTAACAGGAAGCCAGTGAAGAGACGCCTGTACAGGAGAAATATGATCCCTCTTTTTCAACGCTGTTAAAAATCCAGCCGCAGCATTTTGCACCATCTGCAAATGAGATAATGCAGTTTGAGGTAGGCCACTATACAGGGAGTTATAGTGGTCCAGCCGTGATCCAAAAGAATTCTGTGGTCAATAGTATCAAAAGCAGTGTTGAGATCCAATAAAACCAGAACAGAACAGAGTCGAGTGAGAGTAAAATATCATTTGTGACCTTCAACAGAGCAGATTCAGTACTATGTTATGATCTGAATCTGGACTGGAACATATCTAAAATATAAAATTAATTAAAATATGAGTATAGCTGAGAATACACAACTCTCTCCAGAAGCTTTGTAATAAAAGGCAGTTTTGAAATTGGTCTGTAGTTTTTGTATACAGCTGGATTGAGATGGGTTTTTTTAAGCAAAGGCTGCACAATTGCATGTTTAAAGCTGGATGGTACTACTCCACTAGCTGAAGAGCTATTAATAATGGCTGTCACAGAAGTACTTAGAGTTGCAAAAACATCTTTGAAAAGACGAGAAGGAAGAACGTCCTTCTTACACTTTGAGCACTTCATCTTTGAGATAAGATCAGAAAGATGTGCTATAGAAACTGAAATTGAGTTAAATAGCTGGGAGGGGGTGATAGCTGTGGAACAAATGTTAAAGACGAAATAGATGACTTAATGTCTTGGATTTTCTTAACAAAAAAAAAATCTGAAATTCCTCACAGGTCTCAAGAGAAGTTTCGGGTCCAGCATTTGGATAAGGGAATAACAAGTCAAGTCGTTTTTATTTGTATAGCGCTTTTCACAACACCGTTTCAAAGCAGCTTTACCGGAAATCGTGCAAAAACAAAAAATGAAACTGTAATATCTATAAAGTCTTAGAATAATCATTGTGTAGTTTGATTAAATATGATTGTAAATTGTGTATAAAAAATAAATAATT
The DNA here is from genome assembly GCF_019703515.2 of Myxocyprinus asiaticus. NCBI lineage: Eukaryota > Metazoa > Chordata > Actinopteri > Cypriniformes > Catostomidae > Myxocyprinus > Myxocyprinus asiaticus. The sequence continues at coordinate 10,406,755 of NC_059359.1, forward strand.
AAATAATAATTGTATTTAGAACCCCTGTGAGCAAGCTGAAGGTGACTGTGGCAAGGAACACAAAACTCCATAAGATGTTGATTAATGGAGAAAAATAACCTTGGGAGAAACCAGGCTCACTGAGGTTCCCTCTGGCTAAACAACATGAATATAATGCCAATATTAGTTATATGTGTGCAGTGCAAGTCATGGTTTAAAATGTGTAAATTAAGTAAGCGCTAAGGTCCAGTTTGAAAAAAAAAAAAAAAACTATTTTTTTTTATTAACTTTAAGATTAATGACTAATGTCTTTGAAGTCCATCCTGGATTAATGGCAGAAGTTCACATAGATGCATTGTCCTTTGTTAGTTGGCAATTAAATGATAGTCTATATATTCCATTTCAAGAGTGTAGTCGATCAATAGACAAAGGTGATGCAGGCAGAGATCAATGAGGTGCATTGCAGTTCAACCAGCAGGTCATTTCGGTGAGGCCCGGTGGGGTCCATCCTAAGTCCAAGGTTCAGGCAGTGGCATATGAAGTATCCAATATCTTACAGTTGGAGTTGGCATCAGTTCATCCTCTGTAGTCAGAAGATTGAAGTGATGTCTGGCTATCACCAGCTGTAGTTTGTCATCATCACTCAGCGACACGTAGCAGTGGAGTCCAACACCAAGCAGGAACAGAGCTGGATCTGGCTGGCTCTGGCAACCTTGGGATATGATATGAATATATGATAGAAGTTTCTGGTTCCAGCAAACCTAACTAAAGCAGCCTACTTGTGAGTTGATGGATAAATTAGGTGTATGCCTGGCTAAATAGATGAGTCTTTAGTCTAGACTTAAACTGAGTGAGTGTGTCTGCATCCCGAACAGTGTTAGGGAGACTATTCCATAGTTTAAGAGCCAAAAATGAAAAGGATCTACCTCCTTTTGTGGATTTTGATATTCATAATCATAATGAATGTGACAGAATATAGCGTGTCAAAAGGTCACTTCAGTATTGTGGGGCTAGATCATTCAAAGCTTTGTATGTAGTTAACAGAATGTTTTTAATTAATAAGAAATTTAACAGGTACCCAATGTAATAATGATAAAATTGGGCTAATATGATCATATTTCTTAGTTGTAGTCAGCACTCTGGCAGCTGTATTTTGAACCAATTGAAGTTTATTTATTGAACTTGCTGGACATCCTCCCAGTAATGCATTACAGTATTCTAGTCTTGAGGTCATGAATGCATGAATTAGTTTTTCGACATCAGCAACAGAGAGCATGTGTCGTAACTTAGCAATATTTCTGAGGTGGAAGAATGCTATTCTACAAACATTGGAAATTAGATTTTCAAAGGACAGATTGGTATCATATATAACACGTAAATTCTTCGCTGTAGAAGACGACGTAACAGTACATCCATCAAGAGTCAAATTATATTTTAGCGGCATATTTTTAGAGGTTTTTGGTCCAATAATTAATACCTCTGTTTTGTTGGAATTGAGTAGAAGGAAATTTCTGGCCATGAATGAACATTACATTTATATAGAGCTTTTCTGACACTACACTCAAAGCACTTTACACAGTGAGCAGCGGACTCTTCTCAACCACCACCAGTGTACAGCATCCACTTGGATGATGCAACAGCAGCCATAGTGCACCAGTACACTCACCACATACCAGCAATTGGTGAAGAGGAGAGAGTAGAGTTATAGAGCCAATTAGTGGATGGGGATTATTAGAAGGCCATGATTGAGAAGGGCCAATGGGGGGAATTTAGCCAGGACACTGGGGTTACACCCCTACTCTTTACAAGAAGTGCTCTAGGATTTTTTTTAATGACCACAGAGAGTCAGGACCTCAGTTTAATGTCTCATCCAAAGGATGGTGCCTTTTTACATTATAGTGTCCCCATCACTATACTAGGGCATTAGGACCCACACAGACTGCAGGGTGAGCACCCCAAGCTGGCCTCCCTAATACCTCTTCCAGCAGCAACCTTAGATTTCCCCAGGAGGTCTCCCATCCAGGTACTGACCAGGCTCAACCCTGCTTAGCTTCAGTGGGCAACTGGTCTTGAGCTACAGGGTGATATGGCTGCTGGTGCCATCCAATCTTTGATTTCATTGATACACTCTGCTAATTTGGAGAATTGTGAATTTTCATTGGGTTTAGAAGAAATATTAAGTTGTGTATCATCGGCATAACAGTGGAAACTTATTCCATGATTCCTGATAATATCTCCCAGGGAAGCATGTATAAGGAGAAAAGCAGAGGCCCTAAAACTGATCCCTGTGGCACTCCATACTTAACTTTTGTTTGATTTGACAATTCCTCGTTTACACATACAAAGTGGTAGCGGTCTGATAAATAAGACCTAAACCATGCTAATGCAAATACACTAATGCCAACATAATTCTCCAGCATATTCAAGAGAATATTGTGATCTGTCATGTTGAAGGCAGCACTAAGATCTAAAAGCACTAGAAGAGAAGTGCAGCCGTGATCAGATGATAAGAGCAAGTAATTTGTAACTCTGATAAGTGCAGTCTCTGTACTGTGATGGGGACTAAATCCTGACTGAAATTGTTGTCCATTTCTCTGTAGAAATTAACATAGTTGGGAGGACAATACCTTTTCTAGTATTTTCAACATAAATGGTAGATTTGAAATTGGTCTGTAACAAGCCAATTCTCCAGGATCAAACTGTGGCTTCTTAATAAGCGGTTTGATAACTGCCATTTTAAAGTTTCTTGGGGCATGTCCCAAGGATAGCGAGGAGTTAATAATATTAAGAAGTGGTTCTGAGATTACAGGAAATACCTCTTTTAAGAGCTTACTTGGTATTGGATCTAACATACATGTTGTGGCTTTTGATTTTTTGATAAGTTTTGTTAGCTCTTCATGATCTATGACAGCGAAGGATTAAGGTTGCTTGTGAGGAAAATTATGAGACACTGTTTTCTGAGGTGCTGTGACAGTTGATTGCATCATTCCAATTTTATTTCTGATTATTTCAATTTTATCAGTGAATCATTACTACTGTGCTGCGACAGAATATCTGGTTCAGTCAGTGCTTTATTCCTAACCAATTTAGCCACAGTACTGAACAAACACCTAGTTTTGTTGTGTTCTTTTCTATGAGTTTGCTAAAATATGCTGACCTGGCAGCTTTTAGTGCCTGTCTGTAGCTACAGACACTATCCTTCCATGCACCGTGAAATACCTCTAATTTTGTATTCTTCCACTTGCGCTCTATTTTCCGAGCTGCCCTCTTGAGATCATGAGTGTGATCATTGTACCATGGTGCGGGGCTTTTTTCTGCGGGGGGGCATACTATCAAGAAAGAAGACTGTTTTTATATTTTCTGTTATTACAGCAAGTTCTTCTAGACTTTTTGCCTCACTGAGTATTTGAGACAATTCTGGAAGATTATTAGTAAAGCTATCTTTAGTGGTCAAGAATGGTTCTACCTGAACGATAGTGTGGTGTACATTAGCCGATCACAGCAAACAAGAGACGAGGTAATGATCTGAGATGACATCGCTCTGCGGTAGAATTTCTATAGTATCAACATCAAGTGTATGATTAATGCAATGAGTTGGTCCTGTCGGTGTCATTTTCATGATCTATGTGATGTTGAAGTCACCAACAATTAAAGCTCTATCAACAGAAACTATTAGATCTGATAGAAAATTTGCAAATTCACCAAGAAAACCAGAGTATGGCCAGGGTGATCTATATACTGTAGTAAGGGCAATAGACGAGAGATTTTTTATTTATATCTGATGGTGTCACATTAAGCATTATTAGTTCAAAGGCCTTAAACTTACATCCTGTCCTCTGAGTAATACCAAAAACTTCACTGTAAATTGTAGCAGCTCCTCCTCCTCGACCCTTCAGATGAGGCTTATGTTTATAACAATAACCTGGGGGAGTAGATTCATTTAAACTAATATATTCATCCAGTTTAAGCCAGTTTTCAGTCAAACAGAGCACATCCAAACTATGAACTGTAATAATTTCATTTACAATTAGTGCTTTTTTAGAAAGAGATCTAAGTTTAGTAGCCCTACCTTTATATGATGTTTATCTTAATTTTTTTTTCTTCAAGTTTGAAATTAATCACATTTTTTCTAAATGATTTAGTGAGAGTTTTGTGTTTGGTAGTTCGGGGAACAGACACAGTCTCTATATGATATCTAGGTGATACAGTCTCTATGTGTTGTAGTTTATGTGACCTGTGTGATGTCTCAAGGCAGCTAGCAGACGTTCAGTTTAACCAGTTTGTCTGCTTCCTGACCTGGGCCCCAGTTAGTCAAATATATTTAGTTAAATAATAGTTAGTCACTATTAAGACTATGAGCCAAATTAATAGAGAGGAGAGGGATGGAGTCCGTCTCTCTTTAGCAGGTCAGGTCAACCCCAAAAACTCTTCCAATTGTCTATAAATCTTATGCTATTCTCCGGACACCACTCAGACATATAGCCATTTAGTGACACTAATCTACAAATAAACCTCGACACCACGACGATTAGGGAGGGGGCCAGAGCATATTACAGAGTCTGACATCATTTTTGCAAGTTCACACACCTCTATAACATTATCTTTAGTGATCTCCAACTGGCCCGGACATTGTTAGTGGTGACATGAATAACAATTATAGAAAATCTACGTTTAGCATTAGCCAGCACTTGTAAATTTGATCTGATGTCAGACGCTCGAGCCCCGGAAATGCATTTAACAATGGTGGCTGGAGTCTCTATTTTCATGTTCCTTACAATAGAATCACCAATTATTAAGGCTTTTTCAAAATTATTCTCAGTGGGTGCATCACTGAGTGGGGAGAATTGATTGGAAACCCTAACAGGAACGGGAGAGTGGTGTCGCTTTGCTGAGCGAGTATGCCGCCGAGATGCCCTGCTACATGGGCTCTACATCCGGAACCAAAGTATGTGTGTTGCTCGCTGTACTACCCGCATCCGAAACAGTATCTACCGGCTTCTCTTTCTCACTGACTAGCGTTCGGAAGCGTGTCTCTAACTCATTAAACTTCTCCGTCAGCCTGACTAATTCCTTACCTTTATCACATGTGAATCCCTCACTGCTGACAGAAGAAGCTGTAGTAAAAATGTAGCATGCACTGCAGGAAGAAATAACATGAGCGGATGCCATGACTTACCACAATTGTTTGTTGTTGTTGTTGTGGTTGTTCTTGAGCGGTGAGGGTTTGAGATCGATGTCGTTCCTAATCAGCAGATGTTTGAGACTGATGCAATAATCTGTGTAAAACACAGTGGAGAAAACTAATGCACGCAGTTGAGACGCGAAATGTAGACAAGCAGGGAAAAATAAAAGAAAAAAGAGAGAAACTGGTGCGTGCAGTAAAATACACCCAGCTGAAACAGTAAAAAAAGCAGTAAAATGGCAAACAATAAAACGGTGAACGTGAATAAGCAAGAATAAGCAATGTTAAGCAGGCTAGCAAGCTACAAACACAGACTTGTGCAGCGTGCCGGCAGCAAAATCCAGAATCAGTTGTATGAAACAGTACTTTAGGCCTGCATTTTCAGTAATTAGTTTAGAGAGAAATTTAGACTTGGCCTATTTCACTGATCTCTGATAACTAGTTAAACATGCCTTTAAAATATCATAAGAACCCTGGAGTTTGTCTTTCTTCCATATTCTTTCACCTGAAGATACTGTAAGATTTTAGTGAATTTAGAGAAGGATCAGGACTGATTATGTGTTGTATATTGCTTGTGTCTCCTATACCGTGGAGGAGTTGTTCATTACTTCCTAAGCATAACTATACATAGGGTGTCTAAAGCATATAGTCATCACTGAAGACTAATACAACTCAAATCAATATGGTTTTTAATGTCATATGCTTTTCCGTAGAGTGGCTTTTGTAAGATATATGCTTGTTCCCACTTGTAAAACACCAACAAATTTAAAATAATCATCTTTATTGTAATCGAAAATGCTTTTTCTGCATGAAAAGGTGACATTCATTGGTTTTCATATTTCAAAAGTCAAAATAGAAATATTGTTTTCCAACATTTTATGCATTATATTACAATATTCTGGTATATTTTATCTGATGTTAGCATTTCAAATTAAGTAAAACAGAGCATCTTTTATATGATCAAAACCTCATTCACAAAGCTGTCTTAAATGGTTTAACATAATTGACATATTTTTATTTTATTTAGAAATGTAATGATTCTCTTCTTCAAGATCAATGCTAACCACAGTTGTGTCACAAACAGAACACAGTTAGCTAGCGCCTTAAAGGGATAGTTAACCCAAAAGTGAAAAATCTCAGCTTTGTAGGTCCTCACAATGCAAGTGAACGGGTACCAAATGTTCCAAAAAGCATATAAAGGCAGCATAAAAGTAATCCATATGACTCCAGTGGTTAAATCCATATCTTCAGAAGCGATATGATAGGTGTGGATGTGAAACAGATATATATATATATATATATATATATATATATATATATATATATATATATATATATATATATATATACACTTTATTTTCAAATTTTCTTATAAGAGATACACAATAAACTGATGAGAGAACTTTCATTTTTGGGTGAACTATCTCTTTTTCTTTTTATATATATATATATATATATATATATATATATATATATATATATATATATATATATACTTTATTTTCAAATTTTCTTATAACAGATACACAATAGACATAGAAAACAGAAGAAAAAAAAAGAAAAGAAAAAAAGAACAGGTGGAGGACTACCAGAATACCAATCAGAGTACAAGATCAGAATTCGTTCAAAATAAGGACATAACATAGCAGCAAACACTCAAATCATACAATTAAGTCTCATCAATCAATGTCAAAAATGGTTTCCACACCTTCAAGAAGTAGTTTTGTGAAGTCCCTTTGTTAAAGCATATCTGTTCCATCTTAGCAATAGTAAGCATTTCATTGAGCCACCTCCTGAAACATGGGGACAGTGGAGACTTCCAATTTAGTAATATAAATTTTTTAGCTGCAACCATGGCTGCTCTAAGAATTTGCTTCTGATTCAAAAATCTTGTTAAATTTGGTTTTGGAATAATGCAGTCTGTGTAGGACTTTAAATTGAATTAATCTGTATCTAGAACTAATGGAGCAGTTCTGTATACTGGACAAACCTTCCTCTCACACTTCGTCTAACAACGTAGCACCCAATTCCGCAGCCCAGGCCTCTCCGAGATGACCGGCTTCTACTGGTGTCGCAAAAGTAGTGACAAATTGTGAGATCAAATGCTTAGAGTAAGGCTGTGAGAAAAGTAAATCATAAAAAATGTGACTCTTTGGTTTGATTGTGAATTCTGGGATATGCTCCCATACAAAATGCCTGACTTGAAGGTTGCGATAAAAATGTTGTTGAGGAAGGCGATATTTAGTTTGGAGCTGAGGAAATGAAGTATATTTATTATCTATATATAAATCGCCAATACAACACAGCTCCCTCCTCCTCCAGTCCAGAAACACTCCATCCATCAGTGCCGGCTTAAACAAATGATTGTATGTTATAGGGGTGTGTACTGAGACATTTACCAATCCAAAGGATTTTTTAATTTGATTTAAAATCCTCAGGGAATTTCTGAGAATGAAGTTGTTACCAACTAATTTGTAGGAGAGCTGTGGGAAAGGAGCAACACTGGGAGAGAGGTTTCTGAAACTAACATGGATTAAATTTTTACCAGAGTGTGGAGACATCATCGGGAAAGCCCCGCTGCCAGAAAGTGATGCCCTTGCATTCGCAGCCCAATAATAATGCTTAAATATCGGAAGGCCGAGGCCACCCCGTTCACATTCTTCTGTAGGTGCCCTTTAGCAATGCGAGGGGGTTTACCTGCCCACACAAACTAAAGAATAACCGAATCCAGTTTTTAAAGAAGGATATTGGTAAGTAGACAGAAAGGTTTTGGAAAAGGTACAAGAACTTTGGAAGTGCAAACATTTTAATGGCATTGATGCGGCCAATCATTGAAAGGGGAAGCAGCTTCCAGTTCCTAATGTTAACTTTTAATGTTAACTTTTTTGTCTACCATGTCCAGGAAATTCAATTCAAATAAAAGTTTGGGGTTTCTAGAAATCTTCAGTCCAAGAAAGGTAAAGTAGGTGGTAACCAATTTAAATGGCAATGATTTCAAGAAAGCCAGGCTCAAATTATTCGTCAGGGGCATGAATCCCAGTTTATTGTATATCCTGACAGTTTACTAAATGACTTAATTTAATTCAGGAGATTGGGAACTGACACTACTGGATCAGATAAACAAATTAATAAATCATCTGCATATAGATTCACAAGACTTTACACATTACCACATTTTACACAATGGATACCTGAGTGACCCGATTCCTATTGCAAGGGGTTCCAAAGCAATATCAAGCAACAGAGGAGAAAGGAGATCACCCTGTCTCATGCCGCGCTGCAGGTCAAAAGGTTGGGATTTATCGGTATTAGTCAGAATAAAAGGTACTGGTTTTGAGTAAATTATTTTAAGCCACTCTATAAAATTCACCCCAAACCAAAATTGTTTTAACGTCTCTAGCAAATTGGGCCATTCGATCTGATCGAATGCCTTCTGGGCATCAAGAGATAAGATAGCAGCTTGCATGTCCTTGTCATGGACCAAATATAATGTATTCAAAAGCAGACGAACATTACTAAATGAGAATCTACCCAGTATAAATCCAGTCTGATCAGGATGTATGATTGTTGAGATATGCCTACTTAATTTTGTGGCCAAAACCTTAGTTATCACCTTCTGCTCACAATTCAGAAGAGCGATTGGTCTGTAGCTTGCAGGGTCGGTCTGTATTTTCCCTTCTTTAAGAGCAAACAAATATTAGCTTCATGGAGTGAACTGGGAGCCTCTTATTTTTCACTGAGTCATTCACCATTCTTAACATGAGAGGGACTATTTTTCCATGAAACGCCTTCGCAGCCAAATCCATCTGGGCCTGCCGCTTTTCCAGAGGGGAATGCTAGAATAGCTTCCTGGAGGTCCTCCTTAGAGATTGGGGTATCAATGTCATCTCTAGATAAGTCATCTAGTTGTGGAATATTTAGGTTAGTGAAAAAGTTACAAAAATCTGCATCAGTGGGCTTTACTTTACTGGAATATAGTTCCTTATAAAAGTCTCTGAAGCAAACATCTGTTTCGGGTCAGTAACCAAAACACCTGATTTAGATTTAATCCTTTGGATTGCACGATTAGCTTGCTCTCCTCTAAGTTGACTTGCTAATAAACGCTCTGGTTTATCACTGAGTTCAAAATGTTTCTGTTTGAGCTTTAGTAATTGGCTGCTAACACATTTGTTAAGGATAGTATTATATTCATATTTTAATTTTAAAATCTTGTTGTAGACAAGCTGTAAGAGGGAAGACCTGTACGTCTCTTCAAGTGCTGGAAGCATCTTATCAATATCCCTAAGGCGACCATTAAGTTCTCTTTTTTTAGATGATTCAAATGAAATAATGTGGCCTCTCATCACAGCCTTAAAGGCCTCCCACAGAGTGGAATCAGAGGCCTCCCCATTATCGTTGGTGGTGAGAAACTCATCTATACGTGCAGTCATATGGTCAGTGAAAGAGTGATCATTAAGAAGAAGAGGGTTAAAGTGCCAGCTGTACTTTTGACCAGACAGAATGTCTCTAAATTGAAGTGATACTGGGCTGTGGTCAGAAATAAAAATATTATGATAAGTGGAATTTGTGATTTTGGGTAACAATTCAGAAGAAATCAGGAAATAGTCAATCCTAGTATATGATTTGTGGACATAAGACTAGAAAGAAAAATCTCTGTCAGTAGGGTCCTGTAGTCGCCAAATATCAACCATGTTCCTTAGTTAAATAATTCAAAGTTTGAACGGAGGCTATGGTAGGGGCCGGTTTTGTAGAAAGTCTGTCCAGGATTGGGTCTAAGTAACAATTAAAATCACCTCCAATTATGACATTGGAGCTAGAGGCTGGTATCATGTCAAAAGTTTTATGAAAAAAAAAAACAGGATTGTCAGTATTTGGGGCATAGATGTTAAGCATAGTTACTGGAAAGGAATTTATATGACCTGAAATCATTAAGTATCTGTCATAAGGGTCTGCTGTCATAGAGTCAAGGCGAAACATAATATTTTTACAAAAAAGATTAGCAACCCCCCTGGCCTTATGAGTAAAAGGTGCTTGAAAAACCTGAGAAATCCAATTTGCTCTTAGTCTATGCTGTTCGTTTGGGCCAATGTGTGTTTCCTGGAGAAAAATGATGTCTTGCTTCAGTGATTTGAGATGAGAGAAGACGCGACCTCTTCTGATTACATGGCCGAGACCCTTCACATTCCATGAGACTAGTGTTAAGTTGTTATTGAAGCTGCTATGTACAATACTGTCAGGTACTGACATTATCGCCGAAATGAAAACGATCTGGCGTGCTCCCCAAAAAACACCAAAGACAGTAAAAAACACATAAATAACACAAATTACAGTGTGAAACAACACACTCGAACAACCCCATTAACATGTTCCCTACCCACCCACAAAGTGCCTCCCCAAACGAAGCACGGGTGTCCCTCTAAGCTCAGGACCACTATTCGCACAAGAGGTGACTAGCCTCTAAGCAACAGTAGCTAGTTGAATAAAGCTACAAGAAGCTAGCTCAGCTCCGCTGCCAATCATGACTGAAATAAGTTAAATAAAATAAGTTGACAGTCTCATACAGACCAATCGAATTCTCTGAACTACAAAGAGTCATGATAAAATGTGATCAACCCTCTGTTTGAACGCACAGAGCAGCATCCGAGTCTTTAGGATATGTTCTTTAGGTCAGTGTTCAGAAATGACATTGCCTCACCTGGTGTGGTGAAAAGCTTGAAGTGGCCTTTGTGTTTGATGCGGAGCTTTGCAGGAAAGAGGAGACTATGTTCCACCTTGAGCTCCCATAGATCACCCAACACCTCGCTGAATTCCCGTCATTGCTGCATCACATCTGGTGTGTAGTCTGGGGAAATAAGCACCTTGTTGCCTTTATACTCCAGCTCTCTCATCCTCCGGAGTCGCAGTATGAGCTCCTTCTCCCGATAAAAGTGGACCCGCGTGATAATGGCTCGGGGCTTGGCCCCCACCGGAGGTGGCGGTCGCAGGGTCCGGTGTGCCCGGTCGATAATCACCGTAGACTGGAAGTTGTCCTCCCCAAGAAGTTTTGGTTTCAGAGCCTCGATAAATTGCTAGCATTAGCATTAGCTAAAGTTGGTTGGAGTGACTCGGTGTCTTTGGGCTTTTTATTCGGCATGTCATCACGAAGTTAACTAACCAGATCCCAGTATGTCAGGGAAGTTCCTGAGGCAGATGAGATGAGATGTGTGACTATCAAACTATTAAATATAAAGATTGGCATGGAGGAGCTTCTGGAAGTATGTCTACTCCATGCGCTGCTCACTGCTCACTGAAATACTGTGCTGAGTTTGGTGGATGTACACTGGCGGCCAAAAGTTTGGAATAATATACAGATTTTGCTGTTTCGGAAGGAAATTGGTACTTCAGTTCACCAAAGTGGCATTCATCTTATCACAAAGTATAGTCAGGACATTACTGATGTAAAAAAAAAACAACACCATCGCTATTTGAAAAAAGTCATTTTTGATCAAATCTAGAGAGGCTCCATTTCCAGCAGCCATCACTTCAACACCTTATCCTTGAATAATCATGCTAAATTGCTAATTTGGTACTAGAAAATCACTTGTCACTATATCAAACAGAGTTGAAAGCTATTTCGTTCGTTAAATGAAGCTTAACATTGTCTTTGTGTTTGTTTTTTGGGTTGCCACAGTATGCAATAGACTGGCATGTCTTAAGGTCAATATTAGGTCAAAAATGGCAAAAAAGAAATGTCTTTCTCTAGAAACTCGTCAGTCAATCATTGTTTTGAGGAATGAAGGCTATACAATGCTTGAAATTGCAAAAAAAAAATCTGAAGATTTCTTACAAAGGTGTATACTACAGTCTTCAAAGACAAAGGACAACTGGCTCTAACAAGGACAGAAAGAGATGTGGAAAGCCAGATGTACAACTAAACAAGAGGATAAGTACATCAGAGTCTCTAGTTTGAGAAATAGATGCCTCACATGTCCTCAGCTGACAGCTTCTTTGAATTTTACCTGCTTAACACCAGTTTCAGGTACAACAGTAAAGAGAAGACTCAGGGGTGCAGGCCTTATGGGAAGAATTGCAAAGAAAAAGCCACTTTTGAAACAGAAAAACAAAAAGAAAAGGTTAGAGTGGGCAAAGAAACATAGACATTGGACAACAGATAATTGTAAAGAGTGTTCTCCTGGCACAGTTAAGACTTTTAATTGGCAACTTCAGTGCTTACAGCTTCACAAAACTCATTAGCTTCACTGGTACGTAGTTTCACAAACTCATTAGCTTCACAGGTATGAATACTCATAAACTCGTCCGCTTCACAGACACCATGGACTTTCTTGTGCCAGGTTCTCTCTCTCTCTCTGCTGGTGGCTTGGCTGCTTATATGCTGCTTTTCCCATGCTCACTGGAATTAGAGACAGGTGTTAGACATAATCTAGCTCAGGTGCAAGCGCCCTTACCGCTTTCTCTCTCTCCGGACGGACGCCTGACCACGCCCCCACTGCCACATATCCCCACAGCCCGACTCAGGCCAGGCAGACATCCGGCCTGTCTACCACTCCCACCAAGTTGCCCCCCCCCCCCCCATTTATGGAAAGGAAGTCAGCGACAGCCATCTGCGCTCCAGGTCTGTGGACCACCTTGAACTTAAACGGCTGAAGAGCCAGATACCAATGGGTGATCCGCGCGTTGGTATCTTTCATGCAGTGGAGCCATTGGAGTGGGGCGTGATCGAGCAGAGGGCGAAGGCCCGCCCCAACAGGTAGTACCGGAGAGTGAGGACCGGCCACTTGATGGCGAGACACACCTTTTCTACAGTGCTGTACTTAGTCTCCTTCAGTGAGAGCTTGCGGCTAATGTACAGCACCAGGAGCTCCTCCCTCTCCACCACCTGCGAGAGTATGGCCCCCAGCCCTCTGTATGAAGCGTCCGTCTGCAAGACAAAAGGGAGAGAGAAATCAGGTGAATGTAAAAGCGGCCCCCCGCAAAGCACAGCTTTGACACTGCTCCGTCCACTGGACTGGGTCTGGAGCTCCCTTTTTAGTGAGATCAGTCAGCGGGCTGGTGACTTCCGAATAATTAGGCATGAATCTCCTATAATAGCCAGCCAGCCCCAGGAAATGTCTCACCCCCTTTTTGGTCTTGGGCCTCAGGCAGGTCGCAATCGCCGCAGTCTTGTCAATTTGGGGACGCACCTGCCCGTGGCCCAAGTGAAATCCCAGATACCATACCTCCACCTGCCCAATTGCGCACTTCTTGTGGTTTGCTGTGAGTCCCGCCCGTCGCAGCAACCTCAGAACAGCCCTCAGATGCTGCATATGCCGCTGCCAATCATTGCTATAAGTGATGATGTCATCCAAATAGGCAGCGGTGTAAGCCAAATGCGGTCTGAGGATTCAGTCCATGAGACGCTGAAATGTAGCAGGGGCCACAAATAAATCGAACGGAAGTGTCACAAATTGGTGTAATCCAAACGGTGTGGAGATGCCTGTTTTTCATGGCAAATTGGTGTCAAGGGGATCTGCCAATAACCCTTTGTCAAATCCAGTGTCGAATAAAATCGAGCAGAGCCCAACCGATCGAGCAACTCATCAACGTGAAGCATTGGGTACATGTCAAATTTAGACACCGTGTTGACTTTTCTGTAATCCACACAAAACCATACAGACCCGTCGCTCTTAGGAACTAGAACAACTGGGCTGGACCAATCACTGTGGGATTCCTCTATTACCCCCATATCGAGCATTGCATCCAATTCTTCCCGGACAATTTTCTTTATGTGCTCGGGCAATCGGTAGGGACGGCTATGTACCACCACCCCGGCTCGGTCTCAGTGTGGTGCTGGATGTGGTTAGTACAACCCAGTAGAGGGGAAAACACGTCTGCAATTCCTGTTGCAACTTGGCAACCTCTGCGAGTTGATACGGTGAGAGGTGGTCTCCGCAAGTGACTGGGGTGATATGATTGTGTTTTGTATTCACCTCTGGCCTGAGCTCCGCCCTCTCCAGAACTACCATAGCCAACGTCACAGGGACTGCCTCACTCCATCATTTCAGGAGGTTGAGGTGATATATTTGACATGTGCCCCCTCTATCAGTTCGCTTTACCTCATAATCGAGATCCCCCACTCGTCGTGTGACCTCAAAGGGTCCTTGCCACTTGGTGATTAATTTGGAGCTCGATGTGGGGAGTAATACGAGTACCTTATCTCCCAGTGCAAATTCCCATAGCCGAGTTCCCCTGTTATATATTCGGCTCTGTCGTTCTTGAGCTTGGAGCAAATTCTCCTGTGTTAGTTTCCCCAAGGTGTGGAGTTTTGCTCTAAGATCAAGAATGTATTGAATTTCATTCTTACTGGTTACTCCCAAGCTTTGCGTAAGACATCAAGCACGCCACGCGGGCACCACCCATACAGCAGCTCGAATGGGGAAAACCCAGTGGAGGCTTGCGGGACCTCTCGTACTGCGAATAACAAGGGATCGAGCCATTTGTCCCAATTTCCAGCATCCTCGTGCACGAATTTACGAATCATGTTCTTAAGGGTTTTATTAAATCGTTCCACCAGGCCATCTGTTTGTGGATGGTAAATACTGGTGCAAATTGACTTAATGCCCAATAATTCGTAAAGCTCGCGTAGTGTCCGTGACATAAAGGTTGTGCCCAAAACCTCACGTTGAACCAAGCGTTGGTGGATAGTGGTTTGATTACAACCCATGTGCACCAATGGTTGGTGAGTACCGCCCTTGACTATTACTGGTATCCGGTACACTCCAGCCCGATCGGGGGCAGCCTGCGTAGTGTCGGGGATCCCAGCTCCATCACGGGGCATTAATCCCAGAAGTGTTCCGGATCCCCGCAACTCCAGCAGGCCGGCCCAGGTGCCACGCCTGCACCTGTTCGGCAGACACTTCCAACTGAGGGGGAGAGCGGCAGGGCACTGTCGATGCTGTGGGCGGTGCAAACCCCCGCGCGTGGGGAACTGGCTTCGGTGGTGGGACTCCTCTCCTCCGCGGGGCAGGAATGGGCTCTGGGGAGAGAACAGAGTGAGAGAGAAGAGGGGAGGGGGAAGAGAATGGGGAAAACATAGGGGAAGGGGAGAGAGAGTGGGAGGGCTCTTCCGCCCTTGGGATGCTGACATATGGTCCTCTGTCTATCAGACAGCCTCCTCCAGCGACGCCGGGCAGTGGCACTGGACCCATTCCGCCATTCCTCGTGGTAGCCGATGAACGAGTTGCTCCAGTACCACCTGGTTGATCACTCCCTCGACGTCGCGATCCCCCGCAAGCAGCCATCTACAGCAGGCGTCTTGGAGCCATTGGGTGAAGGCAAACAGTCGTCTCCAACTTCATCGATCGGAAGAGCTGGTGATGCTGCTCCAAACTACGGCCAACCCGCTGCAGGATGGTCTTCTTCAGATCTTCATAAGCCAGGAGGTTAGCCGCCGGCAGTTGTTGTGCTGCGAGCTGGGCTTCCCTGGACAGCAACGGGAGGAGCCTGGCCACCCATTGATCACGCGGCCAGACCCAGATCTCAGCGGTGCGCTCAAAGAGATTGAGGAACACTTCTGGGTTATCTTCCGCCCCCATTTTCAAGAGCGTGGGTGGGGGTATGCGGCTGTGGTTGTCCGGGGATGCAGCCGGGGCTCTCTCTTGGCCAAGAAGGCTCTGGATCGCATGCCGGTCCTCTGCTTGAGCTCGAAGGACCTCGAAAAACTGGCGATCTTGATCTTTCTGGAGCTCAAGCAGGGATTGTTGGTGGGACTGGTGTAGGCCAGCGAGGGACTTGAGGATCTCTGCCAACTGGAAGGACTCCATGGGGCATACTTCCTCCAACTTAAATTCCCGGGTTTCGGCACCAGTGTGGAAAGGTCCACAGCAGAATGAAAGGAGGACATTGGGAAACGGGCTTTTCCTGGCACAGGTAAGACTTTTAATTGGCAACTTCAACACTTACAGCTTCACAAAACTCATTAGCTTCACTGGTACGTAGTTTCACAAACTCATTTGCTTCACAGGTACGAACACTCATAAACTCGTCCGCTTGGACTTCCTTGTGCCAGGCTCTCTCTCTCTCTTCTGGTGGCTTGGCTGCTTATATGCCGCTCTCCCCATGCTCACTGGAATTAGAGACAGGTGTTAGACATAATTTAGCTCAGGTGTAAGCGCCCTTACCACTTTCTCTCTCTTCGGACGGACGCTTGTCCACGCCCCCGCTGCCACAGGATCTTAACCCCATTGAGCTTTTGTGGGATCAGCTAAACTGTAAGGTGCGTGAGAAGTGCCCGACAATACAGCCACATCTATGGCAAGTGCTACAGGAAGCGTGGGGTGAAATGTCACCTGAGTATCTGGACAAACTGACATCTAGAATGCCAAGGATCTGCAAAGCTGTCATTGCTGCACGTGGAGGATTTTCTGATGAGAACTCTTTCAAGTAGTTTAATTTTTTCAAGTAGTAAATTTTTTTTTCCAAATTGTAATAGTAATTTTTCATGTTATTAATGCCCTGACTATACATTGTGATCAGTTGAATGCCACTTTGGTGAATGAAAGTACCAATTTCTTTCCATAAGAGCAAAATCTGTATATTATTCTAAACTTTTGGCCACTAGTGTAGTTTGAAAGTTCTAGGACAAGTTACAGTCAGAAATGTAAATTTTTGAAAAAACTCTAACTCAAGTCTGTAGAATAACAGTATTTTGGCTTTATCAAGCCAACATAATAAAATAAATAGCATTTATCAATTAACCGACTTTCAGCCAACAATGACCATTTTTATTCTTTCAACCAACTGCCAAAACGTACACACAGTATTGTGGGCAAACATAGGCAGCGAAAGATACATCTAGGCTGAATTTAAAAAATCATCCAGAAAAGGCCATGTCCACACTAATACGTTTTAGTTTGAAATCGCTACGTTTACCATTCTCATCTGCACCAGAACGGCACTGAAAACAGAGACTCTTGAAAATTCTTTCCTTAACCATCGAGTTTGGAAAACTATGATTTTGGAAAAGTGAAAATGGAGTTTTCAAATTTAAATGGATTAGTGTGGATGTGGCCAGTGGCAGATGATTTAGCAAACACTTCATTCGGACATGTCCTAATGCCTTCCTACCTTAGCATACTGCCTAATAAGGCAGCATGTTGAAGGTTTCGGGTATAGCCCCAACTTTGTACATCGGAACTGTTCTTTCATTCCATTGAGAGTAATGGGACTATTGTACATTTGAAACCCCAAAAGCAGTGAATGAAAAATCAAACCACTGCATGAAAAGCACTCACTCTATGATCTGGTCTCATCTTTTCTAGCTGCTTTAAATAAGTCATCCCTTGTTGTCCTGAATATTGCAGAAAATCATCAAATTTTAATAAATTTGTACTGTCACTTAATGTTTAATGCATGAATTCATGGGACACATTGGACTGCTCCAGTTCTGTACTCTGTATGTTCGGGTTCCAAAGATGTCTTGTGATCTCTGTGGACCATATGAAGCCAATCATGGGATGGGTTCAACCAGAGTAGATGCTGTGCGAACCCTCAGAATGTGTTTTTTTATTTCTGCTCCAGAGGAATGCTTAAAATGGTATCCAAACTAGACGTCTGTAGTGGAAACACATGCATATTTCTGGGGAAAGAGGGGGTTGATTTTGAAGATGGGGCTCTAAATAGCTGATCAAAATAAATGTTTTGCCTTTGTTCATTTCTTTATTCCATTCTTTTCTAATGCCCTGTCCTTCCTCTTTCTCCAGTGTACAGTGTGGGACTGGGATTCGAACGGAAAGCACGATTTTATTGGTGAATTTCAAGCTACGTTCAAAGAGATGCGGTCAGCGATGGATGGCAGACAGGTAAACAGTTTTATACGTGGGCCATGTAAAATGTATCTTTTTATTGTAACTGTCAATGAGAACACGAGCCAGACAGAGCCAAACTTCTTTATTTGAAACAGATATTCAGAGCAGGTTATGTAATATATGATAAGTGGGAACTAGTTCTGCTCGATGAAAATTCAGCAAAAGATGAAAGACAATTGTGGTTGTATGAGGAGGGCTTGATGTGGGTCACAGTAAGTTCTGCAGATTCTGTAGTCTTAGAAAAATACCCACTCACATCCCTTAACAGAGCTGTTTGATTTATCTTACACATCTCTACTTCACATTATCTACTAAGGTATTCTTTGAATGCCTTATATAGGTTTGTTTCTTCTAGATAAGTGAATCCCAACCAATCTGAAAAGCAGGAATTACGAGTTAAAGCTGAAGTGTTTAACTTTTTCGATTTTAAAATACTTTCTCCTATCCCAGTTTAATGCAACGAAAACTATTAAGTCATTCGTAAGTTGATTTTCTTAAAATCTGTTAACACTGTGTGGAGGAATAAAAATAATTATCAGTTTGAGTGTCTCAGCAGCCCAACACAGCAACATTATTTGTGAAAGCTGTTAGAAAACCATATTTATTTTTGTAATTCCATTTGGACGAACGAAACGAAATGAAACGAAAACAAAATAATGGGCCTCATTCATGAAAATGAGCTAAATGCATTTCTATGTAGATCGTTTGTAAAAAAAAACGTTCTCACAGAAATTAAATGCAACAATTTACAGTATAAATATTTGTGCAAAATTTACATTTCTTGTTTGGTGTTAATGAAGGGCTACTTGCGCATTACTAATGGGGCTGTGGGGGTGTGGACAGATAGATTCCCAGTTGGTTAAAAATCAGCTACAAACCACCAACTAATAAACAGCTCTTGATGAGCCCTTACACTCATCAGATGTTCCCAGAAACCAAAACCTTTTAAGAAGGAATTAACATACACATTATTGCAAATAATTATGATGCAATGCACAATAACTCAATTGGAATTATCAGTGGAATAATAACATATTTAGAATAATTAGAAACATTTATGAGACACCTGATAACAAGTTTAAATTGCTGTTCTGAAATGTTTTGAGTTTTGCTTTATGATTAAAAGTCTGGCAAACAAGCACATAGAGCAAGAGAGTTTATAGCCCAATTGCACCTTCACCTCCAAAAATCTGGGTTACAGTAAGGCATTTACAATGGAAGTGAATGTGGCCAGTCCATAAACATTAAAAAATACATTGTTTTAAAAGTAGAGCCACAATACGTAAACAATATACATGTTAACATGATTTTAGTGTGACAAAATCAGGGTTACAGCGCTTACTAGATTACAGGGTTAACCAGCGTTAAGTCATCATGACAACTAAGTTGTAATATTGACTATAACTTTACAGAGATAATGTTACCAGGCGATTTTATAACACTAAGTCATGTTAACACATAAAATGTGTTTGTTTTTTGGCTATACTTTTGAAACAGTGTGTATTTTAACATTTATGGATTGGCCCCATTCACTTCCATCGTAAGTGCCTTACTGTAACCACTTGCTTTTTTTATTTTTTAATATACAAGGGGCAATATATATATATTTTTTTTTGTTCTTTTTTTTGTGGTAATACATTTTTTGCCACAAATGCTGTTGATCGAGCTTGTACTGAATCCGTATCATTCCTTTAAGTGTAAAAATTACAGGTGTATTTCTTAAAGGTGCACTGAGTAATATTTTCCTCATTAAAACAATGTAACCCTTAAGAAATGAATAGTAATTTTGCAAAGTATGCTTAAAATAATGTACACTCACATGGAGTTCCAGTCATATCAGTAGCCAAAAAAGTTTTATTTTACATGGAGCTGGGCTGCCTAATGGGGGCCACCATGTTGAAATCACATGACCAGCTAAATACTACTCACTTTAACTTAGTAACCCCCTGTTATTGGACATGTACTCACTGAATAAATTAATCATGGCTCAATGCAAATTGTGCATTATACAGTGGCATTGGTAACTGAAAACTATTGCTTTTGCATGATGCTGCATCCATGCCATTAGGTGTCAGTATAAGTCCAAGAGGATTGATCTATTGGCAAGCGCAACATAAACTAAACATTTCTAAGTGCACCAATAAAAATAAATGATGATGAAGCTGGTAAGGGGTTCAATTACTTTCTGTGAACCATAGTCATTTAGGGCCCTATTTTAAGACCACTACGTCTTAAGTGAAGTGCTATGCGATACTTCAAACGCGTAAATTCAGTGGACATGGCCATTAAGTTTTGGTGCATTTTAGTGCCAAGTCTTGCTGTCAAAGTGCGCACAAAGCGTGAATGGGTTTTGATCAAGTGCAATTTAATTGGGAGGTTCTTATTCGGTTTTTGCGCCATCTGCGTCCTATAAATTCCATACCCTGTCAAGCAGCGTCAATATAATGAAGACAGCCCTATTCATTAGAATTTGGTAGTGTAAATGGGCTGTATGCAGTGCATTAGAAGAACAGAAATATGGACCATATGTGTCTTGCCTTCTTTTGTGCATTAACAGCGTCCTTGTTGAATGTAGGGCATATTTCTATGACAGTGACACGCTCCTTATATGCACATGAAAAATGTGGTGCTCGTCAAGACTATTTGAATGTAGGCTGTGTTAAATGATAAAGAATGTTTAATTAATCACGTTGATCTAATGATTATCTATGATATCAACTGCTGGTGGAGTCCCAAAACTGCAAATGCAGGAACTGAGTTTATACTTTGCAGCAAATGAATAGACATGGTTCTCAGACATCTTGGCGCAATGACTAATTTCTCAGGAAAATAGCAAATAGCAATTTACGGCACTTCATTAATGCACCCACAGTTTGCACGCATACGCATACAAGCACCCCCACCCTTGCCCACTTGTGCATAGCGCAGTCACGAAAATAGAGCCCTAAAAGTGATGGTTGTTTTAATTGCATCCTTAGTTTAATTGTTTTTAATGTGCTCGCATCCTCATTAAATAGTCTGCAATGTGCCACCTATTTTATACATGTTCCAGTGATTAGCAAATACTGCTGAAAACTTTATTTAGAGAGTATCTCTTTCTGATTTTTCAAACAATAAAGTTGTTCTAACAAGTTTTCAAACTTTTTAGCTGTCTGTTAAGTGTTACTCTTCCAGAATGCACAGCCACAGTTGGACAACAACTTTTCTACTTGTAAAGTCCCAAATTTTCTGGGCTGGTATCACAATTCGACAGGCATCAGTACCAGACTCTGCTAATTATTTTTGAACATCCCTTCCGGGCTCAACATCATTTCTCGTTATTATGAATGAAATTATTGTTTCTCAGTCTATTGTCTACTGTAGCACTTGTCTTTGCCTTCACTGTTCCAATGGGAAGCAATTATACAGCATTCCAGACATTCTAATGAAGCTGTTATATTGTCTGAAGTGTCTCGATTTCCCACTCCAACCAGTACTGATGGAAAGCTAATTTCCTTATAATGTTTGTTTTTTATTTATTTTTTTATAAAAAACAAAAACAAAACAATGACAGGTCCAGTGGGAATGTATAAACCCCAAATATAAAGCCAAGAAGAAGAATTACAAGAACTCTGGGATCGTCATTCTGAATCAATGCAAGGTAATATTTTCATCATAAAATGATGCTCTCCAGAGGACATCTAGTCCTTGTTTCCTCCCTGTAGGCCCTGTATTTGAAAAAGCATCCATGTCATACTGTCAGCAGAGGTGTTGATACTTACAGTTGATGGAGGTGGGAAGTTCACACAGCTAGAAGTCATTTCACCTGGCTAAATGTGAGATCCCATCTCTGTAAATGGAAACTGAATTTGATCATAGTTGACATAAATTAGAGGTGATGAGAAGAAAACAGCATTGTGAATCAGTGTTGGGAAGTAAGTACTGTAGCTGCTCTAAAAATGTAAAGGGATAGTTCACCCTCATGTTGTTTCAAACCAATGTGACTTTGAAAGATGTTTTGCAATGATATACAAAATAACATTATGTTTATTGCAATAATTTGCCATCCAAGATGTGTATGACTTTTTTCTCCTGCTGAACACAAATTAAGATTTTTAGAAGAATTTTTCAGCTCTGTAGGTCCATTCAATGCAAGTGAATGGTGGCCAGAATTTTGAATCTCCAAAAATCACATAGGGTCAGCATAAAATTAATCCATAAGACTCCAGTGGTAAAATGTCTTCTGAGGTGATATGATAGATGTGGGTGAGAACCAGATCTATCAACAATATTTAAGTCCTTTTTTTAACTATAAATCTCCACCTGCAACCAGCCTCGACCAGTAGGTGGTGATATGCACAAAGAATGCAAAATGCCAAAAGACAAAATAAGAGAAATTTGAAATGGAAAGTGAAAGTGGAGATTAAAGTAAAAAAGGACTTAAATTTGATCTGTTTCTCACCCACACCCATCATATTGCCTCTGAAGATATGGATTTAACCACTGGAGTTGTATGGATTACTTTTTTGCTGCCTTTATGTGATCTTTGGAGATAAAAGTTCTGGCCACCATTCACTTGCATTGTATGGACCAACAGAGCTTAAATATTCTTCTAAAAATCTGTGTTTATGTTCTGCAAAAGAAAGAAAGTCATACACATCTGGGATGGCATGACGGTGAGTAAATAATGAGAGAATTTTCATTTTTGGGCGAACTATCCCTTTAAATAGCCACAATGTAGTGTGACTAACAACTTTTTTAAAGTGTATCTTTATTGTAGTTTAACTACTTTAAAATTTGAGTAGCTTGTGGTTCGACAAACTACAGTTTAGCTTCCCCAACACTGTTGTGAATATAATCTCAAATCTGTTCATGAAAGTCTGTCCTTCTAATCCACAGATAATTAAGATGCATTCCTTTCTGGACTACATTATGGGTGGTTGCCAAATACAGTTTACAGTAAGTCCAGACAGATACCTCTCTTGTTTTCTTGGTCAATAAACTTAGTTTATCCGCATTTTTAGACCAACAAAACAAATAAAATTCATTATCATTCGTTTTCATTCATATTAACATACTGCCAGTGTTGCATAATGAATTGTTATTATTTGACAGAGAATTGATCATTTGTTACTCAATTAGCATGTAGATATTAATGGGAACATGAAAAGAATTGCTGTTCCAAATGTTCAGTTTGTGCTTAACAGTTGTTCAGTAATAATTGTCTCACCTGGTTGACACTTTCATGTGCAACTTTGAGTTTAATTAGCGATGCTTGCTATGTTTTAGATAGGTGTGTTATTACTTTTCTAAGCATTCTGACTGAACGCCATGTATCATGTCAGGTACTGTATCTTTTATATACATAGTCCCATGCCTACTTAAACTCATTTTACAGCTATACTGTAGTCTGTTTACGCTCTGTCATAGTTGTCAGGAGCTCTGTAGAGCATCTCCACATGGTGCATACATTTTGAGTAATTAGCATCAAAGCTCCACTTTGATTGCTGCTTGTCTTTTCAGGTAGCTATTGATTTCACGGCTTCTAATGGGGATCCGAGGAACAGTTGTTCGTTACACTACATCCACCCCTACCAGCCAAATGAGTATCTGAAAGCTTTAGTCGCAGTGGGGGAGATTTGCCAAGACTATGACAGGTAAGCAGGCTGAACAGCCAATAAAATCCCAACATCAGCTCTAAAAGCTCTTGGACTTTTTCACCCAACTGTTGTTTATCGTCACAAATGAAAGTTCTCTTTCTAAGTGTGCATATCTTGATATCCACCTTATTTTGAAACATGGAAATAAGCAAGCAGTTGCATTTCTGGCAGGTGTGATAAAGTTATGTTCCCCTTCTGTCACTCACTCGATGTTGTGTCGATGTAGTGACACTAGGGGTCGCTCCTGGGAGCCCCAAATACCTCCAATCTTTGAGAAAAGGCCAATGAGAATTGGCGAGTGGAATTTAAGGAGCTGGCTCGCAACCACTCATTCAGATTTTTTCTTCAGAGCCGAGCGGTTGTGTGTCAGTGAGAATTCCACTGCCGGTCCATTCACCTCAGATAGAAGCGTATGCTGTTGGATATACGGCGTATTTCAGCGGGTTTCTCTCCTTCTGCACGCTTAGTGCAGACTACGCCCCTGGGCGCTTCGACAGCGCTACTGAGAGAGTATATATTTCTGCAAAGAGTATATTTTCCTCTATCAGAGCAACACATTGACATGAACATCTTTTTAAAGACGCGTCTTGTTAAAGATGCCTTTCCGTCTTTGTGTGATTCCTGGATGCGGTCGTTATCTCTCTGCCTCCGACGGCCACGGGCGCTGCCTCACGTGTCTGGGCCGCGCTCACACTGAGGCAGCATACATGGATGGTTCATGTTCTCATTGCGAGAACATGACCATGGCAACGTTGCGGTCGTGGCTTTCCTTCCTCCAAGGGAAAGCCATTCCAGCCGCCCCCTGCGCTGTGCCTTCTACCAAGGGGAGGCGATTTGGGGATTTATATGGGCATGGTCTTGCCGGGTAATTCCCAGCAGACATCCCGTTCCCCAGCATGCTCGCCTGCCCTAGTCGAGTTCCGAGATGAGACCAGCTCGCCTCACGGCCAGCTTAACATCTCTCTCCGGGCTTGTGAGCAGGATGAGTCCTTGATCGCTGCGTTGGAGGCCACAATGGCGATGTTGGATTCTGAGGACTCGACTGGGCTGCCACCTTCGGGTCTGCCTGCCCAGTCTGAGGCCGATGCAGAGCTGACCGCCATGCTTGCCCGGGCCGCCGTGAGTGTTGGGTTGGACTGGTACTCTCCACCCTCCTGGTTCCTGGGCTTGGGGCGCCGCTCACAGCCGTGCCCACCCTCCCAGTCTCCTTCTTCCCAGAAGTGCACGACGAGTTGACGAGGTCCTGGAGGGCACTTTTTTCTGCTCGAACTCGACTTCCCAGCTCGTCCATTCTCACTAACCTCGATGGCGGGGCTGCCCATGGGTACGCGGAGATCCCTCATGTGGATAAGGCAGTTGCGGTGCATCTCTGCCCACAAAACGGTGCCACCTGGAGGGATCGTTAGGTGCTGCCCTCCAGGGCCTGTAGGACTACGTCGTCTCTAGCGACTAAAGCCTACAGTGCCACTGGACAGGCTGCCTCCACCCTGCATGCCATGGCCCTCCTGCAAGTACGCCAGGCCAAGCGTCCAGGAGCGCCACCTGTGGCTGAATCTGGGTGAGATGAGGGACGCCGACAAGGCTCGCTTTCTCAGTGCTCCCATCTCCCAGATCGGCCTATTCAGTGAAGAAGCCCCGACATGGCTCAAGATCCCATACCCTGTCTGCTCGCCGAGGGCGTCCCCCTGTGGCGGTGAAAGCCCAGGCAGCTCTGCCACAGCCCGAGCCCAGTTCTCGGCCCCAGTGTAGAGCCCCCCGCAGGAAGCTGATGCCTCCCACCTCACTACAAGGCGCAAGGACCCGGAAGGTTCCTAAGCGCCCCTAAGACGGATGACCCAGGGAGGGAGATGTGCACTGCTACCATGGAGCTGGTATCCAGACCACTCCGTCCCCCGGTGGAGGGCCGGGAGGTAAATCTTGTGTTCCCTTTTGTTTTGTGTTCACCGCACCCCGAACGGGCTGCGGTACCCTCATTTTCAAAAAAAGAGCGGTTTCCTCACTCCGTGGGTCACACGGTCAGTGTTTATGACCGCCGTTATCAAGGCGACCGGACACCGAGCACCTGCGACTTGGACGTCACGAACGTGGGCCCCCCGCCTTCGTGCGTCCAGCCGCACCACACTCACACCCAAGGCCAGGTGGTTGTGACGAGTTACGAGGATGGTCAAAGAGCAACAAGAGCAAGCTCTCCCCGGTTCAGAGCAACTCTTTTCTCGGGAAGAGTTAGACTCAGTCTCCATGATAGCGCGCCTCACGAGCGAGTGCTTGCAGTCGGTGCTGAACTGCCTGAAGTCATTCAGGCGGAGTGCAGTGGTCCCACTGAAACAGTTTCAGAGGCTCCTGGGACATGTGACGTCCTTGGCGACGGCCGCACTGCTCGGGTTGATGCATATGAGCACTGCTCCAGCACTGGCTTCAGACTCGAGTCACGAGATGGGCATCACGCCGATCTGCCGCCACTTCTTCAGCCCTTGGACAGACCTTGCATTGTCACGGGCAGGGGTTCCCTTACAGCAAGCGTCCAGGTGCGTCGTGGTTACGACAGATGCCTCCAAGTTAGGCTGGGGTGCCATGTGCAACGGGCACGCAGCCGCTGGCTCCTGGACAGGAATGCGACTGTGTTGGCATATCAACAGCCTTATGTTGTTGGCGGTACTGCTCACCCTGCAGAGGATTTTGCCATTGATCCAGGGCAAGCACGTGTTGGTCTGGCCAGACAACACGGTGACGGGGTGGCTTACGTCCAAGTCGCATGCCACAACTCGCCCACTGTCTCCTCCTCCAGAGTCTGAGGTCGCTGCGGACCACTCACATCCCAGGGGGCCCGAACCGTACAGCGGATGTGCTGTCACGGCAGGTAACGCTCAGGGGAGAGACGTGACTCCACCCCCAGGTGGGCCAGCTGTTTTGGAGTTGATTCGGCGAAGCACAGCTAGACCTGTTTGCTTCCCGGAAATCCTCCCACTGCTCGCTCTGGTATTCTCCAACGGGGGCTCCCCTCGGCACAGACATGCTGGCACACAGCTGGGCCCGGGGTCTGCGCAAATGTGCGCCCCCCCAGTGAGCCGGCTTGCACAGACTTTGTGCAAAGTCAGGGAGGATGAGGAACAGGTCACCCTCGTGGCACCGTACTGGCCCACTCAGACTTGGTTCTCGGATCTCACACTCCTCGCGACAGCCCCTCCCTGGCAGATTCCCCTGAGGCAGGACCTCCTCTCTCAGAGATGGGGCAGCATCTGGCACCCGCGCCCAGACTTCTGGAATCTCCATGTCTGGCAAGCCCTGGACGGGACGCGGAAGACTTTAAGTGACTTACCACTGGCAGTGGTAGACACGGTCACTCAGGCCAAGGCTTCCTCTATGAGGCAGCTATTTGCCCTGAAGTGGCATTCGTTAGCAAATTGGTGTTCTTCCCGAGGCGAAGGCCCCCAGAGATGTGCAGTCGGTCAGTGCTTACCTCCCTGCAGGAGAGGCTGGAGGGGCAGCTGTCTCCCTCCACCTTGAAGGTGTATGTGGCTGCCATAGTGGCGCACCACGACGCGGCGGACGGTAAGTCCTTTGGGAAGCATGACCTGATTATCAGGTTCCTGAAAGGTGCCAGGAGGCTGAATCCTCCTAGGCTATGCCTCTTTCCCTCAGAATCTCTCCATGGTCCTTTTGGACCTTCGGAGAGCCCTGCTTGAGCCACTAGAGTCAGTCGAGCTGAAAGCCCTCTCTTTGAAGATGGCCCTCATGACTGCGCTCACGAAATCCATCAAGAGGGTTCGAGACTTGCAGGCATCCTCTGGCAGCAACACCTGCCTGGAGTTCGGTCCGGAGTGTTCTCACATGGTCTTGAGACCTCAACCGGGCTATGTGCCCAAGGTTCCCATGACCCCTTAGGGGTCAGGTGGTGAGCATGCAATCGAAGCTGCCCTGGGAGGAGGCAGACCCAGCCTTATCGTTGCTGTGTCCGATGCGTGCTTTGCGCATCTATTTGGATCACACGCAGAGCTCTAGATGCTCTGAGCAGCTCTTTGTCTGCTTTGGCGGACAGCGGAAAGGGAATGCTGTCTCCAAGCAGAGGCTTGCCCACTGGATCGTGGATGCCATCGCTCTGGCATACCAGGCCCAGGCCGTGCCTGCCCCTTTGGGAATACGAGCACACTCTACAAGTAGTCTGCCTCGTGGGCACTGGCCAATGGCACCTCTCTAGCAGACACCTGCAGAGCAGCGGGCTGGGAAACACCCAATACCTTTGCGAAATATTACAATCTCCAGGTTGAGCCGGTTTCACCCCGTGTTTTGTCAGGTACGAACAGGTAAGTTTAGTAATACGGAACAGCTGGCCAGGTGTATTGCTTGCGTATAGTGCCTTTCCCCTCTGTGAGGCGAAGACATGTGCTTCATCTCCCATGCGAGTTCACTAACCGTGAACCCTGGATGTCCTTCCTCCCTAGCCCAGTGGCTCACAAATTCGGTGGAGGAATTCGCAGCAGGACCCACTACGGGTACTAATGTGCCCTGTACTGGGATAGGTGCTCCACAGGTGCCGGTTACTCCGGTAACCCCCGGGATGTATTTTCCTACCACCGCACCTTTTCCATGTGTGGCTGGAGAGCCCACGTGACGTATTGCCACATGTTACCTCCCCTCCGGGCAGGATATTGTCTCCGCATGGTCTGCTCCCACACTAGTTACGTCGCTTCCCCCCCTCTGGGATGTGGGGAACTACATGATGTCTTGTGGGGCGTTGGGGGAGGTTACGTGCGGACTGATGCACCTGCTATTACGCATGCAGCAGCTTGCTTGCACCTGCATTGGCAGTTCACGTAATATGGTCCAGCTGTTGTGGCATTTTTCTATAGGGACCCCTAGTGTCACTACATCGACACAACATCGAGTGAGTGACAGAAGGGGAACGTCTCGGTTACTGTTGTAACCTCTGTTCCCTGATGGAGGGAATGAGACGTTGTGTCCCTCTTGCCACAACGCTGTACTATCCGCTGAAATGGCCGGGACCTTGTCTCGGCTCCTCAGCACAAAACCTGAATGAGTGGTTGCGAGCCAGCTCCTTTTATACCCGTATGTCCGGGGGAGTTGCATGCAAATTCCACTCGCCAATTCTCATTGGCCTTTTCTCAAAGATTGGAGGTGTTTGGGGCTCCCAGGAGCAAACCCTAGTGTCACTACATCGACACAACATCTCGTTCCCTCCATCAGGGAACGGAGGTTACGACAGCCTCAATGTAAATAACTAGAATGAGAATATGACCAGAATGTACTAGTGTGGGGCTATAAACTGTCACACATATTACCAATGCATATTACCAAGGCTTGAAGGATGTACAGCAAAATAATATGCTTATGTTGAATAATTTTTGACAGCATTTATAGTAAAAAACAGTGTACATGTTGATTATATCCTTTTTGCTTTATCCTCCTGAGACCCGAACGTGACTCCTGTGTGCATTTTCCATTTCCCTTTTTGATTTGTAACTAGTACAACCTAATAAACATGCAAAAAAAAAAAAAATTCTAGAGCAAATTGTTTTCCTAAAAAATTGATGGCAACATATGTGGACAGCAGGACTAAGTTATGAAATGTTAAAGAGCACCTATTATGGTTTTTCAAATATTACCTTTCATGTAGTGTGTTATATAGCTGTTTGTGAATGTAAAATCTGCAAAAAATCTGCAAAGTTTCAAAAATCAAAGACAAATAGAGTTATTGACTCCCAAAAGAAAGAACCGATTCTGAACACCTGAAACGAGTCGTTAGTAATTCCAGACTTACTTCCTGTACTAACCTACTTAATTTGGTAACAAAAAACCCGCCTCTGGTCTTCATTGGCTACTCGTGAACAGCTTTGATCTGCCCTCAAACACTACACTAAGCGGTAGACCAATCACAACAGATTGGGATATCTGACCAATCAGAGCAGAGTAGGCTCTCTGAAAGAAGTTTAGAATGAATCCTTTAGAATGGATCATTGAACGAGTCATTTTTGACACTGGGGAAAAAAGGTAATGCTGCAATTTAAATTATGAGCAAATTAAAGTGTTTTTTTAAACTTGGATGCATGTAATTCTATTGTATGTGACCTTTAAAACAAAATTAGGCACGTTTAAAAACCATAATAGGTGCTCTTTAAATGAAGCTATAGAAAGTTTTAAAAAAAATGATCAAATTATTTATTTTTTCCAGGAGTGTTGGTTATTCATGTTTTTGAGATGTTACAAACATAACATCAGAAATTAACATAATTATTTCTTAATAAAAGTAATGGCCAGTATCATCCAATCACTGCCAACCATGTTAAAATAAAATTATCTATTATCAATTTTGCGTCTATATACTGATTACCATTGCCCCATGTCTGCCAAACATGTTGAGTGATCCAAACATAATCCACAGCCTGAAACTTTTGGTCGAATTTTAGGAGTGAATGCACTTAGCTGCATAGAGAGCTATATGAATAGGATGCTCCCTTGTTCCCTTGCTCCCTATTTAATGAATGACTTAACCTCCTGTGTGCTCTCTGTCTGCACTGGTCTCAGAACAGTTAAAAATGCACCTTATTTTCATCCAAATTCTATACAAAGCATCTGAAAGCAATTTTTGTCACTTTTGGATGAACCCATTGATTCTCAATGTGATAATGCACAGTAAATAGAGGATTTCTAAGAAAAAATGCACTAAAGTACACTTAGTGTACATTGTGTTTAGCAGTATGGTGCTTTGCGATAAATCGCTCAAATTTTAAATTGCATATCGGATGAAACTAGAGACTCTAATCTTTTGACTCAAACAGGTTTAAATGTAAAAAATGTATTTGGTTTCTTACCAGATGTACTGTAGTTTTTTTGGCATTTCTCCCAAAGACAAACTCCACTCTGGTCAGCGCCATGTTGTTTGGTCACCCGACTCTGTGCATCGAAAGTTTAACCCTTTACTGACATCCCAGAGTCTTCTGAACTGAGATAAGTCAGTTTAAATGAATTTAAGTCATGCGTTGGGTAAAGCGAAGTCAAAATACAATGTCCACGCATGTGTACATGGGGTCGCACAAGGTATTAAAGAGATGCTAATAAAATCTGCTTCTTTACCGACATCGTAACAATGCAGTATTTTCATGTCTCCATGTAAACCTCCACTGGTACCTGCATATATAATTTCCGATGTTGCTTTTATTTATCTATCTCCAAAGGTGATGTTTCATAAGCCAAGCTGAATGCAAGATTTGCATGTCTATTTAGTATACACAGTAAAGAAAAATAGAATATTTTCTGACAAGAAAAGAGAGAGGGTGTTTATTATTTTGCCAAGATGTGTTTATAAAAATAATAATTAATGATAATAGCATGATGACATATATTGCCAGTCTGCAATCTAAAGCAGCAAAATTTATTATTTTTGTATTGCTAAAATAGCTGGAAGTGACTTATAACGGAAGTGGTGCACATTCAAGGTTGAAAATTGCCACGCTGTAGTTACGCTGAAAAAATACGGTGAATTGGGAGTAATGCAGATGCCTGTAATACAGATGAATGACCACTAGAGGTGCTGATGAGTTTCTATTTTGATTGGCCATGCACAAACTGCAAAGTTGAGTTCGTTCATCTTGTTTCAAACCCATTATGAGTGAATAACTACTTAAAATAAAGCTATTGTATGGCTTTAGAAGTCTTGGAATAAAGTGAATGAGTTGTATGGACCTCTTTTATGATACTTTTGCTTCCTTTTCTGAAGCTTGAAAGCGTCAGTCCCCATTCATTGTAATTGCACAGAATAGAAAGACCCGCATAGCATTTATTATTTCTCCTCTTCTTTTCATATGGGTTTGAATCAACATGGGGGTTAGTAAATGATGAACTAATTTTCAGTTTTGGGTAAACTGTCCCTAGATGAGTAGTTCAATCTCTGAAAAGCTCATTTTCAGAACCACGGAGAGCTCCCGGTTCACTCCAGCCTGAGATGAATGCACATCCGTCATGCCGTTCACTCAGGGTGAAATCTGAAATCACAGTGCACACTGATTTGGCAGGCACTAACAATTACAATTATGTAAATCTGTGTCCATTAAAAATAAGCAGTGATCAGGGGCCATGGAGACAGGATGGGAAATTCGGTAAATATTCCCCCATATCATCAATTCCTGACACCTCTAATCTCTTGTCCACTTTTGCAGTGACAAAATGTTCCCCGCATTTGGCTTTGGTGCTCGGATACCTCCAGACTTCAAGGTAACTGCTTTAGCATTTATAATGATATCACTATTGAGAGATGTTGGAACTCATAAGAGCAGGCTTATTTTCTTTTTACAGATAATGTGCCTTTATGCTGAGATGAGAGCATTTTGCACATATTTATTTTAGGCTCAAACAGTTTTGGTCAAGTGCAAGATTTATATCCAGCCCCTACACCAGACGGTTTGTTTATGATTATTAATTTGAAGTAAAAGTGCTCAGGCATTGGTATTCTAAATCGTGTTTATGATGTATAGTGCACTGAAGTTTTATGAAAATGGTTATGCACTGTAGAAAAATAAATAATCATGCTACAAAATTAAACCACACCAAGCACCAAATGTAAATATTTGGCTTTGGAGAGTTTCTTTAGAAAAACAGAAACTTGGTTACTGGCCATTGGCTGATCATTTAGGAATTGCAACATAATGCAATATTTAAACCACAATGTAGGAATGAGTCTGACCCTAGCTGTTTTCTATCTGATGTGAGCAAATAAAATAAAATAAATACAAGTGATCTACTGAGAAAACAGTGACTGTTGCACGTCCTGTGAAAGTAGGAAGCCAAAAGTTCTAATATTAATTCACGTTAACTTCTTGACATTATGCCATCTAAATGGAAATATTTGGAACAAAATCACACATCATGAAATTTTTGTGAGAGGTGCTGTTTCACAGGGAGGTTGAATATGATGCTTTGAGTGACAAAATTATGTTTGCTGTTTGCCTAAATATACAAGGGAAAAAAACTCAGCCTAATATTTATATTGTGGAAAATATATATTTACGTAAATAATGCAAAATAATTTTATTAATATATTCATAAATATAATTAATTAAAACAAATTTTTTTTATTTCATGGCCAGTATACATTTTCTACATGTATGGCAAAAAGTAAATTTTGGACTCTGTATATGATCTTTCTTATTCTGTTCCTTGAAGTGTACATTAATGACGTCACAAATCAGGACTGTGTATATGAGGTTTGAAGTTGTAACTCTTTCTTTTCTTTATTTTTCAGGTTTCACATGACTTTGCTGTAAACTTTAATGAGGACAACCCTGAATGTGCAGGTATGAACTTTCAAGATTTCTGGACCAATTATCTTCATTAATCCCCACAATCCCCAGATGCATTAACATTAGCATTGCCCACTGGAGTTTGAAATGCTTTAAACCTCAACATAACACTGGCAAAGTCAAAGAGCCCTTCAGTATAGTGTTGTTATCTCATTTAAAAGAGATCAATATATGCATAGCTAAATTACAGAGTTACGGTATTGGCAGAGGTGGACACATTAAAGTTTAATGCAGCTATAAAATACACAGCCTAAGGGGAATGTGTGAAGGAGGGAAGCTGGGATGATGTGGCCCCTCCCCAATAATTAGTCCCTCTGGGCTCAGAGAGCAGGGCGAGTGCCTGTTAGCACAAAACCAGATGTTTTAAGGCATGGTGAAAATATGGTATCATACGAGCCTGTTCGCATAGGGTCAATGCTTCTTGCCAAAACTAAAATACTGCTCAGTTTCAGGAATTAATATTGTAATATAGAGAATTAGATGGGAAAGTAAAGTAATATAAATGATAATTCTTTTGTTGGGCGAAATCCTCTGCCTTGGGTTACCTTTAACTTAAAAGTTTCTTAAGTTTGTATTTCGTTTGTGCCTCTTGGCCTTTGGTACCAGTTTGTGTTTGATTCTCCCCTTAGCTTTCCTATCATCTCTTTCTCTAGCCACGAATAGGATAAATTGATCATCGCTTTCACTTCTTTGCGATGCATTGATGTCACTTGATTTCCCTTGCTATTTCTGTACCACCTCTATCAGTTCAGACACACCGGGGTGGCGCCCAGGATGGGCACAGACCACTCAAGGTTTGATCAGCCAGCCAGTCCTGTCTCTTCCAAGAATAGCTAATGGCTTGCAGCCCCACCAGGACATATGCCAGCCAATCTCCCCGAACAGAAGGCGCACCTTACCGCTCTGGCATTGTTTTAAAATTATGTTTCCAACCAACCTGGACATAGACTAAAAACAGAGAATGTTTGAATAGTATGAATGGCATTGGTGTACAATTAGAATCGATAATTATTGTTACTTGTCTAACTACTGACAACCTCTTGTAGGCATGCCCGGGCGAAGTATCAAGAGAGCCTGTTTACTTTCAAGGAAAAGGGCTGATTTGCAGTCTCCTCACTCTTTTAAAGTCACACCTTTGACAACTTTTGAAAAGTTTCAGACCTGAGCAATGTGTTGTAAACATCTTAGAGCTGACCCAAGTTTTATGATTAAGTATTAAGCAAAAGATCGCAATATATCACAGTTTTGAATTGCAATACACTAAACATAAAGAATCACAATATTACCATATCACGACCCAAGTTTTATGATTGAGAACTTAAAGATTGCATTATATCACAGTTTTGAATTGCAATACACTACACATAAAGGATTGCAATACTGCAGTATCATGACACAAGTTTTATGATTGAGTACTGAGTAAAATATCACAGTTTTTAATTGCAATACACTAAACATAAGGAATCACAATATTACCGTATCACGACCCAAGTATTATGATTGAGAACATAGTAAAAAAAATGCAATACATCACAGTTTTGAACTGCAGTACACTAAACATAAAGAATTGCAATATTACCATATCATGACCCAAGTTTTATGATTGAGAAGTGTGAAAAACATCACAATATATCAGTTTTAAATCTCAATACAGAGAATAACAGTAGCAAGATTGTCGTATCTTGACCCCAGTGTTGTATCCAATCATCATACTTTGGGAAAAGTAAAGATACCTTTATGGAACTGACTCTTGTAAAAGTTTAAGAAGTACACGAGAACAATATTTAAGTAAAAGTATTAATGTAACTGATATTAAATTTACTTCAGTATCAAAAGTACAAATAAATGGCTTAAAGTTAGTTGTTTCAGGTTAAATGATTTTCAAAAATGCTGGTCATTATTGATTCATACACGTTACCTTGGTTGACTTACAAACTGCTAAATATTATACAGTACATATGAACAGTTCTGCAGGAAAGGCAAAAGACAACGTTTATAATGTTTAGACAAAATGTATCATTTAATTTATAGCCAATAAACAAAGATTAAAACTTGCATGAACAGTCTCTTCTCTTTAGATTCTGAAGTGGTGACACAACAAGCATTTGGGGTTCCGCTCGTGATTTTGATTTTGATTCAGATTCCTAATCGATCCTCCAAATAAATCTTTCAGCCTGTGTTTGAAATGATTTGACATATTCAAAAGAATCAAATTGATCAGAAGATTTGACTTGAACAATTATTTCGCTAACCAGACATCACTATCACCGATAATTTTCTCTTCAAACATAGTGAAGTTAAAGTTGAAGAATATAAATATTTATACTCGAGTCAAGTAAAATATTCAAAAACCTTACAGTATTTAACTATACTTTACACTTCTGCATGACCCAAATATCGATATATATCACATCGCTAAGATGCTGCTCTTAAAACCTCTCACTGTATCACTTCAGAACTTTGCACTTTGTTTAAGCCAGTGCCTTTGAGATAAAAGGAGAATTTGTTGTCCAGTGCAATTACTGTAGGCCGTAATTAGCCATGGGGTGTAAAGGTATAAAGCTCATTTAGCTGATTACTGACACTCTGCAGTTTTTTCTTGGAGGGTTTGTAGGAATGGTCCACTTGTCAATGGCTGTGTCAATAGCTGTCAGATCACAGCACTTTTCTTTCCAGCGCTTTGTTGGCAGGAATCCATAGGTGCAACTCCCTATGTGATATCAGATCTAACATCCTTTACAGGTTTCTATTTGTGGAGGGTGATGGAGTCTCATTTACTGTGCTTATATCACAGGCAGAGACAGGGGCTCAAACACAAAACAGGGTCAGATATTCTCACAGCAACAGTGTGAATTGGCCAAATGTGATTGACAATGTATGAATGTCTAAGGTGCTATGACGTCAGGGCATCAGCAGTAGTTTAATTCAAGCCTTTTAAAGGTATATTCCGTGTTCAAAACAGGTTAGGCTTTATTAAAAGCATTTTTTGTCTATTACCAAATAAAAATGACTAGGCTTTTCACTTTTTTTTTTTTTTTTTAAATAAGCAAAAAACTCAGTTCCAGTAAGTCCTTACAAAGGAAGTACACAGGAAAAGGTGTTAAACGTTTAAATACACATACAGTACATTATAGTCTGTGGTAATCAACAGCATGCCACATATGTCGATAGAGTTTAACCTGTTTTGAACCCAGAACATTCCTTTAATATCTCCAGCATGACATATCCTTTAAGCAGACAGCTCAGCGTGTTTGAAAGTGTCATTGGTGAGAGTTTGTGTGTCAGGGTTTAAGAGTCTATAAGTGTTTAAAGCATCCAGAGCGTCTCTTTGATTCCTCTTTGTGGGGAAGCCACTGAAGCGATTACATCCATTGACCTCCCGTTTAAAAGTCTTCTCATCTTAATTCTGCCACTGCACGGCTCAGCATGCTTTCACCTTTCAGCCCCTGTTTGTGCGTTCAAGCTTACAGGTGTTAATTAAACAGTTGGAGATATGGTGAAGAGAGACAGACTGACCTTACGAGATCATGCCCACTGAGTCAGTAAACAACATTACTGTTGTGGCTTCATCGGTCAAATTAAAGCCCAAAGTATACTTTGGTAAGACACGAACGCTAGGCGTCTGCGTACAGGATGTGTGACCAAAATTTCGCCATCAACAGAATGCTCAAGCACTGAATGCGTCTCCCCAGATCTGTTCCAAGCGTGACCAAAATTTCGTCATCAACAGAATGCTCAAGCACTGAATTAATGTCCCCCAATTTCTGTTCAGCTGTGACGTCAATTTGTAGGTGAACCCGGAAGTCTAATTCTCCATGGGTTCCATCTGGATTTTCTTATGGGTTTTTATAATGGGGTTTTCAACTTATGAGTAAAATAAGGTCTGTGGTAAACATTAATTGACGATACGTGGACGTTTTGTTCAACATAAATGATTATACCTCATAAATTTCATACCTCAAACGTGAACTTTGAAGCAGGCATGTGTTTTTAAAAAAACTCATTACTGCTTCAAAATCCACATTTGAGGTATGAAAGTGTGTATTTCAGTTCAAAATTCACAAAATAAATGGTGAAATTAAGCTCTGTTTTGTTTTCTTCAGTTAGATCACAAGCTAACTGGTTAGCCTATTAGCTTAGCATAGCTTAGCATTCTCTTTATTTTCATCACGTTTCTCCTCACTGTCATTACCTAGTGATACGGTGGTATGATTGTATTCTAAACTTTAGAATCTAAAGAACTTTTAAGTTGCAATATATTTAATAATTTTACAAACTGTTCTGTTTTATTCTCTGATGTTAGGGTTAGGTATAGGGTTTCAGGGTGTAAGGTTAATTTGTTGTGTTTCCAAATAAATGCAACAAACACAGTGTATGAATGTGACATCCAACTGTTGCAAGACCCCAGCAATTTACCGGTTTTTGAAGAGGGCATAACTTGTAGTGCGCCGTCCTTGGAGTAGTCTTTCAGGACGCAGACAGACCCTTTTTGATTTTTCTAACTGTGCGTACTCTGAACGCACTGTGCACCTGGAATTATTTGCACTAATTAGTGGGTCCACAAGGTGGCCACACTCACAGTTGAGCCGTTGTGGTCACGAAGAAGCACTAAAAGATGTAATCGCCAGTAAACGACAGGAGACAAATGGGGGGGAAAAACAACACTGGATGTGCATATCAAGATCACATGTGACGAGGTCAGGAGATACCTGCATATTTATAACTCGAGTCTGAAGAATGGGTCTAAACTTCTGATGAGAAATGGTCCAGTATCTCATAGCAGTCATATCACACATGTGACAACCGCCTGTTTAAATGCGCTGGTGTAAAGAAATTAGGGATGTTAACGAATAGTTGTTATAAATATCGGTCTAATCCTTACAGGAATGGCTTTGATTGTAGCATACAAGTCATTTAACCTACTTTAATAGTGCTTTTAACTCTAACATTAATCTTAAACTAAGACCCTAACCCTGATCTTAAACTAAAACCCTAACTAACTATAACCATTACTCTTACCCCATCTCTAAACTTAAACCGAAGTTCAGTCCCATTGATTTACAGTATATAATTAACATTGTTTAACACATTGAGTGGTGTCATTATTAACCAGTTTTGCAGATCTTGTTGAGTAGTAGTACAGTATTTGACAACCTTTGGACAACTCTGTCACTTAAAGTCAGCATGAAATAAAAATTTACCCTATTTTCTAAATGCAAGTTATTGATCTTATTGTGAACCATTCATCCCTTTCTATTTTCTAAATGCATGTTATTTATCTTATTGTGAACAATTCATCCATGCATATGTTTTATTTTTGGTTCAATCTTTAATCAGAAGGTAATAACCCGATCTTCTGGTGAAATGACAGACCTCTCTCTGGTGACGTATGCAGGACTTCTCCAATCATTTAGTCCGCTTAAACCCCACCCCTTTCTTATAAATACCACAACCTTGCGTAGAGTTGAACGAAGCGTCAGTCGCATGTTGGTGAAGATGGCAAGGTGTATTTTTCGTCTGTTTTCCTTCAAAACTATCGTCCCTTAACCCAAACTTCCTTGGTTATGGGTCAGCTGGTTTGAATTTACATTTCGAATGAGGAATAATGGCGAATTTGCGGTTCTGTTCAAAACATTTCATGCCTGAATTGCTGAGGTGATCACTAATGAATACAATGCTTCAGATGCCTCTGGAGTTTATTTATATTTTTGAATGCAGTTATCTTGGGATGTACAGCATGAGTAAGAGTTTTTTCCTTTATATTTAATGTATTGTGTTTCAAAACATTAAAATATGGTTACTTTTACTCACTCGTTTTTCAACTGTAACAGCCTTTTTGTAAGCAAAGACCACGATGTGGTCATGCGTTTATGTTGTCAGTTTGATCTTAAATGTGTTGAGATCACTGCTCAATTTTATTGATAGCCAGCTCTGACTCGAGCACCACGGTGGTAGGGGTGTGTGTGTCCACTGCAAACTCGCATTCAGATCTGCCTCCATTCCGCTATACAACGGCCTTATTTTCACAATCCAGTCAACAACCAATGGATAAACTAAAATCTCCACCCTACATTTTTTTCTTGTTCGATAAGCTGTTCTTTCAGGAAGTAAAGTCCGTCGCAACTTCTGTTTCATGCAGATTTTAACACTGCTCAAATTTGCAGGTATCCAGGGTGTGGTAGAGGCCTACCAGAACTGCCTTCCCAAGATTCAGTTGTACGGTCCCACAAACATTGCCCCTATCATCCAGAAAGTGGCCAACTTTGCCTCGGAGGAAATGCACACCAAAGAGGCCATGGTGAGTGATGTTTCTGTCTCTCTCTCTTCTTCTCGATAGCTCACCCAAAAATGAAAATTCTTTCATGATTTACTCACCCACAATAGAAGTTAAGCAGAATGACAGCCTCAGTCACAATTCACTTTCAATGTATGGAAAAAAAAGATGCAATAAAAGTGATTGCTGACTGATACAGCCAGTCCCTAACTTTCTGCCTGTGAGTAAATAATGACAGAATTTTCATTTTTGGATAAACTATCCCTTTAAGTTTCTCTTGTTCAAATTTTTCTTTCTTGCGTTGATGCAGCAATACTTCATTCTGCTCATCTTGACGGACGGTGTCATCACAGATATGGCAGACACAAGAGAGGCCATCGTCCACGCCTCTCACCTGCCTATGTCTGTCATAATCGTTGGTGTAGGAAGTGCTGATTTCACTGACATGGAGATGCTAGATGGTGATGACGGAATCCTCCGTTCGCCTAAAGGAGAGCCAGTGCTGCGCGACATTGTACAGTTTGTACCATTCCGTAACTTCAAACATGTGAGTTTCAAAGGTTGCATTCAATGCATATGCTAAATGTGTATAAATACAAGTTTTAGTGAGTGCACAACTATGTTAGCAACACTAAGATATCCAAATGATGACTTATTTTCATCAAAGGAATGTTCCAGGTTCAATACAAGTTAACTGAGTCGACACACTTGACTGAATTAGTTCCTCATGATCTTAAAACAATTTTATCTAAAGGCTTATACTTAAAGGGATAGTTCACCCAAAAATTTAAATTCTCTCATTTAATCACCCTCATATCATCCCAGATGTGTATGACTTTCTTTCTTCTGTTGAACACAAACAAAGATTTTTAGAAGAATATCTCAGCTCTGTAGGTCCATACAATGCAAGTGAATGGTGGCCAGAAATCTGAAGGTCCCTAAAGCAGATAAAAGCAGCATAAAAGTAATCCATATGACTCCAGTGGTTAAATCTATATCTTCGGAAGCCATTTGATAGGTGACCAATATTTAAGTCCTTTTTTATTATCAATCTCCACTTTCACTTTCAAATGTAAAAGTGAAAATAAACAGGCTCCACATGTGACTTTCAGATGTAAAAGTGAAAGTGGAGATTTGTAGTAAAAAGGACTTAAATATTGATTTGTTTCTCACCCAGAC
Source organism: Myxocyprinus asiaticus (assembly GCF_019703515.2). Taxonomy (NCBI): domain Eukaryota; kingdom Metazoa; phylum Chordata; class Actinopteri; order Cypriniformes; family Catostomidae; genus Myxocyprinus; species Myxocyprinus asiaticus. The sequence continues at coordinate 10,447,161 of NC_059359.1, forward strand.
TTATATCGCTTTTGAAGATATGGATTTAACCACTGGAGTCATATGGATTACTGTTATGCTGCTTTTATCTGCTTTTTGGACCTTTAGATTTCGGGCCACCATTCACTTGCATTGTATGGACCTACAGAGCTGAGATACTCTTCTAAAAATGTTTGTGTTCAGCAGAAGAAAGAAAGTCATATAGATCTGGAATGGCATGAGGGTGAGTAAATGATGAGAGAATTAATATAATAAAGAATAAATAGGTGTGTCTTTTTTGTTTGGTAGTGTATTCACAAATACTAAATAGTAATAAAAATACTAAGTGTGATGTCATAGTCTATTATTATTCTGCTATATTTTTTTTTTAGTAATAGGGTGGTGGAGGTGTCCTTGATGATTGTTTGAATTATGAGGGTGGTCCAAAACATAAGAGTATCACTAGCATAAAATGTGTTCATGATTTCTATTTAGTTCTAAGTACCTAATGTTTCAGGGCTTGGTGGATCTTTTCATAGCCCATGGCTGGGCTCCCTCTACTTCAAATTGGAAGTTAAAATGATTTTGCATGCAACTGAACTCTGTAGACTGTAGATCTTGCCTTTTAATCAGCGCATAACAATGCAGAGATTTCCATACAGCATCTTTATAATGTCTGAAGTACCGCAAAGTAGAATATCTCTGCTGGTTAATTACTCCCTCCTGATCTCCCTCCCTTACATTTCCCACCCAGACTCAGAGCAGAGCAATCTAATAACCTTTAGCTTGACTTCTCTAATTATTACCACATCTACTGCTGGTCCCTGGTGGGAAACCAACCACAGAATGCAGCAAGACACGTTGACTCTCGACAGGGTCAGCTACAGTGTGGTGATCCCAGCTTCGCCAATATATAGGGCTTGTGATTTTTAATAAGCAAACGAGAGGTTGTCTGAAGAAGGTTGGGTTTTCTGATCTTGCAGTTTAAGTATCAGTACACTGTATACACTGTAGATTTTACATGGTGTAAACTTGTCTGTAAATGTGACACAGTGCCCTTACAGGCCAAAGTGACAGTTCAGTTTATTAGGATCCTCTCGGGAGATGTGCCAAGACTTGTTTCCTTTTCAGACAAATATTGGTTTGATAACCCCTGACAAACAACACCAATGATCACCCATCTCCTCTGCCCATGGCTCCATATCTGAGAATCTCCATTATCTAATTGGCCAATAGAGGTTGGAGGGGTTTGTCTCGTCTCTGCACTTTTGACTTGGGTCAAGCTCTCAGAGTCAAATGAGTCACTTTTGCTTGAGTTTAAGCAAGTACAGTCTCTTCACACATCATTAGCACAAGACCAGATGGTGAAATTGATAAATAGCCCTGCAAAGTATTTATTCACTGTTATTTTTCTTTCGGCTCAATCTTACAGGCTTCTCCCGCTGCTTTGGCGAAAAGTGTCTTAGCTGAGGTCCCGAACCAGGTGGTGGACTATTACAACAGCAAGGGGATCAAGCCAAAGTGCCCCAGCGAGTACGAGTCTTCCAGAACGTTTGGTCACTGAAGCGTTGAACCCAACACGAGCCATTGCTCCTGATGAAAACTAGTACGTTTCTGTGAATTTTACAACTTATCTGTTCTTCTTTGTTTTGTTTGCATGCGTAGCCTGTGAGGCTTGCATAGTTGTTGCAATGCTACCGTTCCCATGATGCACATGTACACCAATCAGCCACAACATTAAAACCACCTGCCAAATATTGTGTAGGTCCCCCTCGTGCCGCCAAAACAACACCAAGCCGCATCTCAGAATAGCATTCTGGGATGCTATTCTTCTCACCACAATTGTACAGAGCGGTTATCTGAGTTACCGCAGACTTTGTCAGTTCGAACCAGTCTGGCCATTCTCTGTTGACCTCTCTCATCAACAAGGCATTTCCGTCCACAGAGCTGCCGCTCACTGGATGTTCTTTGTTTTTGGCACCTTTCTGAGTAAATTCTAGAGACTGTTGTGCATGAAAATCCCAGGAGATCAGCAGTTACAGAAATAATCAAACCAGTCCGTCTGGCACCAACAATCATCCCACGGTCCAAATCATTGAGATTTTTCTCCATTCTGATGGTTGATGTGAACATTAACTGAAGCTCCTGACCCGTATCTGCATGATTTTATGCACTGCACTGCTGCCACACGATTGGCTGATTAGATAATTGCATGGATGATTGTTGGTGCCAGATGGGCTGGTTTGAGTATTTCTGTAACTGCTGATCTCCTGGGATTTTCACACACAACAGTCTCTAGAATTTACTCCGAATGGTGCCAAAAACAAAAAACATCCAGTGAGCAACAGTTCTGTGGACGGAAATGCCTTGTTGATGAGAGAGGTCAACAGAGAATGGCCAGACTGGTTTGAACTGACAAAGTCTACGGTAACTCAAATAACTGCTCTGTACAATTGTGGTGAGAAAAACAGCATCTCAGAATGCTATTCTGAGATGCGGGTTGGCGCTGTTTTAGCGGCACGAGGGGGACCTACACAAAATTAGGCAGGTGGTTTTAATGTTGTGGCTAATCAGTGTATAATGTACATGTACAGACTTACCATTATGTATGAAAAGAGCAAAAACTATTAAAAAGTCATAGTCAGTACGTTTACATGCACACTTAATAATCGAGTTACAGCAGGTTTTTTAACACAGTCTTCATCTGTTTGTCCAAGTATACATGACACAATGCATAGGAAGTGTTAAAAACCTCTGTCTTTCGGAGCATACGCACAATGCCGAGGCCAGTGAATACATGCTGAATGAAGCCAAGCTACTGTTGCTATATTAGGTCTGTTAATCCAACTTCACAAAAACTGAACTGGTACGGTTTCAGTCAGCCTAAAGCATTTCAATTACATTTTAAAAAGACAAATATTGTTTTGTCCGACTGAAACCGAACTTATAACGTGTATGTAAATGTACTGAGCATTTGAGCATGATGACTGGGATTAGTTTAATAAATACATATCTGGAATATCGGTTGTTTTCTTTTATATAAAGGTTTACTGATATTTTGCTAAATTTCGTAATGTTCTTATATTGTAAAGCATTTTGGATTATAGAGAATGAATAGCTACTTGAATTAGATACATCTGTGGACATGAAAAGCTTTCTTTCTCTCTATATATTTTTTGTTTCTTTTTTTGCAGATGCAGGGTCAGATGCATGATTGTATTTTGCATGTTAATAATAAACCAGCCTTGTTTTTCTACTGGTTCCTTTGGAGCCTGGTGTATTATTTAATGTGAAGCTACTCTTCTGACACCTGTCCACAAATAAGACTTTAGAACTTGAAGTATTTTTGGTAGATTTAAGTGACAATGTAACAGACTGTATGGAAATAAAGTTTGTGTTATGAATTATTTTGTGTGGAATTTGACAGATGTTGAAACAAAGAAACCCGAATACTGTATAACAGAGAATTTGATGTTCTGTGGAACACACAAAAAAAGATGCTCAGTGTTCAAGCTTCTTGTTTGTATTTAATAAAAACGTACAAACATAAAAAACTGAAACTACTACACAAGTGGCAGGTAATGGAATCAACAACAGTAATGCATTAATAACACTGCTGAAAAAGGCATTTTGTAAGTTGGCCTATATTTTACAGATGACACGCACTGTCTAGTGAGAGAACGTTTCCATTTCTGACTTTGCACTGTTTCTTTAGTTTCATAGAGCTGAGAACTGTATTTTAACTTAGTATTTTGCTAGACATGCTCATTATAATGGGGGACAATTTTGAGTAAACGGAAAATACAACAATTGTCATTAAAATGTGTGTGTATCCTCAAACTGTCATGATGCATGGCAGCAGACTTGCCATAAATCTCGAACTGCTGCATTCCCACACATCTGTTATGGGATTTCACAGACTACAGCTTTCCCCTGGAGGACCATCTACCGTTTCATAGTGAAGCCTTTATAAATCATACATATAAATAAAGATCTGTTGTACAATACTGTATATTGCTACTGTAACAGGATCTCAACAATTAACCCTTCTATTGATCTTGAATCATCTTGCAAAGAATATGTTATAGGATTTGGTAATGGAACATCTAAACAAACACAAAAAAAATAATAAATCATTAAATTTAAAATAAAAATGGGGAAAGAATGGATTGGATGATGGATGTGCAAAGTGAGCCCATAATGACTACTAGAGATTAATTTGTGAAATACAATTGTTCTAAAATTGTAGCTCTAAAATTTACAAAGTTTGTTTAATAAAAGCAAAGTAATAGATCATTATAAAATACTTTGGATGTTATGAAATGCCTGTAGTTATTGAAATAAAAAGTACATGAACAACTTTGCTGCAGTTGGGTCCCAAATGTATTTAACACTTCTTTTTATACTCCATTAATATTCTATTTAAAAAGTATATATATTGTACATGAAAAGGGAGGGCCTTAAGCAGGTCAGAAATTAACCAGGAATTGAATTACTGAATTCCTTCATTTTCTATGTTATTTAATATATTCAATTATATTATATTCTAGGCCTATTCACTTGTAATACACATAGATTACTAATACTGGCATTATTTTGATGCTGTGTAGGGAACCGGCTCCCCCAGCTGAGCCTGGTTCTCCCAAGGTTTTTTTCTTTCTTTCTTTCTTTTTTTTTCTCCATTAAATAATTTTTTTGGGTTCCTTGCACTGTTGACTTTGGCTTGCTCACTGGGGACAAATCATTTTTAAAGCATGATTTTCAGTCATGTTTTCATTTGAACTGCTCCGTGAGTACTTTTGATACATAACATTTTCTTTAAAGCTGCTTTGAAACTATGTGTGTTGTGAAAAGTTGACTCTAGTCATGGGTCAGACCGATCTCACAATGCAATTAGCCTTTTTCACAAGAAACGGAAACTACGTCACCACAGTGTAAAGCTACTTCCACTATGGGTTTGCCTCTAATAATGCTTCTTACAGGGGCGTAGTTTACAGTGGGGATGGTGGAAAGTAACCCCCTCAATAATCAAGCAAGTACAACCCCCCATATGTATACCATGATCAATGGAAACATGTAGATGCTTCATGCTGCAACCCCCCCCCCAATATTCAAGCCAAATCTACGCCCTTGGCTTCTTACCTCTTCTGTGATGTTTCTTTGCCAGCTCCAGTCTCATTAGCAGGAATATTCATTCAACCGTCTCCCTCCTCTCATCACCGTATCATGGGAAAAACATTTTAAAAAGCTATATACACTGCCAGCACAGATGCAAAAATACAAAAACAAATCTACATGTCTAACTGTACCTTGTATGAAACTCCCAAACATATTAAATGCAGTTTTTAAAAGTATAAATAATCAAATTTAGTAATAAAACCAGTCTTGTCCCATATAAAATGTATTTACCTATTTTCATAGATTATATACAATGAACAGAACCCCGCCATCTCAATAAAATATAAACAGATAGCAACAAGAACTGTGCAATAAACAATGTATTTAATACTAATTATAACAATGTGTACATAACGTGGCATAAGCACAACATCGAATATTACAGTGCAGGTTTACAGACTTTAAGATAATGAGGAGCAGCCATAAGAGCCATTACAGTCTAACAGAGTAAGAATATTAGCTACATTTACCAAAAATTTGACAAAAATAAGGGGGGTTCTCACAATGAAAAACATTATGAAATGCATGTTTTCTCTGAACATTTCAGTCATGGTTCCATTCTTTTATTTAAAGGATGATAAAATGACAATAAAAAAAATCTTGTTTTGACATTTGAGCCATGTGCTACAAAAAAGGTAGATGCACCTGTATATCTGAGTTGGTTTGGCTTCATGATGTGAAAAGCACAGAGTTTAATGAGTTTAATCCCAAATGTTGACTCGAATGAGATGTAATATCGAAGAGAGAGATGACAGAGGTGTCCCTGTTTATGAAAGTGTCCATGGTGCGAGTGATCAGACGCGTTTCTCATTCTAGAGGAGTTCAGGGAGGGGAGCAGGCTGCCGATGATTTTATCCACACAACATGCTGTTTTCACTTGCGATAACGCAGAGCTGGCCCAAACAGACACAGAGAATGAAATGACAGCGAATTTACAAGTTATTTATAATCTGTGTAGTCTAGGGCTAATAGCAGCTGGAATTTCTACTGAATATGCTGGATTCAGTCACGTTATGCCTTCCTCAAAGTTGTCGTAATGTTCTTTACCATAATCAAGATCCTAATTAAAGCTTGGTAGAGTCAACAACAAAGCAAAAAATCAGATAAAACATTAACATGCTATTTAATTTGTGTGAAGACTTTGATTTCAGCAGATCTTGCTCACGTTTCAATGGCCGTTGTTGATACCGGAAGTAAGTTTACCCTGCAAAGTGGCACCCCCAGAAGCGAGAAATGGGAAGTGTGAAAAAGGCCTATTGGAAAGAGTAGACTGACTTTTCTTTAGCTAAAATCATTCTGTACTTAACAAAATTTGAAACACTACCCTCAGTGGCCATAGCGGTAAGTGTTGTTGGGTGTGATGTGTTTGATTTTTCTGATTAAATGTCCACGAAGGTGCACCAAAAGCAATTTGTGAAGGGACTTGTTTTCAGCTTACAGTATGTAATACTGTGAAGATGAATGCATATTTTATATACTAAACCTCCCAAACCCAATCCCCAAACCTAAACCTAACAGTCAGTGGAGTAAAATTTTTATGTTAGAGTAAAAAATGCAACCTCAGAATCGCACTTGTCACCGATTATGCAAACGCGATTACTTCCTGGTTTCAAGGCGGCATCCAAACCTGGGTTTCCCACACAGCTGATGCCACGCTTGCTTCCGGCAATGCTACAGGAGAAGGTAAATAGGCTTAAGCAGATGCAAAAATGTCTGTTGGGAGTTGTCGCTTGTCATTCGGCATAATGTGTCTGATCCAGGGTACTGGAACTCTCTGAAACAACATGCCGACTTCCTGTGTGATCATGCTGCATGGTATAGACACCATAGTGACTGAAAGGTTAATTTCTGACACTGGTCAATCATGAATTTATGTATTTTTAATTATTTTCATGTTTAAAACGTGGGTGCTATTTCTTAGGTCAACAGGAGGGTTAAATCAGAAAGATTTGTCCAAGTAGTCTGGTGCTGAAAGCATTGGCCTCCAAATGGTTTAGAATAAAATCCTCATGACTGATGTGTTAACGTCACATTTTTATCGGGTGTAACAAGAGGAAAATGGACTCAGACCACATTCACATATTGGTCTCTGAAGGCTTTAGTACCCTCGGTACTTCATTATCTAATTTATACTCAATGAACCAGAGCATGTCGTGACGCCCTAAAAGCCTTCACAGGTCTTCTGCGGTTTATTGCGTCCATCATTGATCTGCCACTTAAAGACAACAACAGGGTCCTCCATCATTAGGCCAGTGCATTCTGAGGAGATTTTGTCACTGATTGTCAATGGCATAGATTTTGTTAATGGAGATGTGGTTTGTGGCACAGGCTGCAGTTTTGAAGTGTAGCGCATGAGAAATTCTAATAATAATTATGAATATAAAAAGAAAGCAATGACCTAGTTTAATATCTAGCATAATTTGCTTCTTATTATAAATGCAATATGATTGATTTTATGAAAAAAAGGGTTGGGGTCTTTTAGAGGTGCAAAGCCAGCAACTTACATTTTAGAAACAAAATGGGCAGTTATTTTTATTTTTGTATCTTTTTTTTTTTTCACTCCACAAAAGAAAACAGTTCCAAACGAAGCCAAAGCTGGATCAAGCATTGCGTGTCATTACGTAAACGCAAACAATCAGAGTGTAACAAACAGTAAAACAGCCCTAAACATCAGCACTCTTGGATAACCGCTTGGCCAATCAGTTTAGAAGAGCATACAGTGCATCCGGAAAGTATTCACAGCGCTTCACTTTTTCTACGTTTTGTTATGTTACAGCCTTATTCCAAAATGGATTAAATTCATTATTTTCCTCAAAATTCTACAAACAATACCCCATAATGACAATGTGAAAGAAGTTTGTTTGAAATCTTTGCAAATTTATTAAAAATAAAAAACTAAAAGAAATCACATGTACATAAGTATTCACAGTCTTTGCCATGACACTCAAAATTGAGCTCAGGTGCATCCTGTTTCCACTGATCATCCTTGAGATGTTTCTACAACTTGATTGGAGTCCACCTGTGGTAAATTTAGTTGATTGGACACACACCTGTCTAAATAAGGTCCCACAGTTAACAGTGCATGTCAGAGCACAAACCAAGCCATGAAGTCCAAGGAATTGTCTGTAGACGTCCGAGACAGGATTGTATCGAGGCACAGATCTGGGGAAGGATACAGAAAAATTTCTGCAGCATTGAAGGTCCCAATGAGCACAGTGGCCTCCATCATCCGTAAATGGAAGAAGTTTGGAACCACCAGGACTCTTCCTAGAGCTGGCCGCCTGGCCAAACTGAGCAATCGGGGGAGAAGGGCCTTAGTCAGGGAGGTGACAAGAACCCGATGGTCACTCAGACAGAGCTCCAGCATTTCTCTGTGGAGAGAGGAGAACCTTCCAGAAGAACAACCATCTCTGCAGCACGCCACCAATCAGGCCTGTATGGTAGAGTGGCCAGATGGAAGCCACTCCTCAGTAAAGGGCACATGACAGCCCGCCTGGAGTTTGCCAAAAGGCACCTGAAGGACTCTCAGACCATGAGAAACAAAGATTGAACACTTTGGCCTGAATGGCAAGTGTCATGTCTGGAGGAAACCAGGCACCGCTCATCACCTGGCCAATACCATCCCTACAGTGAAGCATGGTGGTGGCAGCATCATGCTGTGGGGATGTTTTTCAGCGGCAGGAACTGGGAGACTAGTCAGGATCGAGGGAAAGATGAATGCAGCAATGTACAGAGACATCCTTGATGAAAACCTGCTCCAGAGCGCTCTGGACCTCAGACTGGGTCAAAGGTTCATCTTCCAACAGGACAACGACCCTAAGCACACAGCCAAGATAACAAAGGAGTGGCTCCGGGATAACTCCGTGAATGTCCTTGAGTGGCCCAGCCAGAGCCCAGACTTGAACCCGACTGAACATCTCTGGAGAGATCTGAAAATGGCTGTGCACCAACGCTCCCCATCCAACCTGATGGAGCTTGAGAGGGCCTGCAAAGAAGAATGGGAAAAACTGCCCAAAAATAGGTGTGCCAAGCTTGTAGCATCATACTCAAAAAGACTTGAGGCTGTAATTGGTGCCAAAGGTGCTTCAACAAAGTATTGAGCAAAGGCTGTGAATACTTATGTACATGTTTTTATTTTGGGGGGGTTCTTCGTTTTTTTTTTTTTTTTAATTTATTTATTTTTATAAATTTGCAAAGATTTCAAACAAACTTTCATGTTGTCATTATGGGGTATTGTTTGTAGAATTTTGAGGAAAATAATGAATTTAATCCATTTTGGAATAAGGCTGTAACATAACAAAATGTGGAAAAAGTGAAGTGCTGTGAATACTTTCCGGATGCACTGTAACTGTTGTATATGAAAGATACAAACAGATGTATACACCAATTAAAATTCATGACGGGACAACAAATACTAATTTGACATGTAGCTGATATGCACGTGTTTGAGCAATTAATTGTAAGCTTTTCTCTAATTCTCCAATCAACGCTTGATTCTGCGAGCATCTGTCTTAAACAATGATCAATTTGGCAGTCACATTGTAATTATAAAGCAAGCAAGCTTGTCTTGCCCCAATTTGCCAAGTTATTAAAACTTTGAAGAATATCTTTTGTTACAGCAATGGTTTATAAATAGTCTAAAGACAGGTATAAGTCTAATGAGGGTCTAGTCTAGAGGAACAGATCCGTGATTGGAGTTGGTTAGTTTAGTTGAACAAAGGATTAGAAGATCCACAGCTGCATATTTAGTTTAGCAAGGTCAGATGGTTCTTTAATGCTTTTTTTTTTTTTTTTTTTTTTGTGCTCTGAGTTTTACTTTAAGATTAAAATACATTTATTATTTAACTGAAATAATGGCTTCATGCTGTACATGTTTTCAGATGCAATTCCATTGGAATTTCGTTTACATTTATGCATTTGGCAGACGCAGCTGATTGTGAAAAGCCCATGTTTGCTGTCTGTTGCATTCGACTAAATTGTCACGGCAACTTCATGCTCACATATACGCAGGGTTGGGGAGTAATGAAATACATGTAACAGGATTACGTATTTAAAATACAAAATATAAGTAACTGTATTCCACTACAGTTACAATTTAAATCATTGGTAATTAGAATACAGTTACATTCAAGAAGTATTTTGATTACTGAAGAGATTACTTTGCATTTTATTGTCATTTGTTTAATTTAATATTTAGTCCTTTCAGATGGAAAACATTTATACATATAAATGATGTGATACAAAGTGCATTTGAACGGCAGTGAAACACTTTCTTATGATGCGTTACATTCATACGAGCAGACAGAGAAGTAAATTTGGAGCACAAGAAATAGAATTAAACCTTGTGTAAATTGTCAGCTTTACGCTAAGCTAAAATGCTATTTCTAGCTATTTTAAATGCACATGTTACCAGGCATGATCATATTTTGGATCATAATTTATTTTTTTCTAGTAAGACCTTTGATATTAGGGCAAAAATCATATTCTTGATAATAATTTTTGTCTGAAAACCCTTAAAACAAGATCAATTTGATTTATCTTGTTTTAGAAACAACAATGCATAAGATATTTAGGTTTTTCAGAGAATGTATTTTTAACATGTGTATTTTGTCTTACTGTACTGGCAGAGTTTTTATAGTCAAAAAAAGTGAAAAAAATCTACCACTGCTGAAGAAGTAATCCAAAGTATTTAGAATACGTTACTGACCTTGAGTAATCTTTCGAAATACGTTACAAACTACATTTTACAGCAAGTATTCTGTAATCTGTAGTGGATTACATTTCAAATGTAACCTTCCCAACCCTGCATATACGTATGTATATGTGAATAGATGTCCAGTAGATGTCCAAGCATAACTGTCAATCACTGGCTTGGAAAGATGGCAAACCTTGCTTATGTAAAGTGATGTCACTTTATGTAAAGTGATGCAAACTTCAAGGAAATCTTATCATACAACTCTCTGTAATACTTCATTCTGATTGGTCAATCATGGCATTTTGTGGTTGTATATTTTCGTATTATGATGCTAGACTGTATAATTGATGCAACCAATTGCCTAAATAGCTGTGCTAGTTTAATGTCTCTAACACTGAAAAAATAGGAAAACGCGGGTTGTCAGATTTACTACATAATATTATTTGTGATCTACTACACAAAAAATTATGTTTCTCTTCTAAACTTGTTTTCTTTACTTTTGATTAATGTCATTCTCTAAAATGTGCACCCTGCTAGATTACTTTATGTAAGATGAATGTGAACCAATCAAGTATATCCAAAAACAATGGCAAGGGGATTTGTAGTTCCCAGCATGCTTTGCATGGTACTTGATGCGGAGAGTAAACATGTTAAAATAAATGTTAGTTTATGATCTTTTAGCAAGATGACAAAAGGGGAAGACTGAATGGTGTTACATGTTGTTATTTTAGGATTTAGAACTGATTCTGTTGCGCTGGATTACTATTTGGTGGAGTAGAGCTTTTGATTAGGTTGAGGACGAGTACACAAACAACAACATGTATGTTGCTTTACTCAAGAACCACATATACTTAGCATTTAGCATGCTAATGTACGTTATCTGTAGCTAAAAGTTAGCTAACTAGCATAACATTAGGCTACAACATAAATCAGTAATGGGACACATAAATATCATTTAAAACTGAGGAAATGAATCATGTCAGAGACTCATTTAAATTAACTTTAAGGCTACTTCATTGGGTCATTTAAGAATAACTTTTCCATTATGTGAATATTACTTGAACAAATTATGTTTTCTGACAAAGAATAATGAGCTAAACCAAGAGGAAAAAATATGTTGATGTAACTTAATTGATTCATGTGGAACCGATGTTGATGATTAAATAGTAAATTCAAAGCATTTTTTTTTTTTCAGTGTACAGTATATCACTCTGCAGTCACTTTTTAAACATACAAGTGCCACACCAAAGATCGCATCCAAGTACTGGCTCTGCTCCCTACTCTTAAACTTCCTAACCAATAGTGTCATTAAAAGCAAAAGTGAGATGAAAATTGCAATTGCTGAAGCAACCATGTCATGTTTTGGTGTGCTTCTATGACACTTTTACACAATATTTTTCTCATACTGTACATTTCTTTTCCCCGCTCTTCATACTCTGGCCGAAACACTCTGATTTACCTCTGGTCTCTCTAAAGCCCCCCTTTCCGAAAAGCCCAGTCTGCTGTGATTGGTCAGCTGGCCTAGTCTGTTGTGATTGGTCAACCGCATAGAGCGTGTCGGAAATGTAACGCCCTTTACCATAACTGAGTGTCAGCTCCCGAGTCTTCCTGAGCAGCTGTAAATACTATTGTAACTATGGTAACAGTGGTGTCAGTTTTTGCCGTACCAGTTTGAGTCCGAGTCCGAAAATGAAGGTTTGGAAGAACAAGCTGATTGACCCGAACTACCTTCATAAGCACGACTTGAGCAGGATGTTTCACAGTGGTAAGTTTTAATTTAGTAGCTTTCTTACAAGTACACTGTTGATTATTGTGAACCTAACAAAGCTTCAGGTAAAAGTAGTGCATCTAAATTAGTCATCTTTTGCTGGAATGGGTGTAGCCAAACTTTTTCTCCCGAGCTATGAACGGAGAACAGAGGCTTACTCCAGGTTAGTGAGAAAGTTAGCCGTGGACTACCATGGATTGCAGACAGGCCATTAGAACGGTCAGCACCTGGACATCGCTTTGTATTAGTCCTGGTGGACTCCCAGATGGAGATTCTGAAAGAAATCCTCACTGATCGAGGCACTACATTTATGTCACGGACACTCCACAAGCTTTACGAATTGTTGGGTATCAAGTCAATTCACACCAGTGTTTACCATCCGCAAACAGATGGGTTGGTGGAGCAATATAATAAAACCCTAAAAAATATGATTCGTAAGTTTGTGCACGAGGATGCTAGAAATTGGGATAAATGGCTCGGTCCCCTGCTATTCGCAGTGCGAGAGGGTGCAAGGCTCCACAGGGTTTTCCCCATTTGAGCTGCTGCATGGGCGCCATCCACGCGGCGTGCTCGATGTCATACGGGAAGCTTGGGAGGCAGTGGTGTAGTGGGCTACAGCACATAGGTGGTTCGATCCCCACAGCCACCACCATTGTGTCCTTGAGCAAGGCATTTAACTCCAGGTTGCTCCAGGGGGACTGTCCCTGTAATAAGTGCACTGTAAGTCGCTTTGGATAAAAGCATCTGCTAAATGCATAAATGTAAAAGTAAATGATCTTAGAGCAAAACTCCACACTTTGGGGCAACTAATGCAGTTCCTGTCTCCACACGGGAGACAAAATAGGCTCGTATTACTTCCCACATCAGCTCCAAATTACTCGCCAAGTGGCAAGGACCATTTGAGGTCACACAACGAGTGGAGAATCTCGATTATGAGTTAAAACGAACCGATAGAGGGGGTGCACGTCAAATATACCACCTTAACCTCCTGAAATTATGGAGGGAGGCGGTCTCTGTGATGTTGGCTACGGTAGTTCTGGAGAGGGCAGTGCTCAGGTGGGAGGTGATCACAAAACCCAATCATATCGCCCCGGTCACTTGTGGAGACCCCCTCTCACCGTATCAAGTCACAGAGGTGGCCAAGTTGCAGGAGGAATTTGTGGACGTGTTTTCTCCTCTGCTGGGTCATACAAACCTCATACAGCACCACATCGAGACCGAGCCGGGGGTAGTGGTACGTAGCCGTCCCTACTGACTACCCGAACACAAGAAAAAAGTAGTCTGGGAAGAATTAGACGCGATGCTCGAGATGGGAGTAATAGAGGAATCCCACAGCGATTGGTCCAGTCCGGTTGTTCTGGTTCCTAAGAGCGACGGATCTGTACGGTTCTGTGTTCTGTTCTAAATTTGATGCATACCCAATGCCTCGTATTGATGAGTTGCTCGATCGGTTGGGCACCGTTCGATTTTATTCGACACTGGATTTGACAAAGGGTTATTGGCAGATCCCTTTGACACCAATATCCCGTGCAAAAACGGCCTTCTCCACACTGTTTGGATTACACCAATTTGTGACGCTTCCGTTTGGTTTGTTTGGGGCCCCGGCTATGTTTCAGCACCTCATGGACCGAAACCTCAGGACACATTCTGCTTACGCTGCTGCCTATCTAGATGACATCATCATTTACAGTAATGATTGGCAGCAGCACATGTAGCATCTGAGGGCAGTTCTGAGATCTCTGCGACGGGCGGGACTCACAGCAAACCCCAAGAAGTGCACAATTGGATGGGTGGAGGAACAGTATCTGGGGTTCCACTTGGCCACGGGCGGGTGCGTCCCCAAATTGACAAAACTGCAGCGATCACGACCTGCCTGAGACCCAAGACCAAAAAGGGGGTGGGACAATTCCTGGGGCTGGCTGGCTATTATAGGAGGTTTGTGCCTAATTATTCAGACGTCACCAGCCTGCTGACTGATCTCACTAAAAAGGGAGCTCTAGATCCGGTTCAGTGGACGGAGCAGTGTCAACAGGTGTCGGATGGCTCCCCAGCCTGAGTTGGGCGGTGGGGATATGTGGCAGCGGGGGCGTGGTCGAGCGTCTGTCCGGAGAGAGAGAAAACGGTAAGGGCAGGGCCGGAGTGGGATTCATATTCAGCCCAGGATGTCATGTCCAAGTCAGCCCACACTCAAAAGGGGGGTTGGAGGTGAAAATGATAACAATAAAACAAGATCACAGCAAAAATATACAATATATGTAATTACTTGAAAATTATTTAAGCTCTCCATGTCATTATACCACATACGACATTCACTAAGATTTTCACTTTGTTATAAGACATCATTGTATGTGTTGTAAAAATAAGTGAATGTTAAAGGGATATTTGATCATTTCCTCACCCTCATGCCATCCCAGATGTGTATGACTTTCTTTGCAGAACATGAATGAAGATGTTTAGAAGAACTGTTGGTCCATTCAATGCAAGTAAATGAGAAGCGTTGAGAAACAGATCAATAATCAAGTCATTTTTTACTATAAATCTCCACTTTCACTTTCATAAGCACTCTTCTCTCTTTGGAGTTCTTCTTCTGTTTTTGGTGATTTACATAAGAATATCACCCCCTACTGGGCAGGGAGGAGAATTTATAGTAAAAAAAATAATAATTTAATATTGATCTGTTTCTCACCCACACCTATCTTGTCGCTTCTGAAGACATAGATTAAACCACTGGAGTTGTATGGATTACTTTTATGCTGCATTTATGTGATTTTTGTACCTTCTGAGTTCTGATCACCATTCACTTTCATTGAAAGGACCAATAGAACCGAGAAATACTTCTAAAAAGCTTAATTTGTGTTTAGCAGAAGACAGAAAGTCATACACATCTGGGATGGCATGAGGGTGAGAAATTTCATTTTTGGGTAAACTAAGTTTATTTTAAAGACTATCTAGGCACATAATAACACTATAGAACTGTAAATGTTTATAACTCTTTCAAGATGTACAGGCTGTGCTTTGTATTTTTGATAATTAAAATAGCAACAGATCCAATGAAACAATTAAGGTTGAGTGATTGTTTTTACATGTTTACATGCCATTCAAAAACGTGCCATTTTACAATGATAAGAGTGAAATAAAAGACTAAAAATAACACATTTGTACTTTTCTTTTACTTGGAATGTAAATGTTCAGGACAAAGGCAAAATGGTTGTCTCTTTAAGAGGGTGTTATCGCATTATACAACACTGAAGGCACTCTGTGCAGTTTGTTTCATTGAGTTTAATCTTTTGAGAGCTGTAAAGTCCCATTATTTTCGTACCGTGTGGTGCTGTTGCATCTGTATTCATTTACTTTAAGTATTCTGTTATTTTGTGACAAAATAATTTTACTATTATCATTCTGCACTGCTAGGGAAGAGGATTTCAGAGATTAATTGATTGAGATTGTGAGACTGCAGTCAGTATTAAACTTGTGATGATCTTTTAGGCTACCTGAAGCACGTTCATCCATTCAGCTATTAGTAGCCTATCTGTTCTCGATGGATCTTCCGTGATCCTTCCCGCGCTGTCAAGTGAAGCGGCACAACATCAGTTTAGTCTCTCACAGGCTACTCTCTCATTTGTTTGGGTGTGAGATAATAAAATAATACGGAACGCAGTTCTGATAATTTAAATACCGGATGTTACGGACTGTTGGCAATTGTTATGCGACATATGATGAAAGGTTGTCAATCAACATGCGGACCTAACCGGCCCAACGGGAATTCTCCCGATCTTCCCGATTGCCACTCCGGCCCTGCGATAAGGGTGCATACAACTGAGCCAGATAATAACTAACACCTGTTTGCAATTGAAGTAAGCTTGTGGAGAGCGCTATAAAAGGAACCACGCCAGCGACAAAAGAAGAGAGTGTGTTACCTGGCTGAAAAGCCATTTTTGACTTTATTGAATTAAAAATTCTTACCTTGAATTACAACCCCACATTTCCCGTTTCCTCCTGTTCCCTATCAACGAACTGCTTCACGGCGTTTAAGGCGAAAGAGGGCTTATTCTCTGTGGTCTAGGCTTCAGCAAAATAGAAATACGATAGGAAGCCAATAGCATAGCTCATTTGCACAAATGGGAGTCCTGTGGAATTAAACTAATTACGTTGTTGTAGCAAGCCAGTTCTCGGGTGAGATTACTATTTTGTATAAATTACCACTATTCCTTGGAAATCGAGAATATAATTACTCTGTACCTGCCAGGCTAACCAGATGCAATTTTTTCTAGGAGAAATCCAAACAAATTTAGGGTGTTCTGCAACCCTCTGACTGTCGACTGACATTTCCCCATGACATTTACCCACCGACTGTAAACTTACACAGCAGGAGGACATTTTGCACTGGCGTTGACTTTTTTGGACTCAGGGTGAGTGTCAGTTGGATGAACGTGATTGGCAGCACTGTCAGCTCAATTTGAAGCCTGAGCTGGCCTTGATGAACATGTCAGAAAGAATGTGAGTGGGCCAGTTCACCTACTGTGACTTCTTTCACAATCGTGTGGGTGTCACACCTGTGTACCCAACTCTCGAATGAAACATTACTATTTGCTGTTGTTTTTTTTCCCCAGGCACGTAAATTGACTGTCACCTTAGGGCTGGAATGAGAATAAATATTCTCTGAATAATCAGACTCTTTGATCTCCTGCTAATGTTCTTGATTTTATAATTGGGTGATTTTTTTTATTTTTATTAGTGGTGTTAGTTAAGGCAAGCATCACTATTGCCATTTCTGAGGGTTATTGATAAAAAAAAAAAAAAAATCAAATAAAATCATGTGGTTTGTTAAAGAGAGATGAGTGCTGTTTGTTTAAGTGATCAGACTTGGATGTTCTTAATCAGTATTTATTAATTTTTTCTTGTTTTCCAGTAAAATATCTAAACATTGTCAAAAAAAAAAATACATTTATTTGAATGAAGTCTGTTTCTTACCCCATTGGCAATTAATGCATAAGACAAGAAAAAAATAAACAATTCAAGATATATTTTCTGAAAAAAGTCTAAATATCTTATGCAATTTTGCTTTTCAAGTAATATTTTAACTGGAAAACAAGACAAAAATACTGAAGAAAATTATTTTTGCTGTGTATGTAGGGACAACAATGTCATTGAGCTCTGCATGGGTGAGCACCACTCACATTTTCTAAAAATCTAGTTATTTTTTTGATACTGTTGGACATTTTGTAGTCTTTTAAAATGTTGAGCACTGATACTGTATGTGCTTTACAAATATTAGGGAAGCTGATTGTTTCTACTCAAAGCTCAACGGATGCGGTCATATAAGCTCTCTGTATTGTGGTTTGCAGATGACAGATTCTTTAACCAGAAACCCCTTCACAGGCTTAGCTTGTTCTGGATGGGTGGATTCATGGTCTTTCGTTAGTTCCCATGGCAACATCTCAAGTGAAAACGGAGAGAAATTTTACTTTTTTGATCCTCTATGGATCCATGCCCATGTCCTTGATCTGTTATGCTGATGTACTGATACAATGTAAAAAAATAAAAAATAAAATAAAATAAAAAATATATATATTGGAACCTGACAAAGATAACAACAGCTCATATTTCAGGCATAGTGAATCAAGACAGCTTTAATTGAAAAACAGACTCTTTTTGATTTTTGGAATAGGGACATTTAAAAAACAGACAAAATGTGAGTGGTGTTTGCCCATGCAAAACTAGCTGTCACTATGTTGGGGACTTGGGGTTGGTCCAACAATTTTCCCATTATTGTATATGCTGCCATCTTTCCCATTATTTGCTAGGCCATTGCTAAGGCTTTCTGAGTGGTTCCTATGATGTTCTGAATGGTTCCTAGGGTGTTGCTAAATTGTTGTTTGGTATAGGGCATTGCTGAGCGGATGCTATGAGTAATTTTCAATGCTGAACGGTTGCTAGGGTAGTCTGCACTGCTAGGCGGTTGCTAGGGTGTTCTGGTTGGTTGTTTGTTACCAAGTCAAAAGATCCCACCCCCAAGTCTCTGTGATATTCTGGTCCCTAGATTTGCCTAAGGCACCTCCATCAATGTAAGATATATGATTTTTACTTTTTTGCCTGTTTTATCATCCTCCAAGCAGAAGTCATAGCACACTCCTCTCCAGTAAGCTGCACAATAGTGTAACACAGCTGAGTCTTAATTAATGCTGCCAGAGAACATTAGGTTACACATGTAACCCTGGTTCTCTGATGACAGGAGTGAGGTATCTCACTATGGGAAATGCCCATGTGTGACCGATCATGGAAGCAATTAATAACACCACGTCTGTCCAACGAAAGCCCCGCCTTCCTGATATAAGCCGTTGTCTCTTCCCTGTGAGGATCTCCGTTAGCATGTTTCCGGCTCTACCCAGACATATATTTACATAGTCCTTTAAAACAACCATTCTTTTGAATAATGAATTCAAATGAGATCCATTTGGCTGTGTACGTTTGGAATAGTGGAGGATTTTCTCTGTCTAATAACCTGTCATGCTCAAATGAGCCATAAAGCCAGAGAAGAAAAACTGTTGTCTGAGGGTGACACAGGCAGTGTAAAATATTATCACCACATATTTTACACAATTAACAAATATAATGAAATATTTGAGATGATGTCAACAGATTTCCTATACATAGTCATAAATTACTGACTATTAAGACTTCTGACTATTAACATAAAATCTGGTCCACTTTGAAGTTTGTAGAGCACAACAGTGCCCGCCCACTTTTACAGCCATTTTGAATCCATAGGAATTTCATTAAGTTCTGAGCCATGTATTAAACCTAGAAGCTCTGAGGTGAATCATAACATTACAAACTTTGATTTGAAGCAAAAAAGTATTTGAAAATCAGACAAAAAGACAAAGGTATGAGACTGTGTACTTGCTGTCTTTAATGAGGGAATGAACAATGATCCCATGAAGCATTGCAAATTATGTTATCAAATTAAAAACAATGAAAAAATATTAGAGCTGTCAACGCGTTAACGCCTGCGATTTAAAAAAAAAGTTTAACACATTAATTTTTGTCCGTTATCAAATGATAGGGAAAGGACTTCTTAACACTATTTGCTGTACAAAACAAGCCCACATGGGACTTGTAATACGTCAAGAAGCATGTCAATTCTTAACTATCACGAAAATGCAGAAAAAGACGTTGTTTGCAAGTGCTTTTCATGTGGAGTTCAAACCGGCGCTTGATATTGTCGTTGACGCCCTGACCCGAATCGTGAATGCGGCTGCACAATTGTTGTAGCAAAGTGGATAGCTTTATCAGAATCAGAATTAGAATGAGCTTTATTGCCAAGTATGCTTACACATACAAGGAATTTGTCTTGGTGACAGGAGCTTCCAGTGCACAACAATACAAAACAGCAACAAGACAGAGATAATAATGAAAAATAATTAAAAATTGAAAAAAATAAAATAAAAAATAATAATAATATATAAAAATTGAATAGAAAATAAAGTATATATAGAATACACAATAAGACTATATATATATATATATATATATATATATATACACATACACACACATACATACATGCATGCATACACACGTAGTGCAAATCTAATACAAATCTGTTATATACAGTGCAAGGGAATGTAATGGCAGAAGAGGTTGGATGTGTTGGATAAATATAAAAAGACTAGACTCTGTATTGCACATAATTATTGCTTAGTGGGGCAATTTTAACTGTTCATGAGATGGATAGCCTGAGGGAAAAAACTGTTCCTGTGCCTGACAGTTCTGGTGTTCAGAGCTCTGAAACATCAGCCAGAAGGCAACAGTTCAGAAAGGTAGTGGGCAGGGTGAGTGGGGTCCAGAGTGACTTTTCCAGCCTTTTTTCTCACTCTGGAAGTATATAATTCTTGAAGGGAGGGCAGGAGGCAACCAATAATCCTCTCAGCAGTCCGAACTGTCCTTTGTATTCTTCTGATGTCTGATTTCGTAGCTGAACCAAACCTGACAGTTATTGAAGTGCAGAGGACAGACTCAATGACTGCTGAGTAGAATTGTATCAGCAGCGCCTGTGGCAGGTTATACTGTGGAAGGCTTTGTTTGGAAAATGTTAATAAAGCATTATTGCTACATATTGTTTTTTTTTTGTTTTTTTTTTCAAATAAGGAAATAAGTGCATTTTGACAGCAAAAGAAGTACAGGTGCATCTCAATAAATTAGAATGTCGTGGAAAAGTTCATTTATTTCAGTAATTCAACTCAAATTGTGAAACTCGTGTATTAAATAAATTCAATGCACACAGACTGAAGTAGTTTAAGTCTTTGGTTCTTTTAATTGTGATGATTTTGGCTCACATTTAACAAAAACCCACCAATTCACTATCTCAAAAAATTAGAATATGGTGACATGCCAATCAGCTAATCAACTCAAAACACCTGCAAAGGTTTCCTGAGCCTTCAAAATGGTCTCTCAGTTTGGTTCACTAGGCTACACAATCATGGGGAAGACTGCTGATCTGACAGTTGTCCAGAAGACAATCATTGACACCCTTCACAAGGATGGTAAGCCACAAACATTCATTGCCAAAGAAGCTGGCTGTTCACAGAGTGCTGTATCCAAGCTTGTTAACAGAAAGTTGAGTGGAAGGAAAAAGTGTGGAAGAAAAAGATGCACAACCAACGGAGAGAACTGCAGCCTTATGATTGTCAAGCAAAATCGATTCAAGAATTTGGGTGAACTTCACAAGGAATGGACTGAGGCTGGGGTCAAGGCATCAAGAGCCACCACACACAGACATGTCAAGGAATTTGGCTACAGTTGTCATATTTCTCTTGTTAAGCCACTCCTGAACCACAGACAATGTCAGAGGCGTCTTACCTGGGCTAAGGAGAAGAAGAACTGGACTGTTGCCCAGTGTTCCAAAGTCCTCTTTTCAGATGAGAGCAAGTTTTGTATTTCATTTGGAAACCAAGGTCCTAGAGTCTGGAGGAAGGTTGGAGAAGCTCATAGCCCAAGTTGCTTGAAGTCCAGTGTTAAGTTTCCACAGTCTGTGATGATTTGGGGTGCAATGTCATCTGCTGGTCCATTGTGTTTTTTGAAAACCAAAGTCACTGCACCCGTTTACCAAGACATTTTGGAGCACTTCATGCTTCCTTCTGCTGACCAGCTTTTTAAAGATGCTGATTTCATTTTCCAGCAGGATTTGGCACCTGCCCACACTGCCAAAAGCACCAAAAGTTGGTTAAATGACCATGGTGTTGGTGTGCTTGACTGGCCAGCAAACTCACCAGACCTGAACCCCATAGAGAATCTATGGGGTATTGTCAAGAGGAAAATGAGAAACAAGAGACCAAAAAATGCAGATGAGCTGAAGGCCACTGTCAAAGAAACCTGGGCTTCCATACCACCTCAGCAGTGCCACAAACTGATCACCTCCATGCCACGCCGAATTGAGGCAGTAATTAAAGCAAAAGGAGCCCCTACCAAGTATTGAGTACATATACAGTAAATGAACATACTTTCCAGAAGGCCAACAATTCACTAAAAATGTTTTTTTTATTGGTCTTATGATGTATTCTAATTTGTTGAGATAGTGAATTTGTGGGTTTTTGTTAAATGTGAGCCAAAATCATCACAATTAAAAGAACCAAAGACTTAAACTACTTCAGTCTGTGTGCATTGAATTTATTTAATACACGAGTTTCACAATTTGAGTTGAATTACTGAAATAAATGAACTTTTCCACGACATTCTAATTTATTGAGATGCACCTGTATATATAGAGAACAATTTCAGTACTTTCAAAACCTGCGCTTAATTGCGATTAACTATGAAAATTATGCGATTAATCACGATTTTAAAAAACGTAATCGACTGACAGCACTAAATATATAAAACTATTGATTTAAAGCTGTTGATTGTAAGTTCAAATATTATATATACTGTATATATAAACATAGTTTGAGAGTATAGGGAGACCGACTTCGTCATACGCAATGCATCATGGAAGTGGGTAGTTGCTACTGGGCTCTTTTTCAGACATATCTCAGAAAACAAAGTGTAAAGCACAATTCAAATAAGTGCTTTAAATAAAACTCTGAATATCTCTAAGATTTGATGGCATTAAAAAACTTTGGCAAAATCCAGTGTTAAGTTGTTCCTCTAGATTGTTGAGTGTAGCAACATGGTACCTTGTAAAAAAAAAAATTCCTTACAAACTAATGAAAACCAGTGCACCCCAACACAGGTAACAGTGGTGTCTATCTCTGATTACAGTATCAATACCAGGCCACCGCTGAGAACCTTTTCTCAGTTTTGACGCAAGGTCACAACTATAAAAGAGAATCAGAATGAGCATTATTGCCAAGTATGCTTATACATACAAGGAATTTGTCTTGGTGACAGAAGCCTCCACTGCACAAACAATACAACAACAAGACAGAGATATTAAAAAATAAAATAAAAATAAGTTTATATATAAAGTATATATAAAAATGACAATAAGACAAAAAAATATATGTACAAATACAAATCTGTTATATACAGATATATAATGCTGGGTAATAAAATACAAAGGAAGCTTGGGTTATTGACCTTATACTTTCTATTAGCCATTGTGCTGATAGTACAATAGATCAAGATTGCAAAGAGCAGATATGAGGAAATGCAGTGTTCAGAGAGAAGTGTTCTTCATCCGGACATCAAAACCAGATCACTTTCCACTGGCAGGTAAGATAATAGCTCTATCCTGATGTACATTCTAACTTTGATCTAAATGGAAACCACACGTTTCTCAAGGGCAGTCGTGCTAGACTAGAACAAATTGCATATACTAAAATCAGCAAGGGCATACAATCAGTTCTTAAGGCACTGTCAAATCTACCTTTGCACAGTGAAATTTCGCGGCTGAAGAAGCCATGGGTGGATGTTAAGCACGTGTGAAACCAGCAAAAAACGAATTGCCAAGCAACCTATTTTTAATGCTGCACTTAATACTCTGGTAGAGTGAAGTTAAAAAGAAACTTGCAGCTAAAATTATATTCTCCTCTGTAGTGAATTTCCAAAGTAGCTGTGTAAGAAGCCTTTACACCATCATTGGTCAATAAGCCATGGAGTGCTTACTACAGGAAAAAAGAAAAGGAAAAAAAAACCTGACAAAATCTAAACCAGCTTACCCCACTTATTTATTATTGCCATCCAATCTCAGGAAAATAATAGATTGTCTAAGGAGAATGTCCTCTTCTTGGCAAATTGCTCGCTGCTTCCTCTTTAGTAAAGATGGGGCAATTTCAACAAGTTAGGTGAAGCTCCAGTGTTGGCAAAATTAAAGCCGGGCCTGACAAGAGATTGACAGAGGCAGTGCCCATTTCTCCTGTCCATCCATGGCACAGCTCCATGACAGCCACTTTGAAGTCAAGTCTTTATTAATTGCCAGCTGCTGCTTGTCAGCTTTTGTTTCATAAACCACAAATGCTACCACCTCTAATGTTCCAGGCTATTTGCGTTTTTCAGAAAGAGATCTGAAAAGGCATGTGACCTCCCCACTGTTTTCTGACAAATTTACAGTACATTATGTACAGTATTATTTAGTATCGTGTAGCCAGAATTTTGACTAGTGTAAAAATGACACCTTGCTGACCCAATGGTGGAATCCAGTGAAGTGGTGAATGTATCTGCGCATTTGTCTATTTCGTGCACGTGTGGCTGTAGCATCATAACTATTTGTGTTAAGACTGAATCTGTCTCCATTAATAATTTAATCTGACTCCAGTTATATTAGACCTCGAATTTAGATTGAGATTCCAATTATTATTGATCATCAATTGAGATCTTATCTAGATTTGGATACTTCATTATTCTAGTACTTGTACATTGCACTCATTCATTTGGATTCCTTTTAGTAGAGTCTACGCACCGGCCGGGTTATATGTGATCATTCCACAAACTGGCCAGTTTTGGGTCATTATACAGAGGTAATTGAAAAATGCTATTCAGACAAGTTGCTCCATGCATTCTTTTATCTGAAAAATAGTTTTGTTTAGTCCCCCTAGATATGCATACACTAAATTAAAATAACATTACTCTCAGCCAGAAGGAGTGACTAATACTATCTGGATAGACCGACCAACGCTACCATATCCAGATACTTTTAATTAGTCTCCATAGTTTCCTGTGTACCCTTGGCCGGAATAATGTTAACAGTAATCAGAGGTAATGACTAACATTATTTTGGCGAGTCGACCAACATTTTGTTGTTCTAAATAATGATTATATTTAGTCCCTACAGTCTAGGTACACTTAGTTAATGCCGAATAGTTAGCCAGAAAGCTAAGGTTTCAGAAGACAAGCCCGATGCTCTATCAACGCTGAGCCATTATTTTGTACTAAAACTGATCGCAGATTTGTGTCAACAAGGACTAGAAGTCAGAATAGAATCAAGTTTAACAATTTATTAGTCAGGTAAATATGTATCAATTACATAATCAATTCAGAACACAACATCTAATGCTCAAAGATGAATCTTAAGAGTAACAGATGCATACCTGACTTCAGCAAAGTACGTAGTTTGAAACTACTGGGATTTCTGGCTACAGAAAATTCCAATGCACAATGTGCTAAATTTTCTTAAATACCCAGACCACAACCAAATGGAATGACAATAAGTATTTGGGGATGAATAGGTTTGGAAGTCCTGGGCTCACACCTTATCTGCATATAGGAGGTAGGCACGCCCCCAGAATTGGTCAGACTTCCTCTAAATTCTCAAAGCTGTGTTATCATGTATTTTACAGTTAAGGTAATTAGACATTCATCCCAGTCATACTAAGACCTTTTCAATGATATGAAACATGAACAGCTACACATATAATTAGACATTTGTTTCCTACAAAATTTAAGTGTGTTTTAAGGTGATTTTGAGCTGAGAGGAACGGGGGGTGTATGAGAGAGAACAATTGAGGCAATTCTTGCTCAGTTGGGTGTGATATGGTATCTTTGCGAGAAAGTTTCTATGCTGATTTTCTCAGATGTCTTCTACATTTGCTGTTTGCCTCCCTGGGGAGTTCTGTCCTTTGAATGCAAACACCTTGGCACCCCGCCTTACACCAGGCATAGAAGTCTGGTCCATTTTGAACTGCACACTAATCTTTCATAGACCCAGCGTAGCAGAATTGCAGCCTTTGTCTAAAGCCATTAAACAATTCCTATTCATAACAGTAGCATACAGTAGCATACAGTAGCTGGGGGGGGGGTGTCATACTGAATGTCACAGTTGCTAAAGTGAAAAAAAAAGGAGCAAAATGTGCTTAAAAATCAAGATTTTCCCATAGGCTGCCATTGTTTTCTGAAGACACATAAAATTCACCCCAAATTTGAGCTAAACCATTGATCCATTCAAAGCTCTCATTATAGCAGTCTGGTATTTGGTAAAAAATGACTTTGTTTCCAGGTAGATGTGGTTTGGCACTATAATAATCATATGATTCCTCAAAACAAAATAACAAAGAATTTAGTATTTAAAGGGATCTCCTTTTGTGTTCCAACAAAAAAGGCAGAAATAATAATTTTCATTTTTGGGTGAACTATCCCTTTAAATACTAAATTGTTCATTTTTTAGTTTACAGGAATATTACATCCAACTATAATGCCAAACCACGTCTGCAGGAGTACATTTGTGGCCAGTCAAAGTGGCGTAAGTGTGCTGAGAGTTGGCAGTATCCACCAACACAAACTTACTTGTAGTATCACTCCATAACACTCTCCAAATGTTTTGTAAATTTCAAGGCAGCCAACAGAGATCTTCTAACAGAGATCAGGTTCTTCTTGTAACCCTGTAGCCGGCACACAGAATGTTGATTTTAAATTTGTTGCCTCCCATTGGGGTACTTATGTAAATAGGGCTGTCTAGGTAAATATTGAAGGTATTGATCTTGATCTCTCTCAGGTCCTTGGCCAGGGGTCATATGGTTGGAAATTATGGCATCTCATCACTTCTCATAAACCTCAAGAAGTGGTAGGAGGCTTCTTACCTCAGCAGGATGTGCTAATGCCTTGATGTCTCAAATTAGCCACAGCAGTCCTCTGCCTAGAGCACAAACTGAGAAGGTGATGATAAAACCGATGCTTAAAATAAAGCTGTGATTCTCTCCTGGCTGCCAGATATTATCAGTTCTATACATTGCCTATATTTGACTTGTTTTTTTAAATGTAAGGTATCATGAATATTCCTTAAAGGAATAGTATACCCAAAAATGAAAATTCTCTCATCATTTACTCACCCTCATGCCATCCCAGATGTGTATGACTTTCTTTCTTCTACAGAACACAAATGAAGATTTTTAGAAAAATATCTCAGCTCTGTAGGTCTATACAGTGCAAGTGAATGACCAGGACTTTGAAGGTTCAAAAAGCACATAAAGGCAGCATAAAAGTAATCTATAAGACTCCAGTGGTTAAATCCATATTTTCATAAGCGATATGATAAGTGTGGGTGAGAAACACATCAATATTTAAGTTCTTTTTTTACTATCAATCTCCACTTTTACTTTCACTTTGACATTCATCTTTATTTTTGGCAATTTGCATTCTTCGGGCAGGGAGGAGCATGTATAGTAAAAAAGGACTTAAATATTGATCTGTTTCTCACCCACACCTGTCATATCACTTCTGAAGACATTAATTTAACCGCTGGAGTCTTATGGATTACTTTCATGCTGCCTTTATGTGCTTTTAGAAGTTTTTAATATTTTGGTACCCATAGGCCTTTATCACTGTCCGTGTGTCATCACATCCAGCTTCGAATAGTAGCGTAACCAAACATCTGCCCATAGATCAGTCTATGGATGATCGCCAGTTTTCATAAATAACTTAAACCAGCTTGGATGCACTTGGCAGTAAACATCACCCATTTAATTGTTTCTTTGGCTTCACACAGCAATTCACCATGTGTGTAATCTACCACTTTAAAGAGCACCTATTATGGTTTTTAAACGTGCCTAATTTTGTTTTCAATGTCTCATGCAAAAGATTTACATGCATCTAAGGTCAAAAAACACTTTAATTTGCTCATAATTTAAATTGCAGCATTACCTTTTTTTTCCCAGAGTCAAAAACGACTCGTTCAATGATCCGTTCTAAAGGATTCATTCTAAATTCCTCCTTTCAGAGAGCCTACTCTGCTCTGATTGGTCAGATGTCCCAGTCTGTTGTGATTGGTCTACCGCTTTGTGTAGTGTTTGTGGGCGGGTCAAAGCTGTTCACGAGCAGCCAATGAAGACCAGAGTCAGGTTTTTTGTTACCAAATTACATAGGTTAGTGCAGGAAGTAAGTCTGGAATTACTAACGACTCGTTTCAGGTGTTCAGAATCCGTTCTTTCTTTTGGAAGTCAACTCTATAATCACTTTGATTTTTGAAACTTTGCAGACTTTTTTTTACATTCACAAACAGCTATATAACACACTACATGAAAGGTAACATTTGAAATACCATAATAGGTGCTCTTTAATGTGTAATAGTATCTATGCGAGGCAATTATCAAGGCAAAGTTTGACCAGGTCAGGAAGAGCTGCATGCTGTTTGGTTAATCCCAGAGGATTAACGTGCTCAACTCAAGTCCAAATAGAACACGTTTAAGTCTTTTAATGTCATTGTTTTCACTATTGCAGCATGTTCATGTTTATTTGAAATATAATACAGTTGTAGGCACTGGGACATTTTCACCTCTATGATTTATTTACCATGCATTTGGTCGAGACTCTCGATTGAATGCATCCCCAATCAATCATTACACTCAAACTGTGAGGGAATAACCCTGCGTTAATTAAACCTGTTATTTTCTGTAATCGGATTCTGGAATGGAAATGTTTCTTTATTTTAAATTTTTAATGGATTTTATGACATGGAGATTATAAAAAAAAAGTAAGTACATGGGGTCCTGCGTAGCTCAGCGAGTAAAGACGCTGACTACCACCCCTGGAGTTGCGAGTTTGAATCCAGGGCGTGCTGAGTGACTCCAGCCAAGTCTACCAAGCAACCAAATTGGCCTGGTTGCTAGGGAGGGTAGAGTCACATGGGGTAACCTCCTTGTGGTCGCTATAATGTGGTTCGCTCTCGGTGGTGTGTGTGGTGAGTTGTGCGTGGATGCCGCGAAGAATAGCGTGAAGCCTCCACACATGCTATGTCTCCGCGGTAACGGGCTCAACAAGCCACATGATAAGATGCACGGATTGACGGTCTCAGACATGGAGGCAACTGAGATTCACTACGCCACCAAGAGGACTTAGAGCACATTGGGAATTGGGCATTCCAAATTGGGGGAAAAAGTGAGAAATATATATATATATATATATATATATATAAAATAATAAAACATGAAAGCAATGTGATCATTATCATTGCTCATACTCTGTACAATCTTTACTCTTAATATATATATAATATTTTTTTGTGCCATACTGTTTATCCCTGACTTGTTCTGTTCTAATACAATTTAATGTGTAAATGTACTCTTGTTTGTATTATTCTTGCATTCCTCTAATAAAAAAAAACTTACTTATACTCTGCCAAGTGCTCCCTGCTCAAGTCAAGTCATTTTTATTTGTATAGCGCCTTTCACAACACACATCGTTTCAAAGCAGCTTTACAGAAGATCAGGCATTAACAGAAGATAAAACTGTAATATCTATAATGTCTTAGAGTCATCATTGTGTAGTTTGATAAAATACGATTGTGAATTGTGTTTAAAAATAAGTAATTAAATAATAATTGTATTTATAACCCCAGTGAGCAAGCTGAAGGCAACTGTGGCAAGGAACACAAACCTCCATAAGATGTTGGTTAATGAAGAAAATAACCTTGGGAGAAACCAGACTCACTGTGGGGGCCAGTTCCCCTCTGGCTAACATCATGAATATAATGCCAGTATTACTTATGTATAATGCAAGTCATGGTTAGGGTTATGCTCACATAAGTACATCCTGTTTAAAATCATAAAATAACATGACACCATTTGTATGTGCTTCTTCCTCTATTAGTAATGACTGAAAGATGAGGTTGGTCTGTTTAGATGAAGTATTTTAGATGAATTGTACATAAAATAGACTATAATAATTCCGAACTATGGGCACTGCAAAATTGCTTCAGCTGTGCAAACGTGAAAGTGTGAGAAAGGCCTATTTCATTGTAAGGACCTACAGAGCTGATATATTCTTCTAAAAATCTTCTTTTGTGTTCAGCAGAAGAAAGAATATCATACACATCTGGGATAGCATAAGCGTGAGTAAATGATGAGAGAATTTTCATTTTTGGGTGAACAATCCCTTTAAGGAACATTCATGATCCCTTACATTTCGAAAACAACAAGCAGTTCGTCTTTCAAAATGTGTTCTTTTGTATTCCACGGAAGAAAGTAAATAATAAAGGTTTGCAACGATGACAGCTGAACTGTTATTTTAACACTGTAAACCTAAAATACCTAATCACAGTAAATAAAATAGCATGTAGCGGTGTTCTTGCGTTAATGCAAATACTCTCATTGTACATTAGGCAGCAACACAAGATCTCCAAACCTGACTTGGACAAACTCTGGCCACTACTGTGTAAGTGGCATATACAGGAGCATGCCACACCATTGTTAAATCACTGACAGGTTGTGTAGACAAGAAAGGCTTAAGACAGGTGCTTAGAGGAGATAAAATGTGATAGATATTTGTCCCTATTTCCCAAGTTCTCAAGACCAATGAAGATATTTAAGGGAAAACAGATGTCATTATGAGAAGATTGTTATGACAGACTTAAGAACATATAGGTGCCACAATATGAGAAAGAATTATATCAGTCTGTATACAGGACAGAGGTGTAAAGTAACAAATTACAACTAGTCTCATTACAGTACTTGAGTACATTTTTCAAATTTTTCTACTTTTTTTAAGTATAAATAATAGTACTTTTACTTGAGTTGATTAAAAAGATTAAGTATTCAACTTTGCTACAGTTATTTTTCACCACAATTACAAAGTACAAAAAAAAAAAAAAAAAAAAAAAAAAAACATAATATTTCTGAATTTTGGGGAAGAAGAAAGTTATACACACTAAATCTGTTTATAAATGAAAATGTAGGACACAACATCATGAGCACAGCAGCTTGCTAAACTGCTGCCAGTGTCCTCTTCTCTAGCTTCTTCAAGGCTTTCTGCCCTGTCACTATACAAGAACTGTAATATGGTGATTGTCTGCATATTTCATTTTATTCTGGAAAGGAGCCGTTCATTCAGGTTTGAGGGAACCGTCTGAACCTTTAACCACTGATCAAATTTCACTTGTTCTTAAGGTAGGCAATGTTATAACTGTCAAACATTAACACAATGTAGTTTGACATATATGTGGGGATATCTTGTTTACTTGCTACTATATGTCTAAATACCTTAGAAAGATGCAATGCCAATAGTGTCGGAAATTAACGGGGACGCGGGGCAAAAATGCTACTGAAATCAACAAAACTATCCACGAAATTCTAAATATGGATGCAAAAAATGCATACGCAATGAGTTCCCGTGTTTTATTAATAATATCTGATATAGTTATAATTACATAGCCTACACTACATTTTTTTTCCCGCCATCCAGTTCCTCGCACCATCGTTCGCCCCTCTTGTTCAAAATACACTGTCCTAGCGGGTAACACTCTCACTCACAGTGCTGTACTGTACTTCCCTGTGCTGCTGTTTATCTGTCTGAAAAGCCTCACCCACTAGAAGCCAAAAGTGCACAAGGGATGGATGTTAGGCTATATAAAAAAGGTATGAGAAATGACTAAACATAATGTAACTAAATGCTACAATTTATTTAATAATATCTCAATAATGTTAATGAAGACTTTACTATTACAACTGTAATACAATAATACATATACAGAACAACCCATTTTAGTGTTTGAATCAATCATATCTCTCACAAAATACTGTGTGAAATGTTTATTTTTGCCTTATTTTATTCAATTGGCATGTAGGAGTTGATAACAGTTTGCTTAATAATCTCATTCCATATCTGAATAATTGCTGCAATGTCATAGATGATAAATTTCCTCCTCTGTGATATTGCATTATATTAGTTTTGTACAGTATGTTAATTTAATAGCCAAAATCCTTGGACATACATGAATGAGAATAAACCTTAAATAGGAATGTGTTTCAGTCACAATGTACATTATGTAGTTTAGAGACGATTTAAAGACATTTAGAATGTTACAAATGGCTATTTATATTTAAATAAACGTTGTATTGTTAAAATATTCTGTTTGCCCAAGAATCCTCTTGCAGCAGTGTAGGTCTTTGGCATTTAGAAGCTGCTATTTTAGGGCCTAGGAGGAGTCTGTTTCTCAAACTAGAGACTGTGATTTATTTGTCTTTTTGTTGTGCATCTGGCCATCCATTTCCCTCTCTATCCTGTTTAGAGATTCTTTTTTCAAAACAGTAATGCATGGAAATAGCCTTCATCTTTTTAAAACAATAGACTTTAGGAGAAAATAGAATTTCAGGAGAATTTTTTTGTTTTTGTTTTTGCAAATGTTAAGCAACTTGAATACCCCAGCAAATGGGGGAAAAAACCACTGTATTGTAATTTCCGTATGGTAGCGCAACAATTTTCAATAGTTCTAATAATAAGAAAATTTTCTTGAGTACTAAATTAGCACTTTAGAATGTTTTTGTAAAGAATAGGTGACACGGTATATGTTTGCCATCACGGGTAAAGAAAAAATTGAATAAATACCACTTAAAACAGTTATTTCAAACCGTAATAATAATGTGCAATTAATGATTTTGGCAGTATTTTTTTTTTTTTTTTTAATCAATTTAATGCATCCTTGGTGAAAGGAAGCATCAATTTCTTTCAAGAAAAAATGTCTGTGTTCTAAAAATGGAAGCATATATACTATATATAATATAATTTTCATAAAGTAACTTGTAGCGTAATTACTTGAGTAGTTTTTCAGCAAACTACTTATTTACTCTTACTTGAGTCATAATATTTCTCAGTACTTCTACTTGTACTCAAGTGAATTACAGGTGCATCTCAATAAATTAGAATGTCGTGGAAAAGTTCATTTATTTCAGTAATTCAACTCAAATTGTGAAACTCGTGTATTAAATAAATTCAATGCACACAGACTGAAGTAGTTTAAGTCTTTGGTTCTTTTAATTGTGATGATTTTCGCTCACATTTAACAAAAACCCACCAATTCACTATCTCAAAAAATTAGAATATGGTGACATGCCAATCAGCTAATCAACTCAAAACACCTGCAAAGGTTTCCTGAGCCTTCAAAATGGTCTCTCAGTTTGGTTCACTAGGCTACACAATCATGGGGAAGACTGCTGATCTGACAGTTGTCCAGAAGACAATCATTGACACCCTTCACAAGGAGGGTAAGCCACAAACATTCATTGCCAAAGAAGCTGGCTGTTCACAGAGTGCTGTATCCAAGCATGTTAACAGAAAGTTGAGTGGAAGGAAAAAGTGTGGAAGAAAAAGATGCACAACCAACCGAGAGAACCGCAGCCTTATGATTGTCAAGCAAAATCGATTCAAGAATTTGGGTGAACTTCACAAGGAATGGACTGAGGCTGGGGTCAAGGCATCAAGACACAGACATGTCAAGGGATTTGGCTACAGTTGTCGTATTCCTCTTGTTAAGCCACTCCTGAACCACAGACAACGTCAGAGGCGTCTTACCTGGGCTAAGGAGAAGAAGAACTGGACTGTTGCCCAGTGTTCCAAAGTCCTCTTTTCAGATGAGAGCAAGTTTTGTATTTCATTTGGAAACCAAGTTCCTAGAGTCTGGAGGAAGGATGGAGAAGCTCATAGCCCAAGTTGCTTGAAGTCCAATGTTAAGTTTCCACAGTCTGTGATGATTTGGGGTGCAATGTCATCTGCTGGTGTTGGTCCATTGTGTTTTTTTGAAAAGCAAAGTCACTGCACCCGTTTACCAAGAAATTTTGGAGCACTTCATGCTTCCTTCTGCTGACCAGCTTTTTAAAGATGCTGATTTCATTTTCCAGCAGGATTTGGCACCTGCCCACACTGCCAAAAGCACAAAATTTGGTTAAATGACCATGGTGTTGGTGTGCTTGACTGGCCAGCAAACTCACCAGACCTGAACCCCATAGAGAATCTATGGGGTATTGTCAAGAGGAAAATGAGAAACAAGAGACCAAAAAATGCAGATGAGCTGAAGGCCACTGTCAAAGAAACCTGGGCTTCCATACCACCACAGCAGTACCAAAAATGATCACCTCCATGCCACGCCGAATTGAGGCAGTAATTAAAGCAAACTTTAGCAGTACATATACAGTAAATGAACATACTTTCCAGAAGGCCAACAATTCACTAAAAATGTTTTTTTTTATTGGTCTTATGATTTATTCTAATTTTTTGAGATAGTGAATTGGTGGGTTTTTGTTAAATGTGAGCCAAAATTATCACAATTAAAAGAACCAAAGACTTAAACTACTTCAGTCTGTGTGCACTGAATTTATTTAATACACGAGTTTCACAATTTGAGTTGAATTACTGAAATAAATGAACTTTTCCACGACATTCTAATTTATTGAGATGCACCCTTATTTCTTCAGTAGCAGTACAAAAAAACAGTATTCTTTCCACCACTGATACGGGATGATTGTCAATTTACAATTCTTTTAATTTTAGCAGCTGTTGTGGATCATTTATAGCTCTATAAAATACAGTATATCTTCATTAAATTATATAATATTTGAATAATGGGTTTTTACATTTTCAGAAGAAAATGTGACTGGTTCTTGATATGGTTTGAATCCCTCCTTCAACATAATAATATGAGATTTTTGACCTATTTTATCATATACAAGGCGAAAACCATAAGTCCAATTGCTTAGTAAAGTAATAGCACTCCTCTGCTCAACATATCACTTGATTTGAGGTTTCATTCATGTTCGCAGCAAGGTGCAGATTGAGTAATATGCTGAAGTTTAATACTAAGTTTTTGTTCAAATCCCTAACTAATAATGAACAATAGTATTAGTGAAAGAAAATATGCTCTCCTTATCAAACACTTCAGACACAGGGGTCATGATAGCACTCCGTCTTGCATGGCATAAACCTCTTTGTTGTTGCTGCTGTTATTTTGAGGTCCATGGTAGCTTACTCCTGTCTGAGTCAAGATGTCTATGAGAGTCAGTCCCCATTTGCACTAGGGACACTCCATTAAAGATAAGTAATGGTCTGTCAGCCTCATCCCGGGATCCACATTCATCTCAAAGCCCAATTTATGGAGATAAAAGGATGTCATTACCCCTCCTACCTCTCATCACGTCTGATTTGTAGAGGAAAAAGAACTGGGATAAGTGAAAGTGGGGTGTACTCAGGGCATCAACGTGTCACCAATGAGCTCTACAGGGCAATTCTGAATGTTGACGGAATAGTTCAGCCAAAAATGAAAATTCCATTATCATTTATTCACCCCCATGTTGATCCACTGAAAAAAGAAAGTCCTACAGGTTTGGAAGACAAAAGGAGATGTTAGGCATTATGTTAGCCTCAGTCACCATTGACTTTGCATATTTTTTCACACAATGAAAGTGATTGGTGACTGAGGCTGTTAGTCTCTAAGATTCTGTCAAACATTTCCTTTTGTGTTCAACAGAAGAAAGTCATGCAAGATTTTATGCAAGTTCCAACAATTTTAGGTGAACTCTTTAATGAGGGCTCCAATTCTTTGCACCTGATTTATGTCTAGGGTTAACTCTTTTTTTGTATTTTTATTATTATTATTAATTTTATTTTTATGTGTAGCAGTTTCTTTTTTTAAATGAAATTAGAGGATGTGACTACTTTGCTCAAGTAATTGGGATGATTTTGCATCCTTGGTGTGATTAAGGGCATTAGTAAGAATCCTGTACCAATTAAATTCTAAACCTCTATAATTTCATGTGATAGCTGGCATATGTAAGCAAATGAGATATAAATGCCAAACTTTCATTACAAAGCAGTTCCAGGTGCTTTAAAAAAAAGTCACTGAATACAAATTAGTCATTGAGGGAAAAAAGTCCAAGTTAAGTTGATAATAAAATGTTCCACATTGAACTTGTGGACTAAGGCTCAATTCACTATAATGATAAATCTGTTATACTAATGCTACCATCGCTCAGAGTCAAGCCAAATGTTTCCCTGCTGAATTACGCTGTAAATAAAATGCTCAGAGGGCTGTATCCCAAAAGAATCCAAGGAGGTTTGACTGCACAGGCCTGTCCACTCATTGTGATTGAGTTCCCTGGTTCAGCATTGTGAGCAAGAAAAACTACAAGCAGTTCAGTTTGTTTTAGAGAATTATTACCAAGGCAAACATCTCTAATTTATCTTCCTTAAATTTGATTCAGGTGGACATTGTTCTCTATAGTATGTTAACTGTTTGTGGTACTATTGACTTTTTAACAAAAGCCAAACAGTAAGGAACTTGGTTGGTTAAAGGAATAGTTCACCCAAAAATGAAAATTCTCTCATTTACTCACTTTCATGCCATCCCAGATGTGTATGATTTTCTTTTTTCTGCTGAACACAAACAAAGATTTTTAGAAGAATATTGCAGCTTCTTTTGATCCTTTCTATGCAAGTGACTGGTGACTAGACCTTTGAAGCTCCAAAAATCACATAAAGGCAGCATAAAAGTAATCCATATGACTCCAGTGGTTTAATATTTGTCTTTTGAAGCATTACAATCACTTTGGGCGAGAAACAGATCAATATTTCAATCCTGTTTTACTATAAATTTCCGCTTTCACTTTCACTTTTAGAATGTGAAAGAAAGTGAAAGTGGTGATTTATAGTAAAAAAGGACTTAAATATTGATCTGTTGCTCACCCACATTTGATCCACAACAGATCAATTTTTAAGTCCTTTTTTACTATAAATCACCACTTTCACATTCTTTCACATTCAAAAGTGAAAGCGGAGATTTGTAGTAAAAAAAAAAAGAAGAAAGAAAAGAAAAGAAAAAAAAAAGGATTGAAATATTTATCTGTTTCTCACCCACACCCATTATATTGCCTCTGAAGACAGATATTAGCAATGGAGCATTATTGATTACTTTTATGCTGCCTTTTTGTGATTTTTAGAGCTTGAAATGGCTGGTCACCATTCACTTGCATTGTGTGGATCTACAGAGCTTTGTTGCGAGCCCCTGCTTTTTATTTTTTTGGGCAGAGACTCTAACCAGCTACACCTGGAGTCATGCTTATTTAAGAGGTGCTAGCTGCACTTCATGGCAGCTGCTGCCCCAGGAAACCTGTGTTTGTTTGCTATTGTTTTGATTTCTTTTTTACTTTTAAAGAACTCTGAGTTTGTTCTTTGTTTAGTTAAAGCAGCCTACATAGCTAGAGTAAGTAAGAAAGTGGACCCGTAATATTTGTTTCTGATGTTTTGAACTCTTTCGTCACTTTACAGTTTAATTCAGTCAGCTCACTGTCCTTGTTTAAGTTTCGCATTTATTGTTGGTTTAACTTCATTTTTATTGTAAATAAACTACTTTTCTATGGCCGTTGCGACTGGTTTTCCTTTTTTTTTTTTTTTTTTTTTTTTTTACGGCTTTTTATGTTGGTCCAAAATCGTAACACTGTTCTGCAGAAGAAAGAAAGTCATACACATCTGGGATGGCATGAGGGTGAGTAAATGATGAGAGAATTTTCCTTTTTGGGTGAACTATCCCTTTAATGTATGTGCCAGCCAAGGAAATGTCTTTGATATGAATGGAAATCCTAAAGGCATTGTAGACCTCCTTGGTCACTCCAAATGTTGGGCAAAGGTGGATCAAGGCTAAACAAACTTGCCTTGTGAATTCGGCAGCAGTATGTTGATTGTTCTGCTGCTGAGATCTGTCTGTGTTACCAAAATTTGAAGCTTGAAGTATTGTTGAATGTAGGGGCACCTGTGAGGTCCAGTTTCCAGGTGAATTTGTCCACAGAGTGGCGCTAAAAGAGAGATGCAGTTTTAGTTGTATCTGACATAATCATCATGAAAGAGCAGTTTTCATTTTAGCTTACATTTGCGAAGTGTTCATTTATCACAAAATCATACAGGAAAAGAGTCAGGGGTTCTGCTGGGCCCCCTGTCTCTCCAGGTCCCTTAGGAATGTGTATTTTATTAACCCCTCCCCCTAACACAAGCCCCAACCCTAAACCTTCTGTAACTGTCAGTAGAATACAAATGTCATTTTAGAGTGAACTTGCAACCTCCGAATCATTGTTTTTGTGAACACAATTACTACCTGATTTCTATGGGAACAGAATCCATGTCTTACAAGTTGCTCGTGGTTGAGAACAAAAATTTACGCATTCTGAAATGATGCAAAAATGTCTGATGGGAGATTGCGCTTGTCAGTAATTTGGCAGAATGAGGTCATACATGAACATTCATAAGCAACACGTTGATTTCCCGTGTGACCATTATGACTAAATGAGATCTCAAAAGGCTACAGAGAGCTAAATAGGACAAAATTAGACATTTGGATTTCACTTTTGATGTCATCCACTAATGACTTGAGATAACCAATGACCAAAAGTCAAGCCATCCAACTGTGCTGAATTTGCATAGCTTGATGCATGCACAAAGATTGTGAGACACAAACTAAATAAAACTAGCACTATAGACTAATAAAGCCAAATTAACAGAGGGCTCTAGACAGTCAGTATTATGTTAATGATATAAGTTTTACCCTTGAAAATAACTTTTTCTTTCTAAACAGAATGGCACACACTGAGCCTATATAGGGTTAGCATGAATTAGATTGGGAGCAAGGTTGTATAATTGATTACTATAAGCCACGCTCACTGTGAGCTGATTAACTTGAAAAATTGAGGGATTAAAGAAAAATGCAACAGCCAAGCACAAAGAGAAATGGGTATAATGAACTAAAGGTCTTATGTTTATTAAAAACTTGTGAAAGTGACATCTCCCATACTGCCTGTTTTTATGAGGATGACTTCCAGTATTGACTTATGGATAAGTGATGCACCTCAAGGTTATACATTGTTCTAAGATTGTAATATAATGTTATAGATCACTCTCTGATTCTGTGTTCTATGACACTGTATCCCCAGATATTTTATGTGTATACAGTAAGTACAAATAATACATATTGCTGAGCTGTGCACAACTGGACAGCGCACTGTGGATTATCTAAGTGGGAAACTGTGTATCCGTGTCAGTGAAATGTGTTGCCCTGGATGAAGATTTCTGGAGGGTGGAAGAGAGTGTCTGAGATGTCAGGTATCGCTCAGATGCCCTTGCTGTAACGCTGCCATCATAGTGTTAGTAACAGGTTCAGAATGTCTTCGTAAGTTTACTGGACTGATTTGCAGTGTTCATAACTTGCAGAGCTCTCCCACATATTTTGTGAGATATTTTAGAGATTTTGAGAAAAAAAAAATTGATTATGTAGAAACAGTGTGGTTTGAGTGTGGAGTAAATGTATTAAAGGAAGAGCTCTTCTGAGAGAACAAATTAAAATAAAATTCTTAAACCAGCTGAAGATGGTTTACTGGTCTGGAGGTGCGTGAGGTGACAATGGGGGTACGCGAATAAAATTCTGAGATGTCTGTTCTTTTAATTTAATCACAGTCTAAAATAACATTCAAAAACTGTTCATGTATTTCTGACTGGTAAAAATAATTGTGTGTGCCCTCTAGTGTAAAAACACCAAAATGGCTGTGGCATAAAGGTCAGATAAATATTTAATGAAATAACCCTATCTTTTGCAGTTTAAAAAAATGCATCTACTCGTGTGTCACACAAGTATCTTTTTTCGCCAGACCGGCACGCTGCTAGGTGAAGTAGCTTAGCGATAGCAAGTAAAATTGATACTTCACTGATTTACCAGACTCGCACATGTCAGTCGTCTGCGATTTTAGTTTGTCTGTTTGTTTGTTTTTCGCAGTTTAAAACGTAATTTGTATTTAAGGTTAGATGCTTAGGGAGTTTTGATTCTGATGGTACAAGTTCATAAGCTCTGATGACAGGTGTCAGACATCCGTTGCGGCCAAATAATTTTCCACATTCACACAGCAATTTTCACTCATATTTGCTCGCATGCTAGAGACCTGTTTTTACGTTGTTGCATGATGTTTTTTCAGCAGATGATCTCAACCTTGCTAACAGTGTCAAATGTGACATAAAAAAGCACCTTGAGCTCACCGCGCAATTGCACAGACACTTACTCATAATGCTTGAAGTTGGCCGGTGTTCTGACAATCTGTGCTACCTGCTCAGGATGTGCTACCAGCAGTAAAAACAGTTATATGTAAATTTAAAACATGGGTAGCACATGTTGGGAGGCACGGGAGAACCTGTCCGTATGTACTACAACAGCATGAAATATGTTAAAAACCTAGGTAGCACATCTTGTCAGGCAGATAATACCTATCAGGATGTGCTATCAGCATAACTATCAGATAGTGTGATATGGTGTGAGGCTGTGCTAAGCCCTAATCCTACCCCAAACCCTAACCCCAACCCAAAAACAATGTGAATATGGCACTGGTAGCACATCCTGATGGGTAGCATATATTTTCAGGACACTGGCAATGCCGGACCTGCAGTGATGCGTAATTCCAAACACAGAACTGAATGATATTCTTGCGTACTGCGACACAATGAGGGAGGAGTTTTAAAGTTATGCAGTTATATCATATCTAGCATACACATTTCAATCGGTAAGCCATTTATTCAGTATGTATATGATTAATATAACATGTACAAATATAACATTTTTAATTTTTACAAAGATAATTGTGTTAAACATACATATTTTCAAAATAACTTGTATGAATGTTATCTATGCGTTAGAGAGGGGGTACGCAAAAGGATGTTGAATGTTTGGAGGGTTACGCCACTGTAAAAAATTTGGGAACCACTGATCTACAATATGATATGTTGAGCTCTTGAAAAGGTGCTATATATTTACATTTTTATTACTATTATTATTATTAAGATGAGCAAGCTGATGTTCATCTGTTTTAGCTGACCAGTGACAAGTGGCCAAAACCCCTTTAAAACCAGCAAACTGACCTGCCGGACCAGGTTGGGAGACCAGCTAAGACCAGCAAACTATCTTAGACTGGTTAAAGCTGTTTTTTATTTATTTATTCAGAAGGGTGCCAGAGGGCCTGTGGAAAAAAAGTAAAAAAAAAAAAAAAAGTTGCATTTTATATACTGTATATATTTATATACAGTGTGTTTATATATACACTGAATGGGGGAAAATGTGATCTCAGTGATTTGGACCGTGGCATGATTGTTGGTGCCAGATGGGCTGGTTTGAGTGCCAAAAAAAAAAAAAAAAAACATCCAGTGAGCAGCAGTTCTGCGGATGGAAACGCCTTGTTGATGAGAGAGGTCAACTGAGAATGGTCAGACTGGTTCAAACTGACAAAGTCTACGGTAACTCAGATAACCGCTCTGTACAATTGTGGTGAGAAGAATATCATCTCAGAATGGTTGGTGCTGTTTTGGCTGCACAAGGGTGACCTACACAATATTAGGCAGGTGGTTTTAAAGTTGTGGCTGATGTATGTTTGTTCATTAGATCTGTCGAAATTAACGGGTTAACACATAAGTTAATTTAAGTAAATATATGTTTAACAAGTTAATTTTTCTTAAACATGATTAACGCATTTTCCGTTAATTCCAGCATAAACACTGGTTGGAAGGGTGGAACCTTTGTAATGTGTCCGCCCAGAGTCATTACACTGATGTACACACCACAAATACACACAGTGGTGATTCAGTTTCAGTGATAAAAAGGACCTCTTAGCGCTATTTGTATGGAACTTGTGACAGAAAAATAAGTATTTTTCAGCCTAAGTAAGGCATATTTTAATTACCACAGAAGCACGCTAAGTCTTAACTATCACCAAAATGTAGAATGAGAAATTTTTGTCTGCAAGTGCTTTTCATGTGGAGTTCAAAGCGGCGCTTGATGCTGGCTTTGACGCCCTGAACCGAATCATGAACGTGGCTTCACGATTGCTGTAACAAAGCTGATCCGCCGGCTGATTTATATTGTGGCGGATGAGAGTTTAAGAGATTTAATGCCCATTGCAATGAATGTACAACCTATGTGGGGACTAGTTCTTTCAGTTAGTCAAACTCCCACTTAGACTTTGGGAAACGTTTAACACACAACACAATACTAATGTTTTAACTTAGGAAGAGTTCAGAAACCAATATTTGGTGGAATAACCCTGATTTTCAATCACAGATTTCATGTGTCTTGGCATGCTCTCTACCAGTCTTTCACATTGCTGTTGGGTGACTTTATGCCACTCCTGGCACAAAAATTCAAGCAGCTTGGCTTTGTTTGATGGCTTGTGGCCATCCATCCTCCCCTTGATCACATTCCAGGGGTCTTCAATGGGGTTCAGGTTTGGAGATTGGGCTGGCCACGACAGGGTCTTGATCTGGTGGTCCTCCATCCACACCTTGATTGACCTGGCTGTGTGGCATGGAGCATTGTCCAGCTGGAAAAAACAATCCTTAGAGTTCGGGAACAGAAGGAAGCAAGTTTCCTTCCAGGATAACCTTGTACGTGGCTTGATTTATGCGTCCTTCACAAAGACAAATCTGCTCGATTCCAGCCTTGCTGAAGCACCCCCAGATCATCACAGATCCTCCAATTTGTTGTCTAATGGTTAGACGGAGATCTGGAGAGGCCTTCAAGCCACAGTGTCTTGCATCCACTGTGAAATTTGGTGGAGGATTGGTGATGATCTGGGGGTCTAGAACCCCCTTTTTTCTCACACAGGAAATGGGTCTTTATACATAAAAAGCTACTGTACCTTTACATTTTAGGAAGGGAGTCCCTTGCAAGTGGACCATTATATTTAGGGGTCCTTGGTATCAAAATGTTTGAAAATCCCTGAATTAAAAAATTATTCCATCTTGCATGTAAGGTTAATACAAATAGTTGTTAGCTTTATATCATACAGCAGACAATGAAAAATTCATAAAAAGAATCTTTGTGGAACAAAAAGAAAGAGCATGAAACCTTTCCTTGCATGACAGCAGATAAAAGCACTGTCTGCTATCTAGTGCAATGCCTTTATTCATTGAAAGAGACAAATCTAATCTGAAACACTTAAATGCCCTCTAGACCAGTTAACCTTCATTTAGAGGTGCTGCTGCTGCCCAGTAAGAAAAAATTATTTGATAAGTTATTGCCTCA
Source organism: Myxocyprinus asiaticus (assembly GCF_019703515.2). Lineage (NCBI taxonomy): Eukaryota > Metazoa > Chordata > Actinopteri > Cypriniformes > Catostomidae > Myxocyprinus > Myxocyprinus asiaticus. Next base: position 10,489,986 of record NC_059359.1, read on the forward strand.
TTCAGCCACTAAGCTTGTCATCTCAGCTTTACCTGAATATGATAGTAAAGGGTCCAGACCTTTTTCTCATTATATAAATGTAAGTAGAGTTGGAGAGAGCAACTATGAGAGAGAGAGAGAGAGAGAGAGAGAGAGAGAGAGAGAGAGAGAGAGGGGGGGGGATAGAAACTAAGAGCAGAAAGGAGTGATATTATTGGCCCTGATGCCCCTTTGTCTACTCACATGAAACCATAAGACCGACATAACACCTGAGGAAAAGACAGAGCATGTAATAGCAACCAATTATGGCAATGCCACAGCCTGGAAATCTCTCCTGCTGCTCCATTCCAGTGTCATGCCAGCTTAGTGTCTTGTCCTTTTGTCATGAGTACTGGAAGAGAGCTTTCCCCCTCAATCTCCGAGAACAGGCAGGTATGCTCACTAGATCCATCACATGCTGACATATTCACAGCACAAATTCTAATGATAGGGAAGTTATAGGAGGAGGATTCCCAGCTTAGGGTACATTCATAATTTTCACTCTTACAATCCGCTTACAAAAAGCTGATGCGGATATAACCAATCTTGCTGATAGGAATGAATTGCAGTTATCTGAAGTATGTTGCTTCATACTAACCTAGGCAGTTTGCATTACTTCACTCAATGCAGCACTTCTAAATAATAATTTAAGATCGTTTAAGGGGATAATTTTATCCCTTTTAAATAATCGTTGGAAGTCACAAGACACAGACTTACTGCAGGTGACTGTGATTTCGCCAAAATGGTTCAAGATCAATATCCTTGTTGGTTATGGAACAACATTTTTATCAACCAATCAGATTTTACAGTTAGCTTTAAGGTTAGGGTCGGGCTTAAGTGCTTGACAACCTTGAAACTATCCATTTAAACTAGTGTTGTCAGTCCATTACAATTTTTAATCACGATTAATCACATAGTTTTTCATAGTTAATCGCGATTTATCGCAGATTTTTAAAGGTGTTGAAATTTGACTATACATATACTTCTTTTCCTGTCAAAATGCATTTATTTCCTTCTTATGAAAGAAAACAAAACAATATGTAACAATATATAGCTTTATGACATTTTCCAAACAAAGCTTTCCACAGTATAAAGAAGTGGGAGTTTGACTAATTGAAAGAACTAGTCCCCACATAGGTTGCATATTCATTGCAATGGGCATTAAATATCTTTAAATCTCATCCTCTACAATATTAATCTGCTGGTAGACTTTGGCTATCCACTTTGTTACAGCAATGGACACTTTTCACACTTCCGCATTCGCACAGCATAAGTCGTCATAGTTGGGTAAACTATGGCGGCAATCAAGAAGAATAGTAATAACCAGTGTCACTAAAGTGTTCCTATTTGCACAAATTCTTAAAGATACACGTGGATTTGTTTTTCCATGAATTTCCAAAAGATGCTGAACTTTGTACGAGCTCAGAGGTTTCAGGCAATTAAACGCAAAGAAGATAACTTTGTTATTAAACAAGGAAGCATTTTTGTCTGTGGACAGTATTTTCAAGATGAGGACTCACTCACAGGTGGAATTGTGAAATGCTTTGATATCTGAGCTGTACCATCACTGTTTCATTGGAATGATTACACATCACACCCAACATGATAGTGTGTGTTTGACAGGGTTAGAAGGCAAGATGGAGCAGGACACATACACCTCAGCAGCGGCCATAGTTGCATTTACCCAACTATGACAACTTCCGCTTCGCAAACGCGGATGCGTGAAAAGGGTACATCGTGATCGTTATTCATGTCAGGGCCGCTTTGAAATTAGCTCTCATTCTGCGTTTTAGTGATAGTTAAGACTTACCGTGCATCGGTGGTAATTAAAATGCGCCTTTACTTAGGCTGTAGTCCCATCTGGGCTTGTTTTGTACAACAAATAGCATCAAGAGCTCCTTTCTCCATCATTTGATCACTGACACGGTTGTTGCGTGTGTTTGTGGAGTTTGCTTCAGTGTAATGATTTCGGGCGGACACATCGCAAAGGTTCCACCCTTCCAACCAGTGTTTATCCTGGTTTATGCTGTATCAAGAATCAATTAGCATGTTAAACCTTTTAAATTAATCGCATGTGTAATACATTAATTTTGACAGCTCTGATTTAAACATCAACCTAATTTCCACCAATTATTTCACTCTGAATTTAAGGGGTTGGCTGTGGTTAAGGGTAGATAGGCTTAGGGCTATGATTGGTTGACATGAATGCTGTTCCAGGACAAACAAATGAAACAATGTTGGTCCAAGAACATTTCTGACTTGGCTAAATCACGTTGCGTGGATGATTCTAGGCTTGTTTCTGGAGGACAAGGAAGGGCGAAGCAAGACAAACCTCACTAAAGACACTGCTTGTTACATAAATATTGTAATTCAGCAAACAAAACTGAAATAATGGCAATGACACCAAAACAGCACATTATCATATACAAAACTACAGTTAATGATATGCCACTTTCAAGCAGAAATATCATCTTGGTGAGTATTTGTGTTCCATTCAATCCTGGGGTAAGAGGTGAGAGGTGTGTAAAACTTACATTAGGGGTTGTGTAGGTTTCTGGACCCTCAGACAGGTGATTATAGTAAGATTAATAGAAACATAATGCCGTCCGTACACACTCTCTCTCAGTAAAAGGTGGCATTACTTCAGTGTTCCTGGCATTATCATATCCTCAGTGGCATTATGCCTCATTGCATTAAGAACATGTCCGTGTAAACCTACTTATTTATGCAATTATCTAATCAGCCAATTGTGTAGCAGGAATGCAATGCATAAAATCATGCAGATACAGGTCAGGAGCCTCAATTAATATTCACAATAATGTTCACATCAACCATCAGAAAGGGGAAAAAATGTGATCTCAGTGATTTCAAGAGTGGCATGATTTTTGGTGCCAGACGGGCTGGTTTGAGTATTTCTGTAACTGCTGATCTCCTAGGATTTTCACGCACAACAGTCAGTTTACTCAGAATGGTGCCACAAACAAAAAACATCCAGTAAGTGGCAGTTCTGTGGATGGAAACGCCTTGTTGATGTGAGAGGTCAACGGAGAATGTCCAAACTGGTTTGAGCTGTCAGAAAGTCTACGGTAACTCAGATAACCACTCTGTGCAATTGTAGTGCGCAAAATAGCATCTCAGAATGCACAACACGTCGAACCTTGAGGTGGATGGGCTACAACAGCAGAAGACCATGACGGGCATTTTATTAGGACCATAGTGTATCATAACTGCGAGAGCAACATTTTGCAACATTTATAACTCTCATCCACAGTAGAATGGTGATTTCCTCCACCAAAAATGCTCTCCATTACTGCGTAGTTTGAAAAACAATGTTAGGAAAACATTTCAAATGAAAACAGATTAGTGTGGATGGGGCCTGAGGGTGAATGAACTAGTGAACAAAAATAAAATAATGTAAAATACTCCACATGGTCAGCTGGTGAGGAGAGAGCATTTTTATTACTTAATATAGTAATATAGTCTATAATATAGAGTTTTTTTTTTATTTTTTTTTTCTTAAGTTTACCTGTTTAATGAATATCAATAAAAATATAAACAGAAAAAGTAAACAGAAAAGTTTAAGAGCTCTAAAGCAGATGTTCTAAAGTAATGAGGATTACTCTACAAAGAACAGAATAATATTCAACAAACAAAAAATGTGTCTTTTTCCCTAGAAGTCAAAACCCCCAGCTGTTAGTTATCTTTCAAATTATTCATTGGCATCATTATCAACAAAAAAAACAACCATAAAAAATGTTGTGTGCTTTTTAAATACATTCAGATCTTTCAGCTTAATCAGGCTTGCATTATTTTAAAGCCCCAAACTCCAGTGGCTGGCAAAGTGGGTTGTTTGAAGAACTGTCTCTGTTAGATTGGAACTGTCACGAGTTCTCCACCACCAAAATATCAATTAATTTATCCAATAGCAGCCAGAGCCCTGCTGTGCTGCATAATAATATAGCCCACAGAGGGAGGGCACGCAAAGCCGGGGCACTAGACTTCACAGGGAATCACTGAGTAGCTGAAAATGATGCTGAAGCTAGTGACTTATTCTGAGCTACATTCACTGTGCAGGTGTGTATTGATTACAGAATCTAAAGGTGGATTCTCCTTAGAGATTTTAGAGCATCTCATTCAAAATGTGATCTTTAATCGTGTCCCAACACCTGCGCCCAACAGGATTTCTTCTGAAGTCAAAACCAAAAACTCAGGAAAGGACTACAACTTAAATTCAGTATTTTCCAATCCTACTCCTGCACATTTTGTTGAAATATTTGAATTAGTTGTGTTAGATAAAGGAGACAACCTAGATTTAATCTTATATTTTTTTATTAACTTTTTCAAATTCTCGAAAAGTAGCGACTTTACAGTAAATTTATCCTCTAACTGCAGTCACACACTCCGACGTCTTTGGCAGTTGCGTCACACCTCTCACTGTTTTTTGAGTATTTCGCCGCGAATGAGTTTTTAAGATGACATGTCAGGTAAGAAATAGTCAAACTTTAATTAAAAAAATGTCTCAATACCCTTGCATTCTGTTCCATTCTGTTGCACTCTTTTTAGCCTTTTCTTAAATGCAAAAATGCGTCTTACGTAAATGCCTCTTAAGAAATGTATCTGGTTAGGCTTCCTGAAAGGAATATTCCTCTCAATTGTATAAAACGATTTTATTTTATTTTTTACTTCTTAATTGATGCCTCTCATCCACCTCAACGCATAGGAAAATGCAATCAACAGCTATTCTCTTTTGGGGTACAGGGCCAAAGCCTCCCAATGTATCTGTCTTCTTCATCTTTGAGCTTATGTTTCTCTGCCATTGGCCCCTGCTGAGATCTGATCATGGCCAAAGAAGCCAAGGGCAGCAGGAGGCAATAAGGTGCTTATTATCCTTGTGCATAGTTATGACTCAGCTCTTTACTGAGCCAAACATTTACATGCTTTGGAATAGTTTTCAGTTTGGGTTTGAGACCTCCCTAAGTGATCACTGTAATTCTGAGGTCAATACAGCGCTCTGTGCAAACACAGGGGTGTTGACAGGGTTGCAACAATTATAGATCACAAAACCCAAAAGTTATGTGCCATCAATGATTTTTCAATTTCTTCAACTGGGTTGCATGTTGAAGATGTACGTGGATGGTAGGGAACTACAATAATAACCAATCTGCAGCCATATAAACTACAAAGACAACTAAACTGAATCTAGAATTCCTGTTGACAAAATTTCACTGTCAGTTGAATAACCAGTTCAAAAAAAGATTGACTGTCTTTGCTGAACTGGTAAAATATACACTACCGGTCAAAACCTTTGAAACACTTGACTGAATTGTTTTTCATGATCTTAAAAATCTTTTGATCTGAAGGTGTATGCTTAAATGTTTGAAATTAGTTTTGTAGACAAAAATATAATTGTGCCACCATATTAATTTATTTCATTATAAAACTAAAATTTTATTAAAAAAAAAAAGTTTTTGAAATTGATGACTTGGACCAAATAATAAAGAAAAGCAGCCAATAAGTGCCCAACATAGATCACTTCAATACTGTTTAAAAAGCATCCCAGGGTGATACCTCAAGAAGTTGGTTGAGAAAATGTCAAGAGTAAATGTCTGCAAATTATAGGTAAAGGGTGACTACTTTGAAGATGCTAAAATATAACACAGTTTTGATTTATTTTGGATTTTGTTTAGTCACAACATAATTCCCACAGTTCCATTTATGTTATTCCATAGTTTTAATGACTTTACTATTATTCTAAATGTGAAGAAAAAAATTATATAAAGAATGTGTGTTTCAAAACTTTTGACCGGTAGTGTATATTAAAGTTGTCATGGAAAGCAGGTTTTCTGTCCAGTTTTATCAGTGGCTTTATGGTTGTATGAATTTCATCCCAATGCAACTGAAAAGAATCAAAGCAATAAGCAATAAATTGTTTCTCTAGAGTTGTTCCTTGCTGGTTTAGTCCTCTGTCACAATCTGTCACTGTAACCGCTAGCCTCTAGGCTTAAAGGGATTGTGCCCCCAAAAATGAAACTTCTGTACTTTACTCAACCTCATGTTGTTACAAACCTGTCTGATGTTCTTTGTTCCATGGAGGACAAAAAGAGATGTTAGGCAGAATGTCACCATTCTCTTTTATTTTATGAAAAAAAGATGCAATGAAAGGTGCAATAAAAGTGAACACAGTGTACAATACTGTATACTACACTATATTGTACAGTACTATATTGCCCTATACTATACTATACTGTTCTATTCTATACTATAGCCTTCTATAGCGTACTATACCATACTGTACTATACTATGCTAAGTTGGTTAGGCTGGACTGTTTGCTGGTTTTAGAGGGTTTTGGGCACTTGCCAGATAGTTAGGCTGGGAGACTAATTAGACCATCTGAAGACCAGACTGGCCAGGATTGGAGACCAGTTATACCAGCTTAAACCCACTAAGAACAGAAAACCACTTAAGGCTGGCTTTAAACTATTTTTTTCAGCAGCGACAGGCAACCCACTGACTAGTCAATTCTGAACATTTGTAGTTGTGCACATTCATACACTGTGAAAGTTCCCATGCATCTCAATTGAATCTAAAGTTTTTTATATTTATTGTTAATTGATACTTGTTATCCACATCACCACATGGGTAATGCAATCAGCAGCCATTCTCTTTTGGGGCCCCAGGGCAAAAGCTATATTATACTATACATATTTGAATAATATTTGGTAATTTTATCAAACACCGTGTCTGAAGGCATCTCCAAAAATGGGCTAATGTGTAAAAAACTTTTTTTGAAGAACAGTAAATTAAGGGCCTGAGAGAAAATGCAAATGATTTATTGCAGCAGAGGAAAACAGTAAATCACACCATAACTCACTATTTCTCTATTGGTCAATGATTACATTTTATAAACATCACTTTTTAATGCATGGTTTGACTGGAGGAAGCATAAGCAGCGAATCCCTCAAGGCGTCTATCATTATGACAGAATTCCATCTCTCGCCAGTCAAGCAGAACGTGAGAAGGTGCTTGATAATACAGTCATGATAAAGAGAGAGTGTTGATAGGGTCACAGGACCACCTGGCATAGAAACAATGAATTCTGAGTGGGGTGTGAGAGCTTTGTTTCTCTTGATGTGGAAAAAAGTATGAACTGTAGAAGGATGTGTCTCAGTGCATACTTGATGGCAAACTGGAATGCCATTAAAAATGCAAAAAAAAAATCAGAGTTACAAAGACAGCATGACTGTCTCGGTGCTTGACGCAGGTTTTTGCGCAACTTAGTGAATTCGTCCAACAATATTTCTTTAAAGGGGTCATGAATTGGAAAATCAAACTTACCACGATATCTTGACAGAAACGTCCCTTTTTCAGGACACTGTATTTTAAAGATCATTTTGTAAAAATCCAAATAACTTTACAGATCTTTATTGTAAAAGGTTTAAACAATGTTTTCCATGCTTGTTCAATGAACTATAAACAATTAATGAACATGCACCTGTGGAACGATCATTAAGAAACTAACAGCTTAATGATGGTAGGCAATTAAGGTCACAGTTATAAAACCTTAGGACACTAAAGAGACCTTTCTACTGACTCTGAAAAACACCAAAAGAAAGATGCCCAGGGTCCCTGCTCATCTGCGTGAACATGCCTTAGGCATGCTGCATGGAGGCATGAGGACTGCAGATGTGGCCAGGGCAATAAATTGCAATGTTCGTATTGTGAGATGCCTAAGACAGTGCTACAGGGAGACAGGAAGGACAGCTGATCATCCTCGCAGTGGCAGACCACGTGTAACAACACCTGCACAGGATCAGTGCATCCGAATATCATACCTGCGGGACAGGTACAGGATAGCAACAACAACTGCCCGAGATACACCAGGAACGCACAATCCCTCCATCAGTGCTCAGACTGTCCAGAATAGGCTGAGAGAGGCTGGACTGAGGGCTTGTAGGCCTGGTGTAAGGCAGGTCCTTACCAGACATCAACGGCAACAATGTCGCCTTTGGGCACAAACCCACCTTCGCTGGACCAGACAGGACTAGCAAAAAGTGCTCTTCACTGACGAGTCGCAGTTTTGTCTCACCAGGGGTGACGGTCGGACTCGCGTTTATCGTCGAAGGAATGAGCGTTACACCGAGGCCTGTACTCTGGAACAGGATCTATTTGGAGGTGGAGGGTCCGTCATGGGCTGGGGCGGTGTGTCACAGCATCATTGGACTGAGCTTGTTGTCATTGCAGGCAATCTCAATGCTGTGCGTTACAGGGAAGACATCCTCCTCCCTCATGTGGTACCCTTCCTGCAGGCTCATCCTGACCTGACCCTCCAGCATGACAATGCCACCAGCCATACTGCTCGTTCTGTGCAAGTCAGGAATGTCAGTGTTCTGCCATGGCCAGCAAAGAGCCCGGATCTCAATCCCATTGAGCACATCTGGGACCTGTTGGATCGGAGGGTGAGGGCTAGGGCCATTCCCCCCAGAAATGTCTGCGAACTTGCAAGTGCCTTGGTGGAAGAGTGGGGTAACATCTCACAGCAAGAACTGGCAAATCTGGTGCAGTCCATGAGGAGGAGATGCACCGCAGTACTTAATGCAGCTGGTGGCCACCCCAGATACTGACAGCTACTTTTGATTTTGACATGTCTGTGAAACTTGTTCAGTTCTAGTTGTTGAATCTTTTTATGTTCATACAAATATTTACACGTTAAGTTTGCTGAAAATAAAAACAGTTGATAGTGAGAAGACATTTCTTTTTTGCTGAGTTTATAATTGTTCATTGAACTATAAAAACATACTGTAAATTTCAGAAACGAAAACTTCTTCATTAGTCCAAAAAAAAAAAAAAAAGGCTTTATTGAAACCAAGGTGCCAAAATGACTTCTCTACTTCCTCCGAACTAATATGTCATAGTGAGGTATTACATCAGCACAGGCCAGCCTCTGCATAAACAGATCAATGCCTACTTTATCGTCGACACTGCTTAGGACGGCCACCGGTCCTGCGGTTAAAGTAGAGCAGTGAGATTATTTTTGGAGCAACAGGAGGTGTCACGATGGTCACGAAGATGTCAAGACACTGTGCAGTGCCATGTTGTGAGAAACTAGATTTCTTGCATTTGCTTCGCAAGGATCCCAACATTAAGAAAGAGTAGCTGACGTTTATTTTGAATGAAGTCCCGGATCGCGTCTGTAAGAACATGTTTGTCTGCTCACTTTTTACCAATGATTTTTTCACAATAAGACAGTTCGAAGCAGGCTATGCAGAGAGACTTAAATTAAAAGTTGATGCAGTGCCAACTACATTGGACATGACAGTGATGTCGCAACAAACAAGTGTTAGTATCCATGTTAATTGTTTTGCTTCATATGTTACAGACTGTTAGATATGTACTGAGTATTTGATTTGATCCTAGTGATTTTAGATGCTCGTGTATTAGTTTTAATGCACAGGGATCTCTAAGTAGCATATATTTTCTTGTTCTGTTGGCATGATGGCACAATTGCCACAGATGCACCTAAAGAGTATTGATATCAATATATTTAGACAATCTCTTTCCTTTTTAATGAAATCATGACTCACTGTAATGAACAACGTATGCGTTTGTCACTACATTGAATATATGAAGAAAGATGATTATATGATGAACGACACTGCGACAAACACCGGTGAATGTATCCTGTATACGTTTACATGTTGCACGTTAAGTGTATCCTTTCACAGTTATAAATGTGATAGCATCATGTATTTACACTTTATTTGGTACTGTCATGCATTATTCAGCATTTGTAAAACACAGAAATGTTTCACCGTTGGAAAATGCCCCAACTATGTAACAAGATACACGCCGTTGTGTTGCGTCTTAGTTTAAACAACAATAAAAGTAATACCTATTACACAAATAGACAAGTAAATTACAGTGATTAATTACCACGCAGTCACAGACTGCCGTATCCGTGGTGTTTGTGGAGGAGGTTAATTCGGGATCACACTCTGACTCAAACCTGTATGGATGAATTCCTCTAGCTGTCATTTTCTTAACCATCTGAAGTTTTTAAAACAACCCCACATGTGCATAATGGCGGGGGCGCTTACACTTATCCACATGCAAAGATGTTACCCAATCACAGCAGTGGGTGTTTACACTGAAGTCTTCAAGAACACACGCCCCAAAAAAGCGTTTGAATCAGAGGCACAAAAACTAGATAGAAAATGACCAATTATTCCTAAATGACGATTACTTTTCATTAAAAAAAAAAAAATTATAATAATCACACTAACATTATAAGTGGACCTCAAGGAACATTATAAAATAAAATAAAAATCCAATTCATGACACCTTTAATGTTCATTTTAACAGTATGATAAAGAGGATTACTGAAACGCAATCCATCACCGTGACAAACGGCTCTTTGCTGAAACATACTTTTATCTGATTATATCAGTGAAAATATTGTGAAGAACTGTCCGTCTAGCAGATGGCAAAATATCGAGATTATTAAAGCCATCTTTCCAGCAGAATCTGGACTATCTTTAAAGTGGGAAAACAACAATATTCTACCATATGTCAAGGAAAAGTCGATAACTTGTAATGAATGGCTGGGCTTGCTTCAGTGATAATAGCAGAACAATGAAGAAGGCTGGTATCTCAGGTCGAGTGTCTGTGCTTCAGCATTCTCTGCTATTGATCTTATACTGTTGTGTTTTTGCCCTGCCTTGCTAACTTTTGGAGCTGTGAGAAATCCACCAATTATAATTTGTGAACAGGCACCAAATAAACAGGTCGATTAATAACCTTTATCATGAAACGGTAAAAAAGCATGGGTAGATGGTGAAAGAATGTAAGTAATATTTCAGTACAATGCACTTCTGTCAAACCTGAAAGAATCAAATCAAAGAATAAAATAACAATAGCTATACCAATAAAAAAGCTACAGTCTATAGACTTGTGCAGACACAGCAAAAGTGTCAGTTTTTCAGGGTTCCCACTCTTTTCAAGGCACAATTTTCCAGTACATTTTATGAGCCCAATGGGTGTAATATTTAAGCAAAAGCACACTAGAGGTTATGATGTACAGTATATTGTGGTTATTGGATAGTTATTTTTTCTGAATTTTGTATTTGACAGTTTAATTAAATTTTATTATAAAGATGGTGTCAAATGAAATGAATTCATTAAAACTTTAATCAAATGAACACAGAATTATTTTGATTATTTTAATTTCTCAACATAACTTTGCATTATTGCAATATGAAACAACACTGGAGATATTTTGTCAAATGAAGTGCTACACAACAGAACATCTCAGATGTGAGTTATTGACGTATTATTTAATTACATTACAGTAAATATTACATTACTATACAGAAGTAATATACTGCTGTCTTTTTTTTTTTTTTTGCCATTTCACACATCCATTTAAATCAAGCTTTTATTTTTTTGTGCTTCTGTGTGTTTTAGATGGTTGTTTTTCACCTCCGGATAAGCAGTCCGCTACATAACCCAGTGTGATTATTAAACCCCAAAAAACTGTGATTTAAATAAATATAAAGTCTGTATGTGCTGCATGCTTCAGAGCGCTCTGCTCTCTGTCATCTACTAAAACACACGAGCGCACGTAATGACCATGATGAGGTGTTTTTAGTGCATGAGCGGCCAGTTTCACACATTTATTTTAAAGCGCGCAGCACATGCAGATTATATTTATTTATAGATTAATTATTTATTCAATCAAAATGCAGCATTTTGCGGTTTAATAATCACACTGGCACATATTCCCATTTTAATTTAATTAACTGTGCATTCAAACATTCATTTTCATCCCAAATATGTGAAATTCCTTGACATTCCGTGTTTTATAACTAATGCCATATGTGACTGGATTTAGTAAAAACATCCATATACACTATAGTATTAAGGGTTCTGCTCAGGCCAGAGTAGTATTGAGAACCGAGAACCGGTTCTTATTCAGAACCAGCTCCATTTATTTTTTTCAGAACCGAATGATGTTCATTACTTTCAGTTGTGTACTATTCTGCCGATGCATAAACAAAGAGACTAAAATATTTTAATTAGTCTGTGTAAACACACAACTTCTTCTCATAATTTTGTAAAAGGCTACTAAGGACAGTAAATCCAGTATTAATTGTATTCATTATTTCCAAAAATGTATTTCTCAAAAGTACTAAAAGACTTAAGACTTACTTCCTTATTATTCCCATACCTAGGACAGACAATACACCCAACGATGCTTTCAGATCAAATCATTGTTTAACCACACAGAATATTTAAATATTAATGAGATGTTTTTATTAAGTGTATATTATTATGTGAATGAGATAATTTATTAGAGGTATGGAATTGTATAATGCTTAACTTCCAATATGACATAAATCTATCACACATCACAAATATAAAGCATTTTAATGCATTTCTTGTTGATTGTGGATTGACATTACATAAGCTATAGGCAGATCTTAAATGTACATTTATTACAAAATGATCTACTGTATATTGTCCTGGATATATAACATCTGTGTATGAGAGAGAGAGAAAGAGAGAGAGAGAGTGTGTATGTGTGTTTGTTCATTGTTATCTTACAGCATTTTCCTGTGCAACCTGTAACAGCTCTTCATAATAAAGCAGTTGATCTACTTCAAAGCAATCACTGGGCTTCTCCACCATCCTGCTCAGAGCCTGTCTTATGTTCTCCTCACTATCCTGTATCTTTCTAGCCTGCTTCAGGTAGTCATAGACCTTCAGGAACACCTCCTCTCCCAGCCTCTGACACACCAACCTAAAACACAATTAAATTAAATTCAGTTCAGTTAAATTCCATTCCATGTATGCATTAGGCAGACAATTTTATCCACAGTGCATTGCATTCAAGCTATACATTGTATCATTGCATGTGCTCCCAGCATGCTCTACCAGTTGATCTACAAGACACAAAAAAATATAGCTGTAAGCAGTTATGATGGGCCAAAGCACTATGGTGCCATCGCCACCTCGTGGCTCTAGGAAAACAAAGCATGGTGGGTGCATGCATTTGAGAGGGTAAATATAAGAGGACTTTTTTAAAGTCACACAAAGTGTCACACTTCCTGTTGTCAGTTGGTGGTGCTACAAACGTGACCCACAATAGCCACATCAATGCGATTAGCCGACATGACCAAACATACTTCTCAAGTTTGATCTAAATCTGTCAATGAACACAGAAGATATGAGAATTTCCCTTTTTTGCCATAAATGTATTACCTCGCCATGGCTACACTATTAGAGATATCAAAAATCAGTTCGCAATTTGTCTTGGCATCATGTTGACAAAATTTTGTGAGAATCGCATGAATCCCCTAGGAGGAGTATTTAAAAGTTCAGGGCCTGCAATTTTCAAAAAAATGCACATTAAATCCAAAATGGCCAACTTCCTGTTGGGCGGAGCTAAAGACTGTAATTTTGAAAGTTGTCCGGCTTGATGAGATCAAAATATGTAGCAAGTTTGGTGACCGTAGAAGAAACTGACCCCACCACTTTTGTCAAAAGGTGGTGCTACAGAGCTCCCCAGCCACACCCATATGCCCATATGTTCTTTTTCCCAAGCCTAATGGCTGACAACTCTGATGTGTGCGCAAAATATGAAAATTCATGCATTCCAAGTACCTCAAAAACATGTGAATATACGTAAAAAGGAATAATTACATTTAATGCGTTGCCATGGCAACACTATTTAAGATATCAAGAATCCCTTCAGAATTTTAAATCCGTACTGTCTTGACATTATTCTAAAAACATTTGAAGCAATTCCGGTAAACATAAGAGGGTTATTTCAAAGTCTGTTAAAAGGACCACACTTCCTTCCACCAGTTGGTGGCGCTACGACCGTGACCCACAAGTGCTCCTAAAGCCCCGAAACCTTGAAAACATTTTTTAAAATAAAAATAATAATAATAATCCTTAGAAGAACAACAGGGCCTCCGCACTTTCAGTGCTTGGGCCCTAATTACATTTTAGTTATTATAGCACTTTTCACAATAAAAATTGTTCCAGAGCAGCTTTACAAACAATAACACCTTAACTCCCCTAGTGAGCAAGCCAAAAGCAACTTTGGCAAGGCAAAACCTCACTACGATGTTTATGTAGGACAAGAAAGAAACCTTGGGAGGACCCAAGTGTTGGCATGTTTAAACAGAGAAAATAATTTAAATGTACATATGCATACAAGCAAACATACTATACATGCAGAGTTTTGTACACTCCCCACAGTTCATACTTCACAATGAAAACTCAGAGAACCGAGAGCACTTCTATGAAGAAACATGACTTGTTTGAATACTGATTGAATTAGCAGTGGTTTCTAGTAAATTACACACAAAAGTCTAAAAAAAATAAAATAATATTTTGTCACGTAAATTGTATGCAAAAAAACAAACACTTTCAAAACAGGAGTGTTGTAGTTCTGAAATTCCTGTTCTAAATGTATCCTACAACATTCAGTATCTCAAACCATGGGAGAAGTGGATGTGTACAAGCGGGATGTCTTGTAAAAATGCCCCCCTGACAGGTGTTGGATATGTGAGCAGACACCGCGAATCACTTCCCCCCTCTCAATGCCAGTGTGATTTCTGCTGGCACCTCTGGACCCCTCAGCCAGAGCAGAGCAGCCTCTCTCTCTCTCTCTCTCTCTCTCTCTCTCTCTCTCACACACACACGTGCATATAAGGTGAAATACATCAACAGCTGGCAAACCTAATATAAAAGGACGTCTTTTCTCTAATCAAAGAGAGCTAAAAATAGGTACAAGTGTGAATCTCACTAAAACACATATAGGTTGTATTTTTCTCAAAATCAAAAGAAAAACATAAGCAATTATATTTTTTGCATTGAGAAAAATTAAGCCTATTTTAGGTCCATTAGGATTTTTGGTTTGTCACATTTTTATAACAATTAAGCACATCGCCCTTCTGACCTTATTTTCATTACTGTAATGCACCTGTTGTTTTAAGTTTGAGTTTGTAATTCTCATGGTGGTCATTATGGTAATGAGAATGAGAATTTAAAATCATATCATCCAGTTGCATTACGGTTATGAGAACTGTAGGGGAAAATGTGATTCATTGTCATGAAAATACAGTGGCTGTAAAGTGCAAAACAAAACAACAAATCTGAAAACACAACGGCAAATACGGAAACAAAACAAGTCAGAAAACACAACAGCAAGGCAGAAAACACAAGGACAAGTCAGTGGAGACGGAAAGGGTATGTACCATAGCTTCTTACCTGATTGGCTGTGTGGATGGTATCTAGCCCTTTCATCATGATTGGTTCGCTGCCCACTTGCGCAATTATTTCAAAATTCATGCCAAAAGCATCACTGATTGAAAAAATGTATCATTTGGAGTGGTTTCTAACACTTTAGAACACAGAGAGTAATAAAAGCGAACTGGATTAATTTAGTTTTAGTTAGTTATGACATCCCCCTACGGTATGTAAGGGACCGTCTAAAAAGTCCATAAACTGCGCTAAAACGTTGGTGATGTCCAAGCATTCATTCAATTTATTTGCACGCTTTAACATAACAAACACTGTTATTAGAAAAGCATTTTCACATTCTAAAGGTTGCAGTAGGCAGCCAGTGTATTGGCTGACTTAATACATATGAAGAATTCCCAGCATATACAATTATACACAGTTCAATTATAAAAAAAGAAAATTGACATTCACCAAGATATTATTTTCATATTCTAAAAGTTGTAGTAGGATGCTAATGGATAGGCTGACTGACTTTAGGTGAGATTTTCCCAGTATGTGCAATTACACAAATAGTTTTAAATTATTTTTTGTTTAAATCACTAAACTTCATCAATTAAGTGAGTCATTCACTCTACTGACAGTCTAATACAACCTTTGGAATGTAAAAAATACCATCTTGATACATTTTTGTTACTTTTTTTTGACGGCACCAATGTTTTAGCACAGTTTGTGGACTTTTAGACGGTCCCTTATGCTCTGTCTTCACCGTAGGTGGATATCGTACCTAAAACTAACTGTATACCGCTCTCTCTTGTTGTTTTCTGTGTTCAAAAGTGTCCCATTACTGTTTTACTGAGAGTGAAACCCCTCCAAATTATTCAGTTTGTCAGTCAGTAAGCTTTTGCCATGAGTTTGAAATGTACATTTACATTTAGTGATTTAGCAGATGCTTTTATCCAAAGCGACATACAAATGAGGAACATAGCAAGCAATTTTGTCATAGAAGCAAGCAATTCTTCATACAAATAATCAGTGAACCAATCATGAAGAAAGGGCTAGATACCATCCACACAGCCAGTCAGGTGAGAAGCTATGGTACATACTCATTCTGTTTAGACTTACTTGTCATTGTGTTTTCTGTCGTCATTGTTTTTTGACCTGCCATTGTGTTTTCTAACATGATTTGGTGTTGTGTTTTCTGATTTCTTCTTTTGTTTTTAGATTTGCTGTTGTATTTTCAGACTCGTCGTTTTGTTTTGCACTTAGGAAAAGTAGGAAAGTACTGTGTTTGCGCATAACACTCGCAACCCCCAGCCACCCCTGGGAAGAAATCCTGGCACCGCCCCTGTGAGGGATAGGGCCACACAAATCTGATTTCCTCTGGTCTATGGAACTAAATAGATTTAATCTCCAAGTGATTTAATGTGCTGGAGAATGTAACATTTGTGACTAAAAGCCTGTAAACCTCCAACTAAATGATGGATTGCTGTCTGCTAATCGCAGCGGTTTCTACTGGATTATAATCAGAAAGAGTATAAACTTACAAGCAGTTTTAAATCAATACAATACAGGCATCAAATTTTACTAGCATCCTATACAACAATTTATTTTAACAAAGAAAACGTCAGTGAACAAATTTGGTTACTCATTCCATATTTATTTATGCAATACAAAGTATTGATGTACAGTATATCAATAACCTGTATTACGCTTCCCTTGTCTCATTCCAAACCAAAATGTTTTCTTCTGTGGTAAACAAGTTATTTTCCTTTAAAATAATGGTTAGATTTAGGGTTTAGGTAAGGGGTTAGACTTTATGGTTAGATTTATGTTTGGGTTACAGTTGAAATCATAAGTTAACATACACCTTAGCCAAATACATTTAAACTCAGTTTTTCACAATTCCTGACATTTAATCGTAGAAAACATTCCCTGTCTTGGGTCAGTTAGGATCACTACTTTATTTTAAGAATGTGAAATGTCAGAATAATAGTAGAGATAATTATTTATTGCAGCTTTTATTTCTTTCATCACATTCCCAGTGGGTCAGAAGTTTACATACAATTTGTTAGTATTTGGTAGCATTGCATTTAAATAGTTTAACTTGGGTCAAACATTTTGGGTAGCCTTCCACAAGCGTCTCACAATAAGTTGCTGGAATTCTGGCCCATTCCTCCAGACAGAACTGGTGTAACTGAGTCAGGTTTGTAGGCCTCCTTGCTTACACACACTTTTTTATTTCTGCCCACAAATCAGACTGAGGTCAGGGCTTTGTGATGGCCACTCCAATACCTTGACTTTGTTGTCCTTAAGCCATTTTGCCACAACTTTGGAGGTATGCTTGGGGTCATTGTCCATTTGGAAGACCCATTTGCAACCGAGCTTTAACTTCCTGGCTGATGTCTTGAGATTTTGCTTCAATATATCCACATAATTTTCCTTCCTCATGATGCCATACATTTTGTGAAGTGCACCAGTCCCTCCTGAAGCAAAGCACCCGCACAACATGATGCTGTCACCCCCATGCTTTACAGTTGGGATGGTGTTCTTCAGCTTGCAAGCCTCACCCTTTTTCCTCCAAACATAACAATGGTCATTATGGCCAAACAGTTACATTTTTGTTTCATCAAACCAGAAGAAATGTCTCCAAAAAGTAAGATCTTTGTGCACTTGCAAACTGTAGTCTGGCTTTGTTATGGCGGTTTTGGAGCAGTGGCTTCTTCCTTGCTGAGCAGCCTTTCAGGTTATGTCGATATAGAACTCGTTTTACTGTGGATATAGAAACTTGTCTACCTGTTTCCTCCAGCATCTTCACAAGGTCCTTTGCTGTTGTTCTGGGATTGATTTGCACTTTTTGCACCAAACTATGTTCATCTCTAGGAGACAGAATGTGTCTCCTTCCTGAGCAGTATGATGGCTGCCTGGTCCCATGGTGTTTATACTTGCGTACTATTGTTTGTACAGATAAACGTGGTATCTTCAGCCATTTGGAAATTGCTCCCAAGGATGAACCAGACATGTGGAGGTCCACAATTTTTTTTTGGCTGATTTCTTTTGATTTTCCCATGATGTCAAGCAAAGAGACACTGGGTTTGAAGATAGGCCTTAAAATACATCCACAGGTACACCTCCAATTGACTCCAATTAGCCTATCAGAAGCTAATTGTCTAATTGCTTAAAGGCTTGACATCGTTTTCTGGAATTTTCCAAGCTGCTTAAAGGCACAGTTAACTTAGTGTATGTAAACTTCTGACTTATGAATTGTGATAGTCAATTAAAAGTGAAACAATCTGTCTGTAAACAACTGCTGGAAAAATTACATGTGTCATGCACAAAGTAGATGTCCTAAATGACTTGCCAAAACTATAGTTTGCCAAAATGAAATCTGTGGAGTGATTAAAAAATGAGTTTTAATGACTTCAGCCTAAGTGTATGTAAACTTCTGACTTCAACTGTAGGCGTTAAACTTAGGGAAAACAATAATTACATTATTTGTTGGTTCATACATTTTTTACTATGAGTGTAAAAGTCATACGTTTTTGTACAAGCCAAATCGAATGACTTCATGCAATTTTTTTTTTGTGATTAACATTTTTTATTGATTTATCTGTTAAACAAAGAAAAGCAAAACATATACAAACAGAATCAATATTTAACCCTCACTTTAGACACACAAACAAAAAAACAAAACAAAAAAATATATAATAATCACACACATCCACTACACCTCTCTCTCCACTGTCCCTCCCCGAGAGCCCTCCAAAAAAGCCAGATATTTGGCCCATTTCCCCACAAACAAGTCTAAATTCTCCAGTTTCTGGATGACCCCTCTTCAAAAGCTGCCACCCTGCCCATCTCCAAACACCGCTCCTGAAATGGGGGCGTTTCAGCCGACTTCCAACCCCTTAAAATTATCTGTCTGGTGATCATAACTCTAATTAGGACCCAGTTTTTTATGTGAGTCTGGGGCAAAATAAAATTTGAGTGCCCAATACCTCACACATAAAACTCTGAATCTTCAACCAAAATTCTTGGATCATAACACATCCCCAAAAGACATTGGTTGTGTCTCCATCTTCTGATTGACATAAACAGCAGGTGGGTGTGTCTTTAAGACCAAGCCTATACAATCTAGAGGGGGTCCAACAGACTATGTAATATCTTGAATCACATAAGGCGCACCCTTGCATCTCTAGATGCAGACTTGATGTTATTTAGAATCCTAGCCCACACTCACTCCTCCAATACCAAGTTTAAATCTTTCTCCCATAATCTCTTAAGAGAAGTTAAAGTTCCGTCCCCCAGACTCTGAATTAGCAGGGAGTAATACACTGATGCCTCATGACCTTTTCCAAAAGCAGTAATCACCACTCCCAGATCATCTGCCACTTTAGGGGGGTGTAAAAACAGTACAGAACAGGTGGTGCAGCTGTAAATACTTGTAGAACTGAGATCTAGGAATCCCAAAATGTTGAGCTAAATTTTCAAAGGATCTCAGCACTCCGCTCTCATATAGGTCACCGAGTGTGGTAACCCCCCTTCCGATCCACTCTGACCAACAAAAAGGGGACTTGTTAATACATAATTTTGGGTTCAGCCATATTCTTGAGGCAACATTTAAATAAATGTCAGAATTAAACACTGTGGACACTTTTGTCCACACCAAGTGCAAATGCGAGACAACTGGGTGTAACTTCTCCGGTTATTTTTTAAAAAAACATTTCTCCCATTTTCTCCCCAATTTGGAATGCTCAATTCCCAATGCACTCTAAGTCCTCATGGTGGCATAGTGACTCGCCTCAATCCAGGTGGCGGAGGATGAATCTCAGTTGCCTCCTCGTCTGAGACCATCAATCCACGCATCTTATCACGTGGCTTGTTGAGTATGTTACCGCAGAAACAGTACGTGTGGAGGTTCACGCTATTCTCCGTGGCATCCATGCACAACTCACCATGCACCCCACCGAGAGCGAGAATCACACATTATAGTGACCATGAGGAGGTTACCCCATGTGACTCTACCCTCCTAGCAACTGGGCCAATTTGGTTGCTTAGGAGACCTGGTTGGTGTCACTCAGCATGCCCTGGATTCGAACTCGCAACTCCAGGGGTGTCAGGGGCCTATGTAACTTATTGAAATGTAATATGGGACGTTTACCATTCCAAATGAAGGACTTCGCTATGCTATCAAATTGCTTGAAATAAGAGAGGAGGACATCTACAGAGAGAAGCTGTAACAGGTAGTTAAATTTTGGAATACAATTCATTTGAATAACATTAACCTTCCCAATCATAGATAAATGTAATGAAGCCCACCTGCCCACATCGCTCGAAAACCTTTTTATTAAGGGGTCAATATTAACTAAATTAACTAAAGGAAATAAAATGCCCAAATACTTAATGCCCTGTTTGCGCCACTGAAAGGCGCCTGGCTGAAAATCCGTTACTGGGCAGTATGCTGTCAGAGCCAAAGGTTTGGATTTAGAACAACTGACTCTGTATCCTGAGAATTTAGAAAAGGAATTAATAATCCTGTGGAGGCAAGGTATAGATCTAGTGGGGTCAGAGACAAATAATAAAATATCATCAGCGTAAAGCAAAAGCTTACGTGCCATACCTCCTGCCACCACCCCTGGAAAATCATCTTACCTTCTTATCGCGGCTGCTAATGGTTCCAGGTCAAGACAGAGCAATAATGGTGAAAGAGGGCAACCCTTCTGGGTGCCCCTATCCAGAGTAAAATATTCTGAAATTAATCAATTTGTTTGTACAGCTGCTACCGGGTGTCTATAAAGTAACTTAATCCATCCAATAAAAGTATTCCCGAACCTGTATATTTCCAAAATCTTGAAAAGATAATCTCATTCTACCATGTCAAATGCCTTTTCAGTGTAAAGTGAGATGGCAGCGACCGGAGTCTGATCATTTGCCACTGACCACATGATACTGATGAAACGCCTAATGTTATCAGAAGAGCTGTGGCCCCGAATAAACCCTACCTGATCTATATGTATAAGAGATGTCATAACTTTACACAGTTGGTTAGCCAGAATTTTTGACAATATTTTGACGTCTAACTGGTTCAGGGAAATTGGACAGTAACTCTTACATTCGCTTGGATCTTTGTCCTTTTTAAGTATCAGACTGATCTGGGCTTGTTTCATTGTTGGCAGAAGCTTTGCATTCTTTAATGTTTCCGTATAAATTTCTAGCAAAAGTGGAGCCAATTCTGTAGCATAAGATCTAAAAAATTCAGTGGCAAAGCCATCTGGCCCCGGAGCCTTGCCTGTAGGCAAGTCCTGAATTACCTCGCCAAGCTCCTCCAAGGTTATCTCAGAATCAAGATAATTGTTTTGCTCAGTCATCAGTTTAGGGAGTTCTAATGATTCCACAAAGTTTCTAATATCTTCATCAGTAGACAAAGATGTGGAACTACAAAGATCAAGATAGAATTCTTTAAAAGCATTATTAATATCAATGGCCGAGGTAAAAATTTCACCACCAGCAGATTTCAATGAGGGAATGGTAGAAAATGACTCTCTCTGCTTTATATATCTAGCCAAAAGCTTCCCTGCTTTGTCCCCTGACTCAAAGTATAACTGTCTTGCCCTAAATAGCCAAAACTCCACCTTTCGTGACAAAATAGTATTACATCTATATTTCAATCAGGTCAATTCTCTGAGGCCATCAGATGACATTCGGCGCTTCAGCTCTGCCTCAGCACTTTTAATATTCCCTTCCAACTCCACGAGTTCTCGTGCTTTGGACTTTTTGATGAATGAGGTATACTGTATGATCCGACCCCCTAAGAACCACCTTAAGTGCCTCCCAAGCCACGCCCACAGAGGATACTGAGGACCAGTTGGACTCCATATAAACATTAATTTCAGCCTTTAACATTTGTTGAAATTCAGGATTTCGCAAAAGGGATACATTAAAGCGCCAACTATATGATTTATTTTTCCTCATATGTGGCAACACCTCTAAACTCACCAGGGTGTGATCTTAGACTAAGAGGTTTCCAACTGAGCAAT
Source organism: Myxocyprinus asiaticus (assembly GCF_019703515.2). Classification (NCBI taxonomy): domain Eukaryota; kingdom Metazoa; phylum Chordata; class Actinopteri; order Cypriniformes; family Catostomidae; genus Myxocyprinus; species Myxocyprinus asiaticus. Next base: position 10,512,288 of record NC_059359.1, read on the forward strand.
CAACAAAAGATGAAATGAGGGACTTAGAGATATATATAAAAAAAATCTATTCTAGAATAAATCTTATAGACTGATGAAAATAATGTATAGACCCTACCAGATAGGTTCAAAAGTCTCCAAATATCTGTAAGACCAAGATTTCTTACACATCCTGTGAAGCGTCAATGTTGCTCTAGGGGGCTTGCACACTTTTGCTTCACTATGACCAAAGACTGAGTCCATCAAAAGATTAAAGTCTCCTCCCAATACTATATCATGAGGGGTGCCAGCGGCTTGCAACATCCCTTCAAGATATAAAAAAGCCCTGATCATCAATGTTTGGTGTGTAAATATTAGCCAAAATCAACCTTTGCCCCTGAATTTCTGCTAAAACAATAATGACTCTTCCTAATTTATCTTTAATCTGTTTGAGACATTTGAATTGTAGATGCTTACTTATCAATGTAATGACTCCCCTGCTCTTACTTGAGCCAGCACTAAATAAAACATGTCCACCCCATATCTTCCCAAATTTTTCAGCTTCCTGCGGAGAAAGACAGTGTTTCTTGAAGAAACACATATCATATTTCTTACGTTTAAGAAAAGAAAAAACCTTCCTTCCTTTTTATGGGGTGCCCCAACCCATTCACATTCCACATGGAGAAAGACAATCCACTCATATTAACATCTGACATTTTGACATATTAGAAAAAATAGACTGTGTCAAAAACAAGATTATAAAGACCACATTCCAACATCAGTGCAACAATCAAACCCTGAACTTCCTCCCGAACCAAACAAACAGAAAAAAGAAAAACGTGCGCATTATACCCGTGCTCGACAGTGCCAACTGGCGTCCATCCCTCTAAACTCAAACAGTCCATGTACGCCTACGAGAGCCCCCACGACAACTTTGCCGTCGGATTGCTCAAGTCCAGTGCTTCTATACAAATTATGTGAGACAGAATTACATAACAGAAGAAAATCTATAAAACAAGCTCCAGCCAATAAGCAGAATAAACAAAAAGAACATGTAGATTCATCAACGTACTGTCCCGAAGGTGTGTTCCTCCCCAAAACAAGCTCCAGCCTCTAGTGGAACCAACACACACACACACACACACACACACACACAAAATAAATAAATAAATAAAAATAAATAAAAAAAATAAAAAAAATAAAAATAAAAAAACGTTCAGTTTCCTCGGGCAGTCAAACGAATATTCAGTGAGCCGGCTGTTTCATAAGTGCAGTAGATGACCTAATCCTTCCAATGTCCTGCAAAAAAATATTCCACAAAACAAACTGCATCCAATAGGAGGCATAAGCACAAAGAACAAGCAGATTCACCCACATCTGTCACGAAGGACTGTTATTCCACAAAACAAACTCCAGCCGCTAGGCAGAACCAGCAAAGAAAGAAACAAAGGCGGCGCCCAGTTTCCTCGGACAGTCAAGTGAATGTTCAGTGAGTCAGGTCCACTTGGCTGCAAAGCAAGCACCACACAATGACTTACTCGTTCCCTTGACTTTATAAAGGACAATGCTTGTTGGGGACAAGTAAATACTTTGCGGCCATCCTTAGCATCTATTCTCAATCTAGCCGGGAACTTCAGTGTAAAAGCAACCCTTCATCAATGCAAAAGTTTCTTGGAGTGTCTCAGCCTTCTTCATTCTCAGGAATTCCAACAGTTCGGATGCTGTTTCGCCGATTACAATTCTCAAGGTCTTCCGACTTTTCCCAGACGCACTGCAAATCTGCCTTGGTCACTAGCGGATTAGCAGCTAATTCCCTCTCCGATGACTCAAGATAATCAATCCGTTTCTCAACGTCCCCCATTCTTCTAACCAACTAAGAGAATTTTGCCTCCATGGAAGTAATCGATCGACGTATTACAGCAAGATCCTCCAAGTCCGCTACGACCTTCGTCAGCATCACCGACATGCTGGACAGTTGCACCATCCAAACTGAGTCCCTGGTCTGCGGCCCTGTCTGGGGTATCAGCTTGAGCATGTAAGTGTCTTTTAATGTCTCCAGAGCCTGAGGATTTTGAATTCTTTGACATACTGTCTTCATAGAACAGTTATGAAACAGAGTGTATAGAATCTCACCGGTTTAGGACACAAAAAGAATTAAAAACTAGCCAAGTGCGCAGAGCTCACCGTTCACACGTCTGACCCTTGCATGGCGCCACGTGACCCCCCCCCAATTTTTCCATCTCTTTATATTATTACAACTTATGTGACCGGGTTGCGAGTACCCTTTCATCGACACCAAACCATAAATGTTCTCCTTTTAACTCATATTTCACTGAAAATCATTTAGTAATAATCACTGATATTATCAGGCAAGGCAAGTTTATTTATATAGCACATTTCATACACAATTGCAATTCAAAGTGCTTTACATATAAATTAATAAAATTAATTTTAAAACCAAAAGAACAAGAAATGAGATTAAAAAGAAAAAGAATACAGAAATAAAATGATGCAGTGCAATCAGTAAGTGCAGCATAGTGCTCAGTGAATAAATGCACAGTTAAACGTGTTTTCAGTCTGGATTTGAATGTGGCTACTGTTGGAGTACATCTGACCTCTTCTGGAAGTGGGTTCCAGCTGTGGGTGGCATAATAGCTAAATGCTGTCTCACCTTGTTTTGAGTAAACCCTCTGTATGTCTAACTGACTTGATCCTAATGATCTGAAAGGTCTGTTAGGTTTATATTCAACAAGCATATCTGGAATGTATTTAGGTCCTAGGCTATTAAGTGATTTATAAACGAGTAATAGTACTTTAAAATCAATTCTAAATGTAACTGGAAGCCAGTGTAAAGAACTGAAGACTGGAGTAATATGCACTGATTTTTTGGTTTGGGTGAGAATCCTGGCAGCAGCAATCTGAATGAGCTGCAGGTGTTTAATGGATTTTTGGGAAGGCCGGTGAGGAGTTAATTGCAGTAGTCCACCCTACTGGTGATGAATGCATGAACAAGTTTCTCTAAGTCTTCACTGGATACAAAACATCTAATTCTGGCTATATTTGTTAGATGATAGTAGGCTGATTTAGTTATTGCTTTGATGTGACTACTGTAACTAAGGTCTGACTCCAAAATGACACCAAGATTCCTTACTTTATTTTTTGTCTTTAGACCCTTGGTGTCAAGGTATGTATTCACCTTTATTAGTCACTTTTAAACAAAGAAAAATAAAACCGCTATTATGGATGAAAAAAGACCCACCAAGTAGCACATATATTCTGATAGATGCATCATCCACACAACAAAAGATTTCCTTCCTTAAATAGAACCAGAAAAAAAAAAAAAAAAAAAGTATTATTCTTTGTTATTTTAATCTATTTATTTTTTCTAGGTTTAATGTACATCCAGGAACATGCTTTTAGAGATAGTCCACCCCAAAATGAACAATTCTGACATGATTTACTCATTCTCATGTTTCCAACCCATGACTGACTTGTTAGGCAGCATGTTATTTTAGTCACCATTCACTTTCATTGCATCCATTTTCCATGCAATAAAAGACTGCATAACATCTTTTGTGTGCCATAGAAATGGAGTCATACAGTTCTGGAAATAGCATGGGGGTGGGTAAATGATGACAGAATTGTAATTTTTGGGTGAACTATCCCTTAAAGTATCCCTTTGGGTACAAGAGACAGAAAAGGGAAAGCAATAGAAATCTAGAAGAGATGATGGATCTACCTCTTAAAGACCTAATTAAAAGAAACACAAGGGGTCCAGAAGATGCAGTGTGTTTATATCTGTCCAAGTCTATTTTCTTTTGTTTGTCATTCAATCTTAAGGCCATCTCTAGAAATTTTACTCTGTTTTAAAGCCTCTTTAGAGGAGGAGGCCATAGCTTGTACATAGTGCCACTGTAACTTCATCATCATTGAATGGACTATTAGTGAATACTATCACTTTTTATTGTAGTCCTTCCGAATATTAATCCCAGTACTTTTAAGAAGTACAAACCTTCTCTATCTTTCCTTGGTACTACTGGTCAAACTCACAAAGGTGTCTTCTAACAGTACAAAGAGCAGTGAAATTCATATAAAACGTTTAAAAGAATCTGGCCTGGGAGCCACGAACAAAAACTCTTTACAGCTTGATCCATTTTAACAAGTACAATGATGCCTGTTTCAGCTGATGAGCACTTACAAAATAGGTAAATGGCAAAAGGGGGATAAAATGAATACTATGTATATGCTGAAATTCATATGCATTGTTCTATTCAAAGTTTCACTCAATGCGTTATACTGATAATAACAAAATACATACATTTGTAAACTAAACATTTTGTATTCGCAAAACAGATGCATTTTCACTAGTGGTCTCAGACTTTTGGACCCCACTGTGTATATTTTTAAAAGCAAAAGCACATGGCAACATTTCATGCTTGACAGGTTCAAACCAACCCCCATTATGAAAATTAATCAACTCAAAATTTGCGAATGTTTAATGTTGTTTCTGGACCCATGAGTAGAAAAGTTTTATTTCTACCCCCTAGATGAAATCTGTGGCCTGCTGCTTTCAATTTCAATTTCTATCTTTATCAGAATAATTTAATATGACAGATGAAAATATTTGAAAAAAGAAGGCACCCCCTGTTGAAAGACTTTGAAAAAAATTTAAAAGCATATTTTATGTCCAATATTTAGGTTTTTCGGGATAGTTCACCTGAAAATGAAAATTCTGTTATCACTGAACATGTTTACATGCACGTTCTTACACCAATTATGCTTGATAAGCAACAATGGGTGTGTAAACGCAATAAATCGGTGTATGGTCATAAACAGTTTAAAAATAATCCAGTCAACACAGGTAGATTTTTGCCCATTACCCTGATTTCGTGTTGCATGTAAACACCTTTACATGAATAGAGACTTACAGCAGTCACATGGCATGCAGACAAACACACCAGGGCTGTTTCTAGGCATAGGCGTCCGCCTAGAGCGCCATCAGCCGGGGTGGGTGCTAAAATGTAAGCCGTCCACCCCCTCCCTTACTGATGAGATCACCAATGATGAGACTACTCTTGTAGACGGGAGCACCAATAACAAGGTTGCTGCGCAAGCTGGCAATACAGAAGAGCGCCGCGCAAGCTCTTCAGTTTAATACAAAAAAAAAAAAAAAAGACGCAATGTTTTTTTCCCCACATTTTCTGCATTTATGGTCAGTGAAAAACGAATTGTGTGTAATAGATTTATAGTAAATGATGTTAAATAGAGATGGAAGTATTGCAGTCTACTGACAGATAGAAGTGTTATCAAATTAGTCAAATATCAAAAAATGTGCAAAATATTTATTCAAACCTCTATCAAAATACAAATGTTGTGAAAATCGAATTAAAATGTAGTTAGGGTTACATGCAGTATGTAGTTTAGACAGTGGTGTAAATTGGATCTTGTGGACCTCAGTGCAAAAAAAAAAACAAACTTGATGGGGCCCCTTGTCACTCCCACCCACTTGTAGCCTACAAGAATTAACATAGAATATATGACATTATGTAATTTTTTTTGTTTGCACAATATTGTCACTAAATGTTTCAATAGATTTAATCCTCTCAAGGCACCTTTTCAGAAATCATGAGAAATATCTTATTTATCTTAAAATGTCTCTTAAATTGTTAAAATGGAATTCCGCAAATGAGTTGTGCTATTTATTCTAAAAGGCTGCATTTTACTTAAAAAAGTTACATTTAAAATAAAACCAATTATACCAGTAATCCACCTGATCACAGCCATGTTTTTGGGACTAGATTAATTAACTGTCAGTTTATTATGACACTATTATCATCTTTCTCCTGAACAAAACGACAGGACTCTTCAAGTTTACCTGACATCACAGACAGTTTGCTTGATCAGCTGAACTTTCATGCTGGACATGCCCAATAACAGTATCACTGTTGCTTTATGTTCTTTCTCAGCACCACTCTTTCTGCTTTGTAATATCATTAAATATATTATGTCTTTGACCGTGACACTGCATCATCGATACTCTGCAGCACTTTCTCGCATAATGCAGGGTAGAGATGACGGTCTCTCGTGGAGAGAGAAACGAATTTGGGACTGCAGAGGAAAAAATGCAGCGGTAGCCGTGAAAGCTCAGGAATCACGCTACGTTCGCACAGATTAATGACCTCAGACGCTGGCTCAGTAGGATTTCCCAAGAATCCCTACAATGTCAAACAAAATATGCAAAGAATTGTCCGATGTATCACTTAAAATGAGTAATTTCTAATTAAATATTCTAATTAGTTTAGAGTAAGATGTTATGTTAATAATAAACTATAATTTTTACGTTTTTAGATTAAAAAAAAAAAAAAAAAAAAGGTCACCATGGATGAGATGCATAGTGTGTAGTCAGCTATAATTACAAAGCAGTTCCAACTTAAAACCTGTGGTAATTGCATGCATTGTATGCTGACGAAGGTGCAGACAGTTTAACATTTTAAGGTAGGGCCCGGTCATCACGGGCCCCCTTAGACCGTGGGCCCCAGTGTAGCTGCCCCACCCACACTGCTGGTAGTTACGCCACTGAGTTAAGAGAAAGTTACCTATGAAGTTGTGACACTGAAAAAATACTGAACTAATTAGTGCATGAATTCTAGATTAAGCAATGATGAATTGATGAGGACAGTATTATTTCAGTGTACTAATTATAAACTGCCTTAGATTTCCATTATACCTCCATTATGTTAATATAGTACATGTAATAAGTTAACAACCTACAACACTGTTTCTCTGTATGATACTTTTTGCACTTGTTTCATGATACTTCTTTCTCATTAATTCTGGCTGTCTGAGCACAAGTTGTTTGCAATTTAGCAGGTCATCTGACAGTGTTGGCTGTCACTGGGAAACGTTATGCCTCTGGGGTGACACCAGTCATATTTTCAGTCATTTCATACAAGTGTCAGGTCTGATGAGCAGCAGACAGGTGCTGATGCTGTGGAATGACAAGGCTGTGCTGAGAGAGCACGGGGTTCAGTGAGCGCAATACTCCTACCTGCCCAATCCCCTGCAGTAATGGGAACCAGGATATGAGCATGTGTGGTCCAGGATTAAATCGATTGTGCTCCCTCTGCTCATTTCAGCTTGAGGTAATTGCTGTCTCCTTCTCTCCACGCTCCTCTGGACTTTCACTAAGACTGTGGAAGTTTGAGCACTCCAGCGTGGTAAAATGGAGAGAGCAAATTATTTTCTTTTATGCGCTGCTTATGAGTTCACTTACAGTGACTTTAAAGTGGAACATCCTTAAAAGGTCAGGGCAAGCTCCTTAATACTGTGCTTTCATTACAGTGAGTCAGTGGTATGAGAGAATCTCACTTGGAAGAGATCATGAAGATCAGCAATGATCTCAGCTTGATCACAGCTTGATATATCATAAGACATACACTACCGGTCAAAAGTTTTGAAACACATGACTGAAATGTTTCTCATGAAGGTGTATGCTTAAATGTTTGAAATTGGTTTTGTAGACAAAATATATAATTGTGCCACCATATTAATTTATTTCATTATAAAACTAAAATGTAATTAAAATAAAAAACGTTTTTGAAATTGATGACTTGAACCAAATAATAAAGAAAAGCAGCCAATATGTGCCCAACATAGATGGGAACTCCTTCAATACTGTTTAAAAAGCATCCCAGGGCGATACCTCAAGAAGTTGGTTGAGAAAATGTCAAGAGTACATTTCTGAAAATTCTAGGCAAAGGGTGACTACTTTGAAGATGCTAAAATATAACACAGTTTTGATTTATTTTGGATTTTGTTTAGTCACAACATAATTCCCATAATTCCATTTATGTTATTCCATAGTTTTGATGACTTTACTGTTATTCTAAAATGTGAAGAAAAAAAATTATAATAAAGAATAAGTGTTTAAAAGCTTTTGACCGGTAGTGTAAGTGTTCACAAATGTAGAATTCTTAAAGGAATATTCCGGGTTCAGTACAAGTTAAGCATTTGTGGCATAATGTTGAGTACCACAAAAATGTATTTTGACTTGTCCCTCCTTTTCTTAAAAAACAAAAAAACAAAAACAAAAAAAAAAAAAAAAAGAAAGTAGTAGTAAAAATCAAGGTTCCAGTGAGGCACTTACAATGAAAGAATGGGGGCCAATTTTTTAACATTAAAATACTTTTCCAAAAGTATAGTCACAAGACATAAACAATATGCATGTAAACATGATTTTAGTGTTATAAAATCACTTACTAACCTTTTCTGAGTAAAGTTATAGCCAATTTTACAACTTCATTACCATGACGATGTCAAAAAACCATAAACCCCCAAAATGACAAAAAATTACAACTTAAACAACTTTACAGCTCAAATAATACACAAGTTTTAACAGAAGAATTAATGCATGTGCCTTTATAAAATTATAAGCTTCACATTTCTGTTTAAACCCTCCAAAAATTGGCCACATTCGCTTTCATTGTCTCCCATTCACTTCCATTGTAAGTGCCTCACTGGAATGTTGATTATTATTTTTATTTTTTTTAATGTTGGGTGCTTTGTTCACGAACGGGTTTGGTTATTAGCAATAATGAATAATTATCAAAGATAATTATTCATTATTAAAATCAATAGAACATTGATTAGAATCAACAGCTTTTTAATCCTTTAAATCAATAATCATCAAAAATAACTATCAATTATCAAAATCAATAGAATATTAATAAGGATTAATATTGCTGGGGCACCACCCTGGAATCAGGGACTAATAACCAAGTCAGCGAGTACTCACAAGGGAAATGGCATATTAAATTATGTTTTTTTTGAAAATATAAAAATGCAAAAAGGTTTCTGTGAGGGTTAGGTTTAGGGGATAGAATCTATAGTTTGTACAGTATAAAAACATTATGTCTATGGAGGGTCCTCATAAGGATAGCTAAATCAACGTGTGTGTGTGTGTGTGTGTGTGTGTGTGTGTGTGTGTGTGTGAGGAAAGGAGGAGGGCACAAAATGGTGGACGTGACTCTCGTGGAGAGTACGTCACGCGAATGTGGGCGGAGTGAAGGGTTAATGGCATCTGCCCATTTAATGCGTGTCTCCGCTGGTACGATAACTTAGGGACAAAGCGGTCTCTATCGCCAAGTTATCTGCTCGCCAAATGTGTGTGCGGGTATGTTTATGAGGGGTGTGTGTGTGCAGTTAGTACAAGAGAGAGAGAACAGAGTGACAGCACCGAAGCCGGTTTTAGTGATCGTGGTAGAGAAGGCAACCGTTATTTTATCACTCAGAGATGTGGCGAACGGCTCATAATCCATCCGCCACGGTCATTGGTTATTTAATAGATAAACTAATGGATAAAGTGTACCGGTCTCACCCGCGATGACGGAAATGCACAAACAGTCCAACATGGTTGGATGACAACAAAGCAAATCTCATTCGTGGTAACAGTAAGTTACAGTATTACCTTGAGTATTATTAGCAGCAATGAGCAGACTCGGCGGTCTGTAAACTGTACAAGCAATAGTCTTGATACACAAGAATAACACACTATAATAATCTATAATAATCTACTTCCTTGGGCAACGAGGCTACACCTGGAAGCACAGGGCTGCAACTAGACAGGCACATACTGTCGCTGGAAGCAAAGCTTAGGAAGATCTCTGAGGTTTTTATACTCTCGATGACGTCATGATGGATGGATGCGTTCTGTCGTGCATTTCATCCAATAGGAGTTGAGAGTTCGATCCTTCAGAATTTCACACCTAGGTGTAAAGTGCACAAGACTTGATGGGTTCTGTAGTCTGTTTTGGACTCCCTTTGTTTGATTTTGGCACCATTGTTGTGGCTGTGAGGCTTCTAGTGTCCCTACAGGCCACAGACTTTATGACTGCCTTTGTCTCTTATCTGAGTACACGAAGCCCAACATAAAGAAAATGAGGAACAAGTCGAAATACATTTTTGTGGTAATCAACATTATGCCACAAACGCTGTCTATTGAGCGTAACTTGTATTGAACCCGGAACATTCCTTTAAGTAAAGACTTCCCAGCCTAGCATACTATTAAGAAACCATGTTCACATGCTGCTCTTAAAGGGATAGTTCATTCAAAACTGAATATTTTGTCAAGTCTTCTGCCCTCACAGTGCAGATGTTGAGAGGGATGGATGATAACTGTGCCATCCAAAACAGGGTAAGATAATCAATTCACAAAATAAAATTTCCAACTATTTTATTTGGTTTAAAAAAAACATTTGGTATTCTCCTCTGGGAATCAAACTCGAGACCTTTATCACTCATTGCAACAATCACAGCCGAGCGTCATTAGCCGAGTTTCCACTATAGGGCCAAATAAGGGTACCTCAGCTTGAGCTTGCCTCTTGCTTGTGCAATGGGTGGGGCATGTGACATGGGCACCAGGGCAGCATATTAAGGGCGGGTTTTAGAGCAATGCTGCAAGGCTATGATGGGAATGCTGATCGATTTTAGTCTCGAGGTCCGAGGCTTTTGGCCCCAGCTGACCAGACGATAGTGGAAATGTGGCTATTGTTATTCAAACGTCATTGTAGCAGGTTCGTTGCCTGGGCAATGAAGGAGTCAGGAGGCAGCGAACTGTCAACTTGAGTATTTTTATTATAGTACATTATCTTCAGCATCATTCACACGCTTTGACGTTCCTGAGCTTGGAGCAAATTCTCCTGTGTTAACTAACCCAAAGTGTGGAGTTTGCTCTAAGATCAAGAACGTATTGAATTTCATTCTTACTGTTTGAAGGTCCCTCCTCCTAAGCTTCCTGTATGACATCAAGCACGCCACACGGCCGATGCCCATACAGCAGCTCGAATGGGGAAAACCCTGTGGAGGCTTGTGGGACCTCTCACACTGCAAATAACAGGGTATCGAGCCACTTATCCCAATTTCTAGCATCCTTGTGTACGAATGGGTTGAGATTCGTAGAGTCTTCTCCTCCACTTCCTGGCCGGCTAGAGAACTGAAGCTCTCTCCTCCACAATCACTGTTCTCAGTTCTTCTATAGAGAGCTCCACAAACCTTGGGCACGTCCTCAACAACAAAAGCATAAAGACTCACAAACACCTACTGCTCTGGGCTGTTACGCCTCCGGTTTCAGCACAAACGTTTCTCAGCACAAGATCATAGCTCTGTGCTTACTCTCATGAAAGAGGCCCTATTTCTCTGTGAATGTATGCTACTGTTTTAATCAGCTATTTTGGTGAGCCTTAATGAGCTGCAGACCCACATAATAGATCATCGGGAGACACGGTATCGCACGTTAAGTTGGAGAGAACTCACCTGTGTCGCAGAGGTGAACTGGGTGAGGGATGAGTAAAACCAGTGTTATTATCTCAAACACTTCAAACAACATCAACTGGAGAAGTCATTTTTGTTTTTGGATAAAGTAACCCTCAGCACTCCCAAAATACACATAAAATGTCTAATGAGCACAATGAATGCTCTCAAAATGAGTTTTTCCCATCAAAAAGGCTAATCCAAAGCACAAGACTCAAGGTAATACAACCTTCTCAGGGGAGGAGCATGCTGGTCTCCAAAAGAAGGCGATCAAATTCCACTTCTGAAAATTGGCTTTTAGAGGGAGATTAAGCTTTAGACATAAAAATTAACATCAATTAAATAAATCACTACTGATGCAGTGACAGCTTAATGGTTAGGGACCTTCTCTGCTGACATGACGGGTCAATCCAAAGTGACCCCAAGTCATGATGACCCAGGAATTCAGAACAAACTAAAATCGTAATTGTGCTTATCATGCATCCTTGAACATTGCAATATGCTTTGTTTCCAAATAGTTTTTTTGGGTGAGAAGTCACTACAAAAATACCAAGAAGTGCCATGGTATTATAATGGTTTTGTGGACATAGTACCATGTAAATGCCATGTGTTTTTGTACCATGAAATGTACCATGGTAGAACCATTGCTTTATATCATGTAAAAGCCATGGTATTTGAATATGGAAATCACTCAGTACCATGATAAATCACATTACAATGGTATAACAATCTGATATCATCATTGTATTGTATTACTTTTATTTATTTATTTTGAGAGGGCACCAGTGGTAGTCCCATGAGATATACTTTTGACATCTTAGTAGTTATAAATCTAGGACATGTTAGTCTTTCATATTAAATGTTAAAGTTTTCATTTAGGGTGCAAAGGGACTTAATATACTGTATAATTTTTTAATAAACTAAAAACTGCAATTGATTCAAAATTGCAACTTGACAGCTAGTGTGCAGTGTTTTTGTATAGCTCCTAAACTTAAATATTTGTTAACAAAATAAGACAATTTGACTTTTCCAGCTGTATTATCATCTGCAGCTAAAAGTGCCTGACAAATTTGTAAGTTCATTTTCTTCGGAATGATGCATCTGGAACAAAAAGACTGTACAGACTCTGCACAGCTGATGAGAAGCCGTGTTGAGAGCGGTGGGGAAAATGCAGCTGTGGTAAATTGCTACCTGTGCTCTCCTTCTCCCTCCTCCTCATCTTTAAGCTTTATGAGACTTCAAGCGAGGGAGCTGACAGCCTCTAATTCCTGCCCTCACAGAAAGAAAGCTTCTGTTATTAATATCTTCAGCCCACACTCAGTACGAGAGCCACAGTCTCAGTCTGTCGTCAGGAGAGGCAATCAAGCTGAAAGGCAAGATGGGGGCTCTACCAAACATATGGTATGGTATGGTACAGTACGGTAAATTATATGATATATGATGCAATATGGTGGTGTGGTACAGTAAGGAATGGAGCAGAATGGTATAGTATGGTATACTGCAGAACATTACTGTATGGTATGAAATGAAATGAAAAAGAATACAATGGAAAGCAATGGAATGTTATACTAGTACAGTATGTAATGGAACTGAAGCGCTATGAATGGAATGGTATTGTATAGATTGGAATGGAATGTGCAGCACAGTATGGAATGGGAGAGTAAATGCTGTATAGTATGGAACGGGATGGGTATGGAGTGGAATGGGTATGGACTGGAATGGATCTCCATTCTGCTCCTTTTGAAAGGTTGGAGGAAAGGAAAAAGAAAAAGAAAAGGAAAGGAAAAGAAGGGCAGGAAAAGGAAGAGGAAAGTAAATGACAGGGAAAGGAAAAAGAAAAGGAAAAGAAAGGAAAAAGCAAAGGAGAAAGAAAAGAAAGAGGGATACTCTTTTAAATCAAGCTAAAAAATAAAAATAAATGCGTACAACAATCAAATAGACCTTATATTAAAACTTTCCTTTCAAAAGACACCACAGGGAGAACTTACTAAGGTTATTGGGTTACCATACAGCAGGGTGCAGGTATTGATGTGAACAGAGAGACCAATAAATGGGCACTTTCATGGTTCAAACATTTTCAAATATTTGTTCACATCAGGAAACACAGTCCAGAGGGCCCTAAATTTAATTCTGAATTCATGTGAACTCTTACAGTGATTATATAATGCTCAAACGATATCACACACATTATGCACATTCAACAAAAAAAAAAAGGACATTTGAACTGGAATCTGTAAAATTGCAGATGTTATTTAAACATTAATATGCATTGCGGAGAAAAGAAACCTTCACAATGCCCTTACAATGCTAAATTATCATTGCCAAAACAATTATCTGCCAACAATACCATTTATATTGATATTTTATTGAATTTTTGTTATTTATCAGTGATTTCACTACAAGATAAAGTGCTTTCATTGTGTTTGTGGCATGCTGAGGATACAGCTATTCACCTGCTCTTTTTCTGAGAAATCATCAGAAGAGTTTGGTGTCTGGCTTAAACTGGGTTTAGTTCTGAACCACACATCTGTCTCACCCAGTGAGGATCAGACTCAGGCTGAAAGTGGCAGAAATGGGGTTTGGAAGTCTCTGGAGTAAGGAAAGCAAACTAATCTTCCGAACTGTGTCACACATAATGCTGATTGCAGTAGCAGGTGGATTTTATCAGAAGTGAACGATTAAATCTTTTAATGGGGCCAGTAAAGCAAAATATCTGCTATGAACAAGCTGTGGTGAAAAGACAGCTTTTCTTTGTCTTTAAGTGATGGAGGACACACAAAACTGTCTTGCCTAGCAAGATAATAACCTCTGACAATGAGGTGGCTGGTGAATGAGAGGACAGCTCTCTTAAGAAAGGGTCAAGGATGGTTCACTCACTCTCTCATTCGTTGGATTCTGCCCTCAGCCAGGGTGCTATTGATGCTGCTCACTCCCAGAGAACCCAGCTGAGCCTTCACTTCCTCTGCTTTAGCTCCTGAAACACACACACACACCCACTTGTTTTTATATCATTGTGGGGACTCTCCATAGACTTCCATGCATTTTATGGATTTTATACAGATCTAACGATAATTTCTATCCCCTAAACCGAACCCTCACAGAAAGCTTTTTTGCATTTTTACATTTAAAAAAAAACTGTGTTTAATATGTTTAATAAGCCGTTTCCCTCATGGGGACCGCTGGCTGGGCCCCACAAGGTAGGTTATCTCAGGTTTTGCTATCATGTAGTATAAACATGTACACACACACACACACACACACACACACACACACACACACACACACACACACACACACACACACACACACACACACACACACACACACACACACACACACACACACACACACAGACAGACACAAACACACACACACACACTTGGCTAAATGACAACATACCATAGTTAATTATAACTATAGACTTCCTAAACCCTATATTATTTTAGACTATGTATAAACCACCCCAACTCACACCAAAAAGAACAACCCCTAAAATAAATCTGTGTTTTTAATAATATGTTTAATTTATATAGCACCTTTCCAGAGCTCACGGATGCTTTACAATGGTAACACAATAATACATAAACAGTCACTAAAACACAGTTCAAATAGTACAGTCATTGAGAGTGAATACATAACACATTAAGACAAATAGCACTGAGAAAACAAAAATGTTTTAAGTCGAGATATAAACTCAGCGATAGAAGAGATGCTGCAAAGAGTCAGAGGGAGTGAATTCCATATATTGGGTGCTACTACACTGAATGACCTGCCACCCATAGTAGAGAGGCGAGATCTAGGGACAGAAAGGAGTCCGGACCCAGAAGACCTGAGCGAGCGGATCGGGTTGTAGGGGAGAAGCAATTCACTAAGATAGTGAGGTGCCAGACCATGAAGTGATTTAAATGTAAGCAGGATTATTTTATATTTGATTCAAAACAAAACTGGTAACCAGTGAAGTTCAAACAGGAATGGAGTAATATGAGCAGAGCGCTTGGTATGTGTAACGTTGGGTGTCTAGGAGTGGAAAGAGGAGACGCATGAGTAGATTCATTCAATCCTTTAGTTATAAACGCTGGAGTGGAAACAAACGCTAAACATTACAAACTAACAATGTAACATATCAAAAACTCAACGCAACACTTCACAATGTAACACTTCAAGGACTGACAAATGATGAACAAAACTAGAGGGTATATATACACAGGGAAACTAATGAGGGAATGGAAGGCAGGTGCGGATGATGAACTGATGGAAGTGATTAGGGCAGTGAACTCTGAGAAAAATGTAGTGCAGGGGAAAACTAGAAAATAAGAGTCCTTGAAGAAGATGAGGGTGAAGATGAAGATGACTCCTGGCGCCCAACGATGGATGAGGAGGGTATGATGACGCAGAAGATGAAGGCAGCCACAGGGCAGGGACTGGGTCTGGAGGCGGACACAGGGCAGGGACTGGGTCAGGAGGCAGAACCGCTGGAGACTCTGGGGAAGCGGGCGGAGCCGTGGAAGACTCTGGGGGTGGAGCCATGGAAGGCTCGGGCTGAGAGCCATGGAAGAGAGTGCATGCTGAGACTGGGGATCAACCTCCGAGGTCGAGAGCCCGGGTAGAGACTGTGGAATGACCTCCGTGGTCGTAAGCATGGGCAGAGACTGGGGAACGACCTCCGTGGTCATGAGCATGGGCAGAGACTAGGGATGGTCGAGGCTACAGGCACTGGCTCTGGGACGGTCGAGGCTACAGGCACTGACTCATTAATTGTGGCAGGCATGGGCACTGGCTCGTTAACCGTGGCAGGCATGGGCACTGGCTCGTTAACCGTGGCAGGCATGGGCACTGGCTCGTTAACCGTGGCAGGCATGGGCACTGGCTCGTTAACCGTGGCAGGCATGGGCACTGGCTCGTTAACCGTGGCAGGCATGGGCACTGGCTGTGGCCCGGGGTTCCCGCCATAAATTGCAGCATATAGGGGAAATGTAACTTCTTTGGACACTACCGCTGACTGCGGCAGGGAATCGACCACCGGAACCTGAAGAGGATGAGCCCCCCCAAAAAATTTTAGGGGAACTGTATGGAGAGGAGTTACCTTGGAGATAAGGGGCGTGGAAGGCATGGAGACATGGGCCGTGGAAGGCGTGGAGGGAGGAGTCATGGAAGGCGCGGAGACATGGCCCGTGGAGGGAGGAGTCAACAACTCTAACAAACGTGATGAAAGTGAAGGGTAATGGATATTCAGGGTGGCTAGGATGTAATTTGCCAAGGAAAGATTTTCCGCCTCTGGAAGTGCTATGGGTCTGTGATAGTTTAATCCCATTCCATAAATGGGCTTGAGGTAAATGTCCGGTATTGATGTAGAAGCAGCGAGGTGAAGGAACTTGGTTGAGTATTCAAGAGGGGAAGATCCTACCTGAACAGCTCCATAAATAACTCTGTTGGTTCCATGCTCATGTGGGTCTGGATGAGTGTAAGAGGAGGATTAGTGGGATCGCTGGAGTAGAGGAGGACATTGGGAGGAACAGGTAAGTAAATCCGTATTCCTTTGTAGGTCAGTCCTTCTGTAACGTTGGGTGTCTAGGAGTGGAAGAGGAAGAGAGGAGATGCAGGAGAAGATTAATTCAATCCTTTAATTATAAACGCTGGAGTGGGAACTAACGCTGGAGTGGAAACAAACGCTAAACATTACAAACTAGCAAAGTAACACATCAAAAACTCAACGCAACACTTCACAACTTAACATTTCAAGGACTGACAAATGATGAACTAAACTAGAGGGTATATATACACAGGGAAACTAATGAGGGAATGGAAGGCAGGTGCGGATGATGATGAACCGATGGATGTGATTAGGGCAGTGAACTCTGGGAAACGTAGCGCAGGGGAAAACTTCAAAATAAGAGTCCTTGAAGAAGATGAGGGAGACAGACTGTGACAGTATGTGAATGTGAATATATTGCAACCTAGCAATAGAGTTAGCAGGTAAACTAAGGAAGAGGGCATTGCAAGTAGTCAAGATGTGAGGATATAAGTGCATGAACCAGTGTTTCGGCATCTCTGAGACTGATAAAGGGATGAAGGCAAGCAATGCGGCTAAGGTGAAAGACGGCAATTTTAGATACGGAGTTAATATGAGCTTCAAAAGTGAGGGAGTGATCAAAGATGATACCTACATTTTTTACAGTACTGGATGGTTTAAAGAAACGCCATCAAATTTGTGACACTAACCTTATTAACTCCTTGTTAACTCAAATTGTTATGCTAATAATATTCAATAATTTGTAATAAACTTTGTTGAACAACAATGCAAAATGGAAGAATTTTCACTAGTTAACTCAAGATTGTTTACTATACAAAATCATGGTAACAGGGTTGACACTTAGAAATCACCCCCTACTGACAAACATGACAAAACATAAGATACAATTATTTTAAAAAGGAGACATTTACATGTCCCTACAAAGTTCAGTTTCTGAAGATTAAAGGCTAGAAAATAAATTAAGTTTACTGCAAAATTTTATTAGAGAATGTCTTATGACAAAGTGCAATATTACTGTATTTGATCAATTTTATGGCAGAATATTACAGAAATTACAACTTAAGTGGCATCACAGTTAGAGAACATTAAAGGACAATATTGCGGGGGAAGATGTTTAACACACATTTACATAAAGAAACAGACTTTGTAAAAGTTTTAAGTTTTAGCGAGACTTTTATGTAGGCCAGTGCAATGAAGTCAGAGATTTTAAAGATTTTAAAGCTCAAGCAGAAAGCAGCATATCTGAGCTGCCAGCCACACTGACGCACATGTACGTTACGGTTCACCAAGCCAAGCCAGATTGTGTGTGTTTGAGAAGTCAGCAGGTGATGGGGTGAAAGAGAAATCATACTGTCTGTCAAAGCACTTTGTGTGTTGTGTACATCAAGTGTGTGTTTGTGTGTGTATAACTGGTGGTCTTTTATCAGTGTACTCATATGATTAAAAGCACTGAATAAACCCCTTAAAAGAGTAGTTCACCCAAAAATGAAAACTTTGTCATTATTTTTATCCGTCCTTTGGATGAGACGCTAAACCGAGATCCTGACTCTCTGTGGTCATTAAAAATCCCAGGGCACTTCTCGTAAAGAGTAGGGGTGTAACCACGGTGTCCTGGCCAATTTCCCCCATTGGACCTTCTCAATCATGGCCTCCTAATAATCCCCATTTATTAACTGGTTCTATCACTCTCCTCTCCACCAATAGCTGGTGTGTGGTGAGCGTACTGGCGCACTATGGCTGCCGTCGCGTCATCCAGGTGGATGCTGCACACTGGTGGTGGTTGAGGAGAGTCCCCTGTTCACAGTGTAAAGCCTTTGAGTGTAGTGTCAGAAAAAGTGCTATATAAATGTAACTTCCATTCATTCATTTACTCACCTTCATGTCATTTCACACCTGTAAGGTAAATTTTTGCACTACAAAAAAATTATTTTCTTTAATCAGTACTATTGTCTTGTTTTCAGAGAATATATCTTGAATTCAGTTTATTTTTCTTACACAATTGGCAAATATTTTATAGTCTATTTTTAAGCATAAATCTAACAACATTTAGTGATGTTTATGCTTAAAATAAAAAAAGTTATTTGCAAATGGGGGGAAAAAGTAAATTTATAATTCAAGCTATATTCTCTATAAACAAGTTTAATTAATTTACACAATTTGTGTTTCTTAAGTATGTTTATCTTGTTTTAAGGATTAAGAAAATGATTAATAATTTTAAGAAAACTATTTTTGCAGAGTAAAAAAAGTATCCTGGCCACTCTTTTCCATATAATGAAAGTGAGTATTGGGCAGTCAAGCTCCAAAATGACAAATAATTAAAATAATATAAATATATAATATAATTTACAATTCCATATAATAAGGGATGCACACTCATATATATTTTTAGTTGATTTGTTTGGTGCATTTAAAGCTTTTTTTGAATTTAAAGCTCTTAAAGTGTGTAAAAGTAACCCTTTCAAGTGATTTTAATAAGGAAAATGTTGAAAATTTTGCCAAACAATTTGGGCAAATTAGTTTTAAAAAAAAGTGGGACTTTAGTTGAAAGGTGAGTAGTTTGCATCCCTGAATATTTTCCAATCATTCTGAAGCCGTATCACCCTGTACCTCAAGACCGGTTGCCCACTGAAGCCAAGCAGGGTTGAGCCTGGCCAGTACCTGGATGGAAGACCTCCTGGGGAAAACTAAGGCTGCTGTTGGAAGAGGTATTAGGGAGGCCAGCAGGGGGTACTCACCCTGCGGTCTATGTGGGTCCTAATGACGGGGACACTATATTGTAAAAAGACACCGTCCTTTGGATGAGATTTTAAACCAATGTCCTCTGTGGTCATTAAAAATCCCAGGACACTTCTCGTAAAGTGTAGGGGTGTAACTCCGGTGTCCTGGCCAAATTCCCCCCGTTTGCCCTTGTCAATCATGGCCCCCTAATAATCCTCATCCATTAACTGGCTACATCACTCTGCTCTCCTCTCCATCAATAGCTGGTGTGTGGTGAGCGTACTGGTGCACTATGGCTGCCGTCGCATCATCCAGGTGGATGCTGCACACTGGTGGTGGTTGAGGAGAGTTCCCCTATATTATGTAAAGCACTTTGAGTGCCTTGAAAAGCACTGTATAAATGTAAGGAATTATATAAATGAAAGAATTACAATATATAGATTATGTGATTTATTTATTTATAAATAAATTCACCTTTTGTGTTCCATGGAATAAAAAAAAGACATGAGGGTGAGTAAATAATTACAGAATTTTCATTTTTGGGTGAACTATTCCTATAAAATAAGTGTTCTTTTTGGTGTGTTAGAAAGAACTTGGCATCGCACTCTGAATGTGCACATAAATCCATCTTTTGAATTCCTTTTTGGTCAGCTAGTTTGACATGAATGTGCCACCTGAAATCAAATCTGCTACTTCTACTTTGAGCCAGAAACTGTATTATTTTCTCTCCTTTTTTCTATCTTTTCTATTTCTTATGGCGAAGCGAATCTGACACTCATTGTGTAGAAAAGACGGCTGGGAAAAGAAATAAGAGAGATAAGGTTAGAAAAGTGGATTTTTTTTCTTACTAAGCAAAAGAACCCAACCCTGGGCTGATATTACCCATCAAGCATTGTCCCAACACTGCTATCATTTATCTTACTCTGCAGATAAGCAGAGTTTAAAATTGGGGAGAAACGTGCATTTTCATTAATGGGTGATAGGAGAATCTCTGAATTAAGGTTTTTAATATAGATTTATCAATGTCTGGCCATTTTTACAAATAACAGGCTTAGACATTTTGAGAAATTAAGATATCAGCATGCGTGAATAAACTCACAAATAAGCACCAAACCAATAAATATGCATTCTCACTTATACACACCCACATACACGCCAAAGCCAAATAACATCTAACACCATTCTAAAGCTATCTGTATCGAAACAAAATGTTTTCCTCTTATACACATACATCTGTATCTGATCTGATTAGTCAGTAATTCATCTGCATACAGATGCTAATTTCTTTGATGAATAATTAAGCATCCATATTCAGCAATATATCAATTCAATGTGGTATGTTTCTATTAAATTAACCAAAATATACAACCAAATTTGACATTTTCTGAAAGAAATGAGAGTGGTGCTTGCCCATGCAAAATTCACTACCGTGATTAGGATGTTAAGGGAGTTTACCAGGGTGCTGCTATGCAGTTGCAGTAAAAAAAAACAAAAAAAACACACAAGTCTGTATGATAATCTTATACCTGGTCCTTATTTCATCATCAGTCAACTAGATTTTTTTGTGCTCATTTTATTGTCCGCCATGTAAAAATAGTAAGTTTGATCACTTAGAAAGGTAATAGTACACCAATCCTCAACAAGCTACATGATTAGAGGTACAGTATGTCTATAGCACAAAGAGTGATACAAGTAATTTTAATACTTTGCCTTAGAAACTACTACTTATAAAATCACGGAACAAAGACGAGGTCCAAGAGGATGGTTTATATAAAACATCTGAAACCTAAGATGGTAAAGCAAACCAGGAAAGAAACAGAGTTGGACAGAAATACTCCAGTTCCAACTAAAAGGAAATGTACAGAACTTATCTGATATGCTCAGAGCCTTTATATAGCCTCGCATGAATTATCTAATCAATGTGGTCATGGCTTCAAGTGGTAAAAAAAACAGGCTTCCTGACATTCTCACCTCAGAGTCATCAAGAACAAGAAAAAAAAACCTTCCATTTGACACACTGAGAGGGGTGAAACTGGCAAATGGATCATTATTTGTACATGGAGTTTAATGAGCCTACACGTCTTTAGGAGAATGTATCACTTTCACTGGCATGTGACCTTCAAAAGGCAGCTGAATGTAGGCGTAAAACTGGCCAGTCATTGCTGAAGAGAGACGTCATATTGCACATTGTTCAGGTGTGTGTGAGTACTAATGATTTAGTACTGTCATGTGTGACCTGCAGTTTTGTTTCTTTATGCCAGGGGTCGGGAACCTATGGCTCGCGAGCCACAAGTGGCTCTTTGTTAAAAATCAAGTGGCTTGTCTGGTCTCACCATTCACCAACACATGATCGTATAAAACTTTCTAGAGATAATTTTCCTGCAGAAAGTGTGGGTGCAACTGCAAAACTTGAAGTCAATGACACTGTTTTGATTTGCTTTCTCCCGAATTTGTCGTGCAGCCTCTTCCTGGTGAACAAGGTTTGAAATTAACACCCGCCAAATGCGGATTTTTCATGCTGATGTACCAGCCACTGTGGAGGGCGATCTGTAAGACTTCTCTGAGTGATATATAACAAGAAATTAAACACAAAGACGCACGTTTGACGGAACATGAGTGATTATTTTTTGAAGAACAGATGAAGGAAAAGCCGCCGATGCACGTCTGATTTGATATGTGTGCGCAGTGAGCTCTGCTGTTCACGAGTGCAATGAAAGCGCTTCTCCAAGACCCGCACATGCATAGAGTTCTGGGCCTCATTTGCCAATAACTATTGATCTTAGCAGTTAAGAGCATTTTCTACGAGCGATTTTACAAATGTTTGTTATTTTTTATGTGTGCCCAGGGTGTGAAATAGCACCTGCCACCCGCAAAATGCGACGAGGTTCAATCAAGTTTGCAAGCTCCTCGTCCAAATGCAGGTATTTCATGCGCGAGTAATTTTGCTCATCTACCTGCAACAGGTGGATGACCTGTAAGACGTCTTGGAGTGGCACATGACAAGAAATGCTGTTAGTCACAAAGACACGTGCTTGAAGAAACTTTATTATATTTGTAGGAACAGTATGTGTGTTAGGAATTAATTTAAACTGTCCTTATTCTACGTCATTATTATGTAAGGAAATTTCTAATGGAATTAGTCACGTTCGACAACCATTATAAGAAAGATAAATGACAAATAATTAGATTATTTGTCTGAATAAAATTCTCCACCATTAAAATCGTAATACAACGTCTCGTTGTATCCGCTCACAATTTCTATTGTAAGAAATTAGCTTTAATAAGGGAATTATGATTAATTCACTTATTGGAGTAATATTATTCTCATGGCTTATTGAAATAATATCACACATATTTTAGGTACAGCTTTGAAGAAAAGATCTTTTAAAATCAAGTTATGAGATTATATATCAAAATATACCACAGTCAAATTATCTTTGAATACAAACAAACTGTATTGCTATTCTAAACAAAAACTAATCTAACACATACAACATGAAACAGGTTGGCGAGAAAAGCGACAGAATGATCAATACAGAGAAAATGAACTTTATGGAGTCTGTTGATAATGCCTTAAGAACCATTTATCCTTCTTTGAGTATAAATCAATTTGCAATCGGATTACTCAAAGTATTTAAATAATACGCCAGCAATTTCAGCAAAAGTCTGGAGATGTACTTGCGTGTCGTTGCGTTTCCTTGCGTTACTTTTCCTTGCTATGGCTTGGTTCTTTGGTTCTTTGTAGAAAGTTCGTTCAGTCGATGTCCTGTACTCTGTTATGATTGTGGATAGTTATTGTCTCCATGGATGATGAGGCAGGCTTTTAAGCGAGGCCTTCTGCAAGGAGGAATCACGACTCCCGTTACGTGTGTGTGACCTGTAGAGCAGAGAGTGAGAGGCTTCCTCGGGACTTTGGGTCCCGAGTTTCCTTGGACTCTACATGGCACAGAGGCTGCAAGCCATGAGCGCAAGAGCGCGGAGGAGCTGCGGAGGAAGTGAAGAGCAACAGAGCCAAAGAAGAGAAGAGACCACCACCACCTAAGACTTCTTCCTTGGTAGGAAACTTCTGAGCTGAAATTGGCCGCACCCCAAAGGTGTCCTGAGCCAATCAGAAGTGGCATTTCACAGTCACATGGTCAACTGGTCTGTCCTTTTCAAAGTTGATTTACAATCCTTTGTGTGGAGGATTCTTACAAACTTCCCACTCATAATATGAACTTTTATATCTTAAAAACGGTGCAAGAGACA
This sequence comes from Myxocyprinus asiaticus, assembly GCF_019703515.2. Lineage (NCBI taxonomy): Eukaryota > Metazoa > Chordata > Actinopteri > Cypriniformes > Catostomidae > Myxocyprinus > Myxocyprinus asiaticus. The sequence goes on from NC_059359.1 coordinate 10,536,049, forward strand.
TGACATTCGTTGTCATCAACATTCTCTACGTATACAAGCAAGCATTTACATACTAAATATGACATACTTTCATGAATATTATACGTGCAAGTAACAAAACATGAAAATCCCTGATTACAAATCATACTGGTTTATTCATTGGTTTTACAACATGGATAATACATTACATGTTATGAGAAACCTGATTGTCAGGGTATATTATCAGGTTAAGCCTTGAATAGTTACCATTCTTAATAGAATGAGATGAATAATACAAGATTAAAGATTATACTTATCGATTTGTCAGTTGTAAGTGATCCCTACACATATTTTAAAAGGTACATCAGGCTATAATCATTAATTTGTCAATTATAATTTGTGACATTGAGGAAATTACAGGATTAAAAGGTTGGGTTTTCTAGATTCAAGTCATATTGCAGCAATTGTTCGCTCTTCTGAATCTAATATCCTACATATTTTATCATATAAGAATAGACAAAAGAAAAGCCGTCATTGCTTGTGTCGGATTCACTGTTTAATCAGAGGCGTGCAGCGGGACCCTTTCTCGTGGAACACGTGCATGTAAAGAGTATCACTCCTTTTTCTCTGTTTCATTTGCTTGAAAACTGTTTGCAAGAACAATGTCATTGATGAATACTTGCGTGATGGCAAATGGGGCCGTTGGAGATGGTAAATGTTTGGATTTGGGTAATAAGATTTTTTGATCACTTCGTTATTTTAATTGCTCTTTTTTTTGTGGTTTCGTTTAAAGTGCAATTTGAATTTAGAAATGTCTTTTGTTTAAATTTTTTGTGCTTCAATAAATTAATTTCATTTTTAAAGCAAAATCAATAAAGCAAAAATTTTCACTGACCCTCGGCAGGGGGGTTGACAATATAATTGGATATCAATAAATTTTTTAAGGCAGTTATCGTTAAAATATTTTTTACATATCGCCCAGCCCAAAAGGGAAGTGAACTTTTTCATGAACAATTGTTAAATGAAGTAATTTTATGGAGACCCGCACAAACACGTGTAATCAATTCCATATTGCAACATGTTGCCTGTTAATTGTTGCATATTTGTTTGTTTTTGTGTTTTTGAGTAGTCTATGGGCATAATAAACATTTTATTTCATTGAAAACTTTGTTTTTTGAAAATAGTAAATTGGCTCTTTCAAAAAATGCATTAACCAAAAATTAAAAAATTGGCTCCTTAGTGAAAAAAGGTTCCCAACCCCTGCTTTAAGCAAACATGCATCTGAATTATTTATGTCCTTTTTGAAAATTCTATGACAAGTGGATATAAATAAATAATTTATGTGTGTGTGTTTTGCAAGGTTTAATCCGTACACAGGTTTTCTCATCATATACGTAAAGAATAATTTAAAATATTCATTATCATTATCAAAAAATAAACCTTGACAGGGTGATCAAGATTTTTAAGGGGTTTACTTTGTGATAATGACTGACTGACTGTACATTATCCTGCATATTTCATGGCAACTTATGAGATAAACTACCTGTAAATAAATGAACATACTGTTAAATAATGATGTAAAGGTGATGTGTGTAATTTTTAATGTTAGAAAGCTCTCCTATTCCAACTTAATATGCACCTATAAGAGGTGTGTTCTTAAAACCTGTTTGAAACAGTCAATATGAGAAGGTGATACAATAGACATGAAACTAGCACAGCTATGGAGGAAATTGGTTGCCTGGTATAACTGTCAATGATGACATTCTGCAACTGACCCTGAATCAAGCATTCCAGGGAGCAGTTTAATAAGCTGTGCTAAACAAAGTCAACATAGCTGGAATGATAGGAACTAATAATTTAATAGCTATAATTATTGCAATCAGTGGTTAAATTAGCAATGGGAAAGGTGGTCAAATCCAAAACTGACGGAAAAGTTTAAGAAGGCCCAAAGTATTTAGCAATCATTATGCAAGATTGGAAAATACTGGTACATTTTGGATACATTTACCAATCTTATTTTTAATAATTTTTCTTGTGTGATATGACTGGGAACATAAGCTGCACTCACCATCTGAGTCACCATCCAGAACATTCTCCATGTGTCTGATCATGGCCTCTAGGTCGCTATCCTGTGACAGAGAAGGACACACATGAAGGGGATACATTGAAGCTGGGAGACTTAAAATGCAGAGTACACAAGAGGATTGTTGACACCCACCATATGTTCACCTGGCCTATATACAAAGGGGGGTAAAAAAGGGGTCTGAGTTTGGTTCTTTTAAAGAGGACCCAAGTTTGAAAACACCCTTAACACACAGAAGGGTCTCAAAATGCAACTCCTAGGCTTTGTTCACACTGCACATATATTATTATGATTTTTTTCAAATCCGACCCTACAGTAAGAGGTGTATAAACTTACATTTAGTCATTTAGCAGAAAGCATTATTTACACATGAATGCATTTGCTGTGTCTGAAACCGCTTAGTCGTTCGCTCATTACCATTCTTTACTAAGTGAATGCCAAGTGTGACCAAAATTGAGTGAATTCAGACACTGCTATAGCATCTACAAAAAATGATTTGTGTATGTTACAGGAAAAAACTTCTTGCAGTCTGATCTGACCATTCAGACTGAAACGCATATGCAAAAACCTTGTTTTTGTCTTATGACTTTAATCAGATTTCAAATCACATATGGATGTAGTTTATATCAGTTTGGTAAATATCGGATTTCTGTAAACAACAACTAAACAGCTTTGAGATGTGTACGCCAAAAAAATAGATATTTTCTGCCTGTCTGAGCAACGCCCTATAAACACCATTCCAGGTCAATGGGATACCTTTTTGAAAGGATCACATGACCTAAAGGGGGAATTGGCACCATGATGAAGGCAACCTGAAGGGTTCTATACTCTCAAGAGGCATCATCTTAAGATGAAAGCCTCAAGGCAGACACAGATTGAATGAAATTGAAGCAGGGCTAAAGGTCCACCAGCATGTTGTGAAAACCATATTCAACCTCAAATTGGTTTGCAGGAAGCAGAACTGAAATCATTGCTTATTGGGACTCTGCAAGTGCATAGTGGTAAAAGATAGGCCTTTGGGCATCAAACATGCCATCTGTACAAAACATCAAAATGAGAAAAAATGATGTTGCAGAAGGACCTGCTATTTATTATCTTGCTATTTACAAAATGCGATTCCTCCATCTTTTGTTCCGGGGAATCTCACACAGCCATGGCTGGCAGCACAAACATCGCCATGTTCACTCTCTCTGTGAGCCAGCTAATTATGGAATATCCACTGGGGCAGAAGTCTATTCCATTCTCTCCTTTGGTTTCATACTCATACCACCACAGCTCTCTGTATCTTTTGCCCTCTTAATGGTGACAAATAGTTTTAATCTATCTTGGCTGGCCTGATCGAATCGTGCAGAAGTCTTGTATTGGATTGCGGCTTTAAGAGTCTGCTGAGGTAATTCATGCTCTCTTGGGAGTCCAGATGAGCCCTTCGCCTGCAGGGTGCCTGATCTGCACTTTATGTGTTTTAATGTCATGGCACTGAACTCAATCTGCAACAAATAAGCAAATAAGCAATCTGCAACAAATAAGCTTGCTAGGCCGCCAAACCCACTTTGGGGTTTGCATAATGCGGGCTATACTGCAGACAAGTGCTTTCATATTACTTGTATATTAAATGCTACCCGTGGGTTTGAAAGCATATGAAATGTGATTGAATTCATATTATGTCATGCTTCATAAACAGATGAACCTGTCAATGAGAGCTTATTAACAGTTGAGGGAATATTCGAGAGTGTGTGAATAATTCAAAGATAGACTGGAAGGGAAAGGATTGGTACTTGAGGTATACCAATCCAGAAGAATCCTTAAGGATGAAAGCAAATTTGCTTATATTAGCATATATTTTCCCTTATGAGCCTTAACTTGTGGTTTAAAAGTATTTTTTGTTTATGTTATTTTGGTAACATGTATCTATGAGAATGCGTGTAGTTTTAGTATTAGAGGTGTTGGATTAGAATTTTAAACCTACTGTTTAAGGAATAGACCAGGTTCGATACAAGTTAAGGGATAGTTCACCCAAAAATTTAAGTTCTCTTATCATTTACTCACCCTCATGCCATCCCAGATGTGTTTCTTTGACGATGGCTTTCTTTTTTCTCTTGAACACAAACAAAGATTTTTGGAAGAATATTTCAGCTCTATAGGTCCTCACAATGCAAGTGAATGGGTACCAAAATTTTGAAGCAAATAAAGGCAACATAAATGTAATTCATAAAACTCCAGTGGTTAAATCTATATCTACAGAAGCGATATTATAGGTGTGGATGAGAAAGAGATCAATATTTAAGTCCTTCTTCACTATAAATTCTCCTCCCTGCCCAGTAGGTGGTGATATGCACAAAGAATGTGAATCACCAAAAACAAAAAAAGAATGTAAAAGTGAAAGTAGAGATTTTCACAGTAAAAGGACTTAAATATTGATCTGTTTCTCACCCATACTTATCCACTAGAGTCATATGGATTACGTTTATGGTGTCTTTATGTGCTTTGACCTTTAAAATTTTGGTTCCCATTCACTTGCATTGTGAGCATCAATAGAGCTGAAATATTCTTCTAAAAAGCTTAATTTGTGCTCAGCAGAAGAAAGAAAGTCATAAACATCTGGGAAGCTTGAGGGTGAGTAAATGATGAGAGAATTTTCATTTCTGGGTGAACTATTCCTTTAAGCTTAATCGACAACATTTGTGACAAAATGTTAATTACCACAGCAAAATCGAGGTTACATTTACTATGGCACTGAGGCACTTACAATGGAAGTAAATGTGGCCAATTAATAAACATTAAAATACTCTCGGTTTCAAAAGTATAGCCAAATGTCGTAAACCATATGCATGTTAACATGATTTTAGTCTGATAAAATCACTTACTAACCTTTTCTATGTAAAGTCATATCCTATTTTGCAACTTGTTTGTAACTTTTCACAACTCGATGCCATGATGACATAATGCTGTAAACCCTAAAATGACTGTAAAAATTCAGATTTAAACAACTTTCTAACACAAAAAAATACATGTTTTAACAGAAGAATTAATGTAAGTGCATTTATAAAATTATAAGCTTCACATTTCTGCTTTCAAACCCTCCATATATTGGCCCCATTCACTTCTAAGTGCCTCACTAACCACGATTTTTAAAGAAAAGAAGGGACGAGTCGGAATAATATTTTGCCACAAAATGCTATCGATTTAGCTTATCTTGCACTGAACCAGGAATATTCCTTTAGGAAGCAAACAGAGCCTATCCAACCTCTGTAAACCCAATTATGGTATAACAGTTCATAGGCAATTGTGAGTGATTTTACAGTACCTCCACCTTTTGGATAAAGTGACTGCCTACCTAGACAGCATATTAAGGCATCCAAAGGCTGTTCCAAAAGGTAGGAACTGTAGCAAAATTATGCTGCCTTCTAAAATACCTTGTTTTGGCCAAATTCTAAGGCAGCACTGCTAATATCCTTTAGCAAACATTAATCAAACATTACAAGTTCAGTGAACAAATTCATTCATGAAATGTTGACTACACATATAATTATATTTATTTTAATACTTAAAAGTATTGATCAAATATTGTTCAATATAATTATCAATGTACTGTTTTTCCCAATATATGTGTGAGCTATCTATTGTTATACTTATTAACATAAGAGTAACATTGTTAGCTAACACTGCACACGAACACGCTAACATCACGCTCTACTGGAATCAATTGAGAGTCGAGAATCTCTCATGCAGTTGCGTGTCACATATGAGGCTACATTTCAGTTAGGATGCAGCCTTAGAATACAGCTGCCTATGTAGGCAGTATAGCAAGGCAGTTCACTTTTGGGTACTATGTTGTTAACCATTTTTCCCCACATTCAACTATTTCATGGCCTGCTGTCAGGGCCGGCCCGTGGGTTTGTGGGGCCCTAGGTGCGCCGGCACCTCTGAATAAATGCATGGGCAGACAGGACCTTAACATCAGGCTCTTGTGCAGGAAACAGAGGGGGCTGATAACCGAGGCTGCACTGGAAGGGTGATAACCCTGTAGACGACAGGGCAAGAAGTTGTGGGCATACTCGACCTAGACTAAATGATCGCTCCAAGAAGACAGATTACTGGAGGCCAGAGAGCGCAGGGTTTTTTCAAGCTCCTGATTCTCCCACTCCGCTTGCCCATTTGTCTGGAGATGGAACCCAGAGGACAAACTCACCATAGCCCCCAGCTTTCGACAGAACTCTGCCCAAAAAACGAGACACAAATTGGGGGCCTCTGTCAGAAACCACATCGATCGGGTGGCCATGAATGCAGAAGATGTGGTTTATGACTGCCACCGCTGTCTCCCCCGCTGTGGGTAATTTATGAGGGGGGGAATGAAATGAGCCACCTTCGAGAACCGGTCCACAACAGTCAAAATGACTGTGTTGCCATGGGAGCAGGGAGACCAGTTACAAAATCCATGGCTATGTGCGACCAGGGTCTAGACGGGACAGACAACGGTTGGAGGAGCCCGGCCATGGGGTTACAGGAGGTCTTATTTGTCGTGCAAATGGGGCAAGTGGCTACAAACCGTTGTACGTCCTGCGCAAGCGATGGCCACCAGAATTGCTGTATAATGAGTGTCTGGGTGCGAGTTGCCCCTGGATGACAAGCGACGTTGGATGAGTGACCCCACTGTAGGACATGCGTCTGAACTGATCACGGAACAAACATCTGGCCCGCTGGGCAGGTAGCGGGGGACGCACTGTTTCACGGACTTTAGCCTCCACCTCCCAGGATACCATGCCTACCACTCGAGTGGTGGGTAGAATGGTATCCAGTGGGATGGTGGAGGTCTCGACCTCAAAACATCAAGACAACAAGTCAGGCTTGATGTTTTTAGAGCCCGGGTGATACGAGATTGAAAAATAGTGCTAATAATACGAGATTAAAATGGTTGAAAAATAGTGCCCAGTGAGCCTGTCTAGAGTTAAGACGTTTGGCGCAATGAATGTACCCTAGGTTCTTATGACCAGTCCAGACCACGGACGGTACCCCCGAACCCTCTATCCAATGATGCCACTCACCCAAAGCCAGCCGGACAGCCAGCAATTCTCTGTTACCGATGTCGAAGTTCTGTTCTGCTGGTGTTAAGTGGTGCAAAAAAAGGCACACGGATGCATCTTTCCATCCGAGGAAGAGCGCTGCAACAGGACCGCTCCGACACCAACCTTAGAAGCATCCACCTCCACCACAAACTGACATGCAGGGTCGGGAATTACTACATTTACATTTACATTTATTCATTTGGCAGATGCTTTTATCCAAAGCGACTTACAAAAGATAATTACTAGGATAGGTGTGGTAGAAAACCGCTTCTTTAATTTAGAAAACGCAGTCTTGGCCCGCGGGGACCAGCAAAAATTAGCGCGGGTGGAGGTCAAATCCGTCGAGGCGAGTTGGCTGTAATTCTGAATATACCTGCAAAGCCTTGTGAGAATCTGGGGTTGGCCAATCGGAGACGGTTCTGACCTTGGCAGGGTCCATGCGCACACCCTTGGACGAAATTATTAACCCCAGGAACAGAACCAACTGTGCATGAAAAGTGCACTTCTCCGCCTTGACAAACAGCCGATTCTCTAGCAGTCGCTGAAGCACCTGCCTGATGTACTAAACATGGTCCTGGATATTCTGGCCAAAGATGAGAATTTGGAAGCCAAGTCGATGTCCATAAAGTTCCCTTGGCTCCACAATCCACCAGGGCTGAGACCGTGTGACTGGTAGATCCATACTGCAGCCAGGCCGGGAGAAGTGTGCATAATCCGGGTGCTTTGTCCAAGGGTGTTGCACTTGCCAGTAACCCCCTTCCTACAGATGAGCGGTGTCTTTTACCAGACAGGAAGCAGAAACATGACCAGACCGGGCTCAATCAAAGCATAATCCTTGAACGAAGCGTCGCTGCTTCCTATGTGAGATCCGAGTTCTCCCAACTTGCATGGGCTCTGAGTCGGACGTTGATCTACTCGGATGGTCAGATCCAACAAATTGTCAAAGCGTGGAGGCAGATCTAAAGGATAGATTTTGCCCTGGATGTCATCAGAAAGTCCCACATGACGTGATCATTCCACTCACAAGCAGCAGCCAGGGTGTGGAACTCGATTGCATAATCTGAGACTCGCCGATCTCCCTGAAACAGTCATGATAAGACCCTTGCAGCCTCCTGACCTTGAGCCGAGTGATCAAACACTCGGCAGAGCTCCGTGGAGAAGGCATAATATGAAGCGCAACAGGGATGTCTGTTGTCCCACATGTCAGTCCCCCATTCATCAAGGTGTGACTACGCAAGCCACGTTCATTGTCTCCGACGGGAAAGCAGAGGGCTGTAACGTGAAGAACAAGGAACATTGTGAAAGGAACATGCTACAGGATCCCGCCTCACCTAAAAACGGGGTTGGAGGAGGGATACGAGCTTCTGAGCACCCAGAAACGTGGGGAACCGCCGGAGCCGGTGAGGGGGCCTCCTGAGTGAGACCAGCATTGGGAGGTTGGCGGAGTTGTTGAACAACAGAGGTGAGCTCAGCGAGCTGCGATGCCATCATCTCCAGAGACCGGTTAGATGCGGAGATTTGATCCTGCTGATGTCCCAGCAAAGCTCCCTGCTGAGACAGGGTGGAGCAAAGTGTAGATTCCTCTGCTGGGTCCATACTTGGCTAGACTGACCTGTCAAAGAGCGAGAGCGAGACAAAGACCCAAGAGCTGAGGAACAGTTCAAAGGATTTATTAACGATAAATAGCAACTAAAACTGAAGAATGGAGAACCCGGCACCTGCTGCAGTAGCAGGGCGAGAAGCTCGTGGAAGTGTGCGCGCCATGGCCACACAGTGGGCAGATCTGTGAGGACTCCAGGAATAGTGTGTTCGTAGGTGAGTGTGTGCACCATGGTAGTCAGAAGCAGATTCGTGAGGAATCCTCCGTTGAAGCGTAGTGAGGTGCAGAGAACCAGCACACAGCAGACCGGAAGGCAACCACTCTCCCGACATGCGGGCAGAGATGAGGAATCAAACAGATACACGAGACAGAACCAACTAGGCAGAAAGAGTGAGGTAAGTTACTTCACACCAAACAACAATCTAGCAAAGATACTGGCAACATGAAGTGATTAAGTACGGAGTGAATCAGCAGAGTGAATTAGTGGCATGACCAGCGTTCCCCTGGGAACAATCAGTGTTCTCATGGAAACACTGATCATGCATACCAGCAGCGCCTGCAAAACATGAGGGAGAGAAATAATAAAACAAACAGAACAAACTGACAAACTCACCGGAGCAGTAACAATTGACTAGTGTACACTACCGGTCAAAAGTTTTGAAACACTTGACTGAAATGTTTCTTGTGATCTTACAAATCTTTTGATCTGAAGACGTATGCTTAAATGTTTGAAATTAGTTTTGTAGACAAAAATATAATTGTATTATTATACAATTATTTTAATTTATTTCATTATAAAACTAAAATTGCATTAAAAAGTACATTTTTAAAATTGATGACTTGGACCAAATAATAAAGAAAAGCAGCCAATAAGTGCCCAACATAGATGGGAACTCCTTCAATACTGTTTAAAAAGCATCCCAGGGTGATACCTCAAGAAGTTGGTTGAGAAAATGTTAAGAATACATGTCTGCAAATTCTAGGCAAAGGGTGACTACTTTGAAGATGCTAAAATATAACAGTTTTGATTTATTTTGGATTTTATTTAGTCACAACATAATTCCCATATTTCCATTTCTGTTATTCCATAGTTTTGATGACTTTACTATTATTTTAAAATATAATATATATATATATATATATATATATATATATATATATATATATATATATATATATATATATAATAATGAATGAGTAAGTGTTCCAAAACTTTTGACCGGTAGTGTATGTAGAAATGAACATTAACTAAGGTTTATTGTTAGTTCATGTTAACTAATGTACAGTAGTTAACTAATGTTAACAAATACAACCATAAATGTTACCCATTAAAGTAACACAAAATAAGAAAATGCTGTTTAAAATAGTTTTAGATAGTTTTAATAGTATGGGACACGGCTGACAATGGTTGAAATTCAATTTCAACTACCCACATATGTGTAAATGTTTATTTAGAGCAACAAAATATAAACACAACACCTCAAAATATATATTTGCAAACAAATGTAAAGAATAAACATACCTAGCAGAGATCTTTGCAGATAGGATGGTTTGGTTATTTTCCAGATTAATTGCACATATTTTCACTCTATGTGAGTTTTTTGCGTCTTAATATTGACAGTGTCTGAATTCCTTCCCCAGCAGATTATTCTTGAGAACCGTGAAAAGCCATAATGATGTCAAGTGCTGTTTCTGCTATCCTTTACACAAAATAAGCCTCAAAGACTCAAATAGCCACAAAGCAACTATAACTTATTTCCTGCGTTTCTGTCAGGTGTGCATTATTCAGCAAGGTGTGCGATCTGTGTCTAATAATACTGTTATAAGAAGCAGCACTCAAGTACCCAGCAATGCTTTGCATTATGAATAAATTATGCAGGTTAAGGTGTACTGCTTATCTGTACTTCTTGCTGATTTTAGATATACTGCTGTTATATTATTTGTTGTAACTTTCAGTCATTTGTCTTTTCGTGATTATTCAGAGCTCATTTTATACTTAAAATGTTGGTTTTAGTTTTCACTGTCATTGTGATTTGTATGTTAAATGATCAGGTCCACGCACGTTGCATGCTCTCCCGAAGTACATGCGCGGTAGAAAGCATTGGACTGCTGAGAATTTCAAAATAAATGTCATCACTGTTTCTTAATCTTTTGACTTGTTCATTTACTTAACATGTGTTTGCGCCTTCGCCTGTTTACCTGTAAGATGGGGCGGCCCTGCCTGCTGTTGATTAACCACATCTGTCAACAAGCAAACCCAATATGAAAAGCTAAGTTACAGGGTGCACAATTTACTGAAGCAGCACTGTTAAATTTGCCATTACATGTCAATATCACACAGTCGCAAAGCTGATTGACAAGCACTCCCCTCCGGCGGTGGTTCTCTCCTCACCTGTCCACATGTCTGACAGGACAGTTCTGTGGGGAGATCACCCTCTGAGCATTCTTCTCCATCTGAATCTTCCTCCGAGCATGACTCAAATTCATCCACACAGTAAAATGCCTCCGCTGCTTGAGGATCCTCAGGGATTGCTGAAATGATTACGAAAAAAACAGAAGAAAATAATGAATATGACAAAGTGCAGGTATTCTTTCATTCCAAACCTATATGACTTTCTTTCTACTGTGGAACTCAAAAGGAGATGTTTGGCAGAATGTTAGAGACTGACAGCCTCAGTCACGACTCACTTTCATTGCATCTTTTTCATTCAATGAAAGTGAATGGTGACTGATGATGTCATTTTGCCTAACATCTCTTTTTGTGTTCCACAAAAGAAATAAAGACAAACTGGTTTGGAACAACATGAGGGTGAATAAATGTTTATGGGTGAACTAACCATTTGAAGAAACATTTTTTACATCCATCAAGACAAAGTGATTGGATCTGTGCTCATTTCATCTCTGAAATGTTAGGGGTTTGTACCGACCAAGAAAAAATAACCCACAGCATACCTCCACACTTGAACACTGATTTGAACAAATGAACACACATACACACAGTTCCTGGCTGGGACCAAGATGATAACACAGTTTCATGCCTCTGATTCTATTAGACAGCTGCCAGCAACTGGACCAACCACAATAGGAGACACAAAGATGGCAGGAGAGATGGAGGGAAGGAGCAAGTGAAGGGGAGAGGGGTGTTAGACTGTAGTTTACTCTGTGGGATTTCCCATTCGATGCCTCAACAGTTTCATTTTTATCCTTAAGGATTTCCACCTGAGCACTTTCCTGCACAGTCTAAAAGAGAACATTAATGCATAATCACGCACATTTTACCCCTGATTTCTTGAGATAAAATGCCCCACATGTCCAAATAGAACAAAAGGCACTTATCATTACACACAATATCAAAAGATAAGAAGGGACATTCTTTCATCTTTGAGCGACATATACCAGACAATCAATAAACATTGGACTGAATTCAGCTATTCAGACCAAACCAAATGGAAACAGAATGCTGTACAGTATCACAGATCCATTTTTACTTTTTTGCATTTTAAAGGAATGTTCGTCCATGAAATGAGGATGAGCAAATAATGACTGAGATTTCATTTTTTGTGAACTATTCCTTCAAATCCAATTTTTTGTTACTTAAACTCACTTTATGTGAAACAAACTTTTGGCAATCAAATAATAAGTCAAGAAAAGATATTATTAAAAAAAATAATTACTTAATTAATTAATTAAAATAAAAATCGCAATTGATATTGCTTTTGGCTCATTCGTTACACTGGAAATTGAGTATATTTTGGTTCATACAGTACATTTTGACAAATGTAGTAGGTTCTTCAGGTATTCCTTGAATGAAGAAAAAAAATTACAAGGGGTTTGAGAAAACAGGTTGGACAGGTTCTAAGCATACAGGGTTTAAACAATCGCCACAGAAGATTCTCAAAAGCAAAACTTGAGTGTTCCCCTTTATAGCATACAAGAGTTACTAATTAGTTCCCCACATTTTGTTTGTCACGCCTTTTGACATGAATGAATACCGCGCTAAAAAAGCAAAAAAGCATTTGGCTTCTCATATTATTATTGTAAAACCCTAGCAAAACTTAGAAAAAAATTACTGTCACTGGATTGGTACACCATTTCACAGTCTTGGTCAATCGCAGATCTTACTACAGTAAAGGACTGTGGGACTCTCTGAAGTTGTTCAGGACTGATTCTGAGCTAAATGACTTTTTAAAAGGAGGTTTAGTGGAGATAAATGAAAAGCCTTATGCATGACAGTCAGCATTTTTCAAAGAACTCATTATTGATTTCAATTAGCAATGTTAATGTTATACCTGAATCGTTAACGCAAACAACCATTAGCTGTTGTTCTTTCATTAGTCATTACATTTTCACTCTGTTAGTCAGATACCAACATCTATAGCACTTAGTCTCAACCTTAGGTTCAACATTTCTCAAAGGAGTGGCCTAATGTACTACAATGACCTTGTAAATTTCATGCCTGATGCCAACCTTTCCTGTATGAATCATAATCGTCCGTCTTAGGTAAAGTGAAAAACTTTTTGACAATGAGAATGCCTGTATTTTCACTAAATGTAGAAAAAGAACCCTTCCTTCCTTCCTCCCTCCATAACACATGCCATCTTGAGGTTTATTGCTTTATTAAACCAGTCTTTGATTTAATTCAGAACTCTACTTTATCTAGAGTATTAATTAATTATACTAACATTAGAGATCTATGAAAACAAATTAAAGAGAGCCAGTCAGTAAAAACAGAGGCATTTAAAGAAAGTTAGTGGCTAGAGACAATGATGCTGACAAAATAATGCAATTAATGCACTTATTGTCAGAGCTCATTCATTTGAACGGCATCTTGCCAAGGCACAGACATCCCTGGTGTAGTCATTACAGTTTAACTAAAGACATGAGCTGAATTAGACAGCATTATTTATTTCCAGGATTCTAGAAGAAGCTCACAAGAAGGGCTGTCTTGGTCTTTGAATTACATGTGATTCTGAAATTGAACAAAACAGTAAAATAATGTCTGAATACATATTCCATCCCAGAGGACCATTCACATTGATATAATGGGTATAACCTGCTAAATGTTGCTGTTGGGAGACTTTAAGTAAACTATTTGAAACATGCCCTGAAATATTGTTTAAGCATTATGTATGCATTATTCATTTACTATGTTTTCTTTGCCTTGCAGATAACGTAAATTAGCATGAGGCTTTGTGGAAACGAAATAAAAATACATCTGGCAAATTCAAGGAAAAGAGGTTCAGCACTTTTAAGGCCAAAGAATACTTTGGTTGTCCAGCGCATTGGTAGTTGGATCGCACAAGGCTATGCGTGACGCAAAGTTCGTCTGTGTGGACTGTCCACATGTGGCCCAGGTTTTCTTGACATGAAGATAGTTCTCATCTGTGCGCATCGTTGGTGCATGCACCTGCCGTTGTCTGTACTAAAAGAGTACCAAAAAGTAGTCATAGAGCACATGCATTGAACGAGTTCATATTCGCTCATGGTATATTTTGAAAGGCTGTGCACTCGACCGTGTGCAAGACGATCCGGAACGCAGGAAAAAAGAAGTATATCCGAGCCTTTAGCCGCCAAACTCAGCTTTAATAACTGTAGGTTTCACTTCTTTAAAGTTGAGCCCACATGTGAAAATGCTTATTTTTTGCATTTTTCATCTGCATTTAGATTGTTTTAACAATATAAAAATTTTTTAGTCCAAAAAACAAACGTGGCCACTATCTGATTGCTAATATCTTAAAAATGCGTAAAGGCGGCTGCCCGATTTATGCCGTACTTCTACGACTTTTTGTAAACAAAAAAATGATGTCACTACGATGTCATCATGAGCAACAACTTGCTACAAATAAAAAAAATAAGTAAATCCTTTAGCCAGGCTTTCAATGGCAGCAAACTTAGGTGCTTCTGTTATTGCTCATGATGACCTCACAGTGACGTAATTTTGTTGTTTACAAGAAGTTGTAGAAGTATGCCAAAAATTGTGCAAACGCCTTTATACATTTTTAAGATATGAGCAATTAAATATAGTGGCCCCTTTTTTTTTGGGTGGGGAGGGGGGTGGGGGTGCACCCTGTATATACACTGTATACAGTACTGTGCAAAAGTTTTAGGCACTTAAGGTGTTTCACAAAAATATTTGTCTTAAGATGGTTATTTATATCTTCAGCTTTAGTGTGTCAATAGGAAAAATACATTTTAGACTCCAAATATTACTTTTGCAAATAGAAAAGATTACAAGAACAGGGCGCTCTGCAACAGATGGCATTGCCCCCACAAAGCCCCCCACTGAACATCGTGTCAGTCTGAGATTACATAAAGAGACAGAAGCAGTTGAGACAGTCTAAATAGATAGAAGAATTGTGGTGAATTCTCCAAGAAGCTTGGTACATCCTATCTGCCAACAACCAAGAAAAACTGTCCAGGTGTACCTAGAAGAATTGGGGCTGTTTTAACAGTGCACTGAAAAAATACTCAGCCCCCAGTGCAATTATTTTGTATCAGATTCCAAATTTAGAAAATATTAAAGTGTTACTTACTTAATATAAAGTATTATCCCCAGCTGGTACACAGTATTGTATATCATGACAAATAATTTTTTTTCCAAAACCTCTTAAAATGTAAAAAATATAACCTTAAACTACAATTTTGAGAATAAAAAAAAAGTATTCATAACCTTCATAATTACTAGGTTAACCTTGCTCAGATGCAAGATATTGTCTTAAAAGCACATCCGATTTGTTGCTCTAGTCTCCACTAGTGTTGGAAATTAGTGGATCAACTACTTTCAATTTCTTCATGAGCATAAATGCCTTCCCTCTCTATAAGAAGAAACTGTATGTTTGGATTCTCATAATTGTAGAGAAGCACATATCTGGAGAAAGATACAAGGCCATTTTTAAAGGCAATGAACATACCTCGGAGCTCTGTGCAGTCCATCATGCAGAAGTGGAAGAAATATGAAACTACAGCCAAGCAAGACACTGACCCAAAGCACAAAGGCAGAGCAACACTGGAGTGGCTTAAAAAATAAGAAAATATATGTCCTTGAGTGGCCCAGTCAGGGTCCTGGCCTCCTGATCTGTGGAGAGACCTCAAAATTGCTGTCCATCGCCAATCCCCAACTAACTTGGTACTGCTTGAAATTTTGCAAGGAGGAATGGGCTAATATTTGATTAGTGACCTAGAAATAGGGCAGAACCTTAAATATTTCTTCATAATTTTACATCATAATCTGTGTTTTTTTTTAAATAAATAAAAAAATCCTAAAATTATCTGTTTTCTCCAGGTTTAAATTTTAAATTCCTGATTTTCGATGTGGAATCAGACTTTTGAACACTGTACAACAGTTGAGTTTTTCTTTACTGTTTTCTTTTCAACATATTCCCATGCAATACAATGTTTTCTTATATTCCCATGCAATACAATGTTTTCTTACAATATATTGCAGATTCCCCCTGATTGCACCCCAGGCATCCTTCATTGATAAATCAAACTGTGTGGATTCTCATCGATTCGTCAAAGAGCACAGCTGTGGCTTTGCACTCATATAAAGCATCTAATTTATGGAGGAATCTAAAGTGATTAGAGACAGGAACTGATAGATAACCTCGCAGGACTACCTCACAACACATCTCTGAGATTTATCATCACATAACCAAAAACCCGATTAAAGAGGCGTTTTGGCCATAACTCAGCTTTCCCTTGATGTGGATAATGACGGTGGTAACAGAATGAGTCATTAAATACCTGCAATAGGTTGGCCAGATCGGATTCTGTCCATATTCACAGACAACAAATAATTACAGTACAGACATGACAAAAATCTGGTTATCGTCCTCCACGCAAACATTAACTCAATCATATAATTATTTGATTGAGAAAAGAGGCAAAAATTAGTCTCTGGCATAAATTTACTGGTGATCCGGAATATACACCGATCAGCCACAACATTAAAACCACCAGCCTAATATTGTGTAGGTTTCCCTCGTGCTGCCAAAACAGCGCCAACCCGCATCTCAGAATAGCGTTCTGAGATGCTATTCTTCTCACCACAATTGTACAGAGCAGTTATCTGAGTTACCGTAGACTTTATCATGCCACACTCCAAATCACTGAGATCACATTTTTTCCCCATTCTAATGGTTGATGTGAACATTAACTGAAGCTCCTGACCCGTATCTGCATGATTTTATACACTGCACTGCTGCCACATGATTGGCTGATTAGATAATCGCATGGATGATTGTTGGTGCCAGATGGGCTGGTTTGAGTATTTCTGTAACTGCTGATCTCCTGGGATTTTCACGCACAACGGTCTCTAGAATTTACTCAGAATGGTGCCAAAAACAAAACACATACAGTGTGGACGGAAATGCCTTGTTGATGAGAGAGGTCAACTGAGAATGGCCAGACTGGTTCGAACTGACAAAGTCTACGGTAACTCAGATAACCACTCTGTACAATTGTGGTGAGAGGAACAGCATCTCAGAATCCTATTCTGATGCTGTTTTGGCGGCACGAGGAGGACCTACACAATATCAGACAGGTGATTTTAATGTTGTGGCAGATCGGTGTATATGCCTAACTCAAATACGAAACATTATCTGACATCTTGTGCTTAATATATAGCGATAGCTGACTTGATATAGTCAACACAGTTTAATAATTTGTATTTTGAAAGTTTCAAGTGCCTGGATGATCTTAATCTCTGACCATTGGTATTATTTTCATGTTATTTTTAGAAACAATTTTTACAGTTTACTGTTGTTCATATTTTACATGGAAACACTTCTTTTATAGCAATTACTATTATGCTGTTGTGTAATTTACATTTTAGACACAATATGGTCAGTTATTCTGTCTATTTTTGCTTTGCTAACAGAAATAATTCCAAAAGAAGCAAAAACAGGATAAACCATTTGGAAATACTCAGCGTCCAAAAAGGATGAAACTAAGGCCACATCCACACCAAGATTGATTTTGCTACATTTACGCTTCTCATCCACACTGGAACAATGTTTTCCTCCATCAAAAAACGAAGCCTAAAAACAGAGTTTTCAAACAAAAACAAATCAGTGTGGACGTGGAAGTACTTTCCTTACCTTTTGTCCATAAAGGCAATTAATGTTTGTTCTGATAAATCTGTGTGGTGGAACATCATTAAAACTTCCAAAAATCATTTGAATTTCAAATGGAAAAGGAATGCTGTTCCATCACTCTCTCTCTTAAATGTGTGTGTGACCGTGAAATGTAATACTCCTGGTACCTCGCTCTGTTCTGGGGTCTGTTGTTTGCTAAACCATGGAGAAAGAGGCACTGGAGTGCCAAGCACACAATGAATTTTAATGGAGATGTAAAAGAGAAAGTCATTTCAGAAGAACAGTTTAAACATTCTTGATTTGGAAGATACAGGATGGAATTTCATCATACACACGTTTCATGATAGACTTCAAAAAGTAAGAAAAAAGTATCAGGGGAGCTAGGTTTCAAATTATTTTAATTAATCTACTTGCTCAAAGTTTAATTAATGAAATCTCTCTTTTCTAACTTTATCAGTAACAGCTCTTGCTGTCTTTATAACATGTTTTCTCCACAATGGATGTTTAATGATTGAATAACTCTATAAACAATCAAAAAGGCCTGGCTTTGGTCATCTAATGGGCTTTTCGCACTTTTGTCAGCCCAGAGTCATTTTTAATACTGAGTTAACATAATCTTGGTTTATCTTGATGCATGTATTGCTCATACAGTAACATTTTACAATGGTTAACAAGGTTCCATTTATTAACATTAGTTGATACAATCATGAACAAACAATTAACAATATATATTTTTTACATAATTTATTAATCTTTGTTAATAAAAATACTTTTGTTCACTGTTAGTTCATGTTAGTTCATAGTGCATTAACTAATGTTAACAAATACAACTTTTGGTTTTAAAAATGTATTTACAGTATGTTTAAATTGACATTAACTAAGATTAATAAATGCTTAATAAGTATTGTTCAATGTTAGTTCATGTTAACTAATGCAAAGCGGTAACACTTTACAATAAGGTTACATTTGTTAACAAATAGAACCTTATTGTAAAGTGTTACCACTCATACTTTACCCTGGGTTAGTCATTTACTGCAATTGGGGCTCTAGAAAAGGTCTTCATAATCCCCTTTTAAAATTACAAGTGTGAAACTTTGGTAATTCAAGGGTTAGCAAAAAAACCTCCAGGGCCTCCATTAATATTCATGTTTACTTCTGCATTATCACTGGATTTATAGAACTACGTTTAAGTTTATCTAAGCCCTAAGATTAAGGTTGAAATATAACTCATCATCACTCACTCACCAGACATACACTTCTTTTCAGATAATTCAGAAATGTTTCCCACTGATTCTGAGTTTCCATTTGGTGACTCGCTCTGAATTTGTTGAGTCTGGTTAACTGTGTCCTCAGTTCTCACCTTTTTGGAAAGATGAAAAAAACAAACAATTACCTAGTTGTAATGTATGGCAAGTGCTCAAGAACTGAGTATAGAAGGATATGAAAAGGATAAAACAGTAATAAATACAAACTTCACACAACTGTGATCTGATTATAGCTGATTTGTTAAATTATGAATGCATCAGCATACCTTTAAAACATCCACACTAACTTTCTGGAAATTTTTAGACTTATACTCTTGCATGCGAAGATGGTTTTCTTGATATTTTTCCTCGACAATTTGCCTGGGGCGAGACAAGACCCAAAATTTTAATCATAAACTGTACACAAATAGTATTTACACATAGTATACAACTTAAGTACATTTTTTATATTATATATAACTTAAATGTGAAGTTGTCAACAAACAGAACTGAAAATAATAATGACAAACAGGTTTCCTGAACACACCCGCTGTCTGCCATTGGCCAGATAGCCACAATGTTGCTATGTTGGACAGGTGTGGGGTGTTCAAACAAACAGAGCTGTGTTTTGATAGCACCACAGAGCCACAGTGTTTGAAATTTTCATGGAAATTAACCTACAAATTGTTTATAGTTGTCTCAGCGTATTAAGTAGAGACAGGAGCAAGTATTTTATCATTGAGAACATTACAAACATCACCTTTTAAAAACTATAATAATAATCTGAATGTACACATCAGTTTGTTTGTAAGAGTGGAATTATGAACCATGGTTTGACCGTTCCTATTCTATCAGTACATCACATATTACTCAAAGAATCAGAGCTGACATGAGATATACTGCCATAAATCCTTGCACCATGAAAACAGAAACGCCATGACACTTGTGCCAACTTTGTTATGGAATATGAACTCTGAGTCACATTTGATTAACATTCAGTGTGACACAGTCAATGCTCTGGACGTCACTCACTTCAGCTTTCTTGCTTTCTCATCTGCAGCTTGGAATTTCCGGAGTCTCATGCGTTCTCTCGGGCTCATTTTCTGCACCTCTGATCTCTCCCGCAGTGTCTGCAGATGTACCTTCTTCTGCCTGGAGGGGGTCAAGGACTGAATTTATTGGAATTATTAATTTATTGCTTTAAAGGGATATTTACCCAAACTTTTGTTCCATGTTTGGGTGAACATTAAAGCAAAAGGGTGGAGAAACCAAATTCAAAGAGATTTTGAAATTCATAAAATGACATTTTTATGCTCAATAACTCAAATTGTTATGCTGATAATATAATTTTTAATGAAAATGTTTTATTAAATTAGAAAATAATGCAAAATATAAGCATTATCACTGGTGGTACATCTCAGTACATGCTCTACACCATTTATAGTTACAGCAGGATTTAATCCAACAAAAAAGGGATGCAATCCAAACAGGGAAAAGTATGTCATTAGGTTATTCATGAGAACTTGTGTTAGACAGCTTCAGATGCATTGTGTGCAGTCTCTGTATACCAACCATACCAGAATGGCATTTGAAGCTGCTAATGAGAAAGTCAAGGCCGCATAAAGTCTTATGCAAATAGTTTAGCTTTGTCTCATAGAGAAGAAAGACAAATATAAAATGATAAAGACATGGAAAAGCTCCAACAGAACTGCACTGATGAGATCTAGATTTTTGACTACAGTGGCAAGGCAGTGGAATTACCTGTATTTATGTATAGATTTGTCTTAAAAACTGGTTTGATATTCATCTAACTTACAATAATGAATAAGCACAATCTGTTTTAACTAATAACAAGCACAAATTATTGTATTGTTCTTGTACATATTGAATACATCATTCAAACATTCACAGAGTAGGTAATCTCTAGGATAATGATATCAACAAAAGCTAATTACAGTCTGGAATTGGCAAACCTGGCATCCAAATAATGAAACAATATGGGAGGTGTGGGTTAGACCTACTTTGACTTATAAAAAGCACTTAAACATTTTGAGTTTGTTATTCATAAAAGGTATCTTCTGACATGGACCATGGCTCATAAAAAAAAAAAGAGATCTCAGAAGACCTACAATCAATAATTTTTGCTTTGCATAAAGCTGGAAAGGGTTACAAAGTTATTTCAAAGAGCTTAGATATTCATCTGTCCACAGTTAGACAAACTGTCTATAAATGGAGACGATTTAGTACTGTGTCTACACTCCATAGAAGTAGCCGTCCAGCCAAGATGACTCAAAGGGCACACCACAGAATGCTCAGTGAGGTCAAAAAGAACCCTAGAGTGACAGCTAAAGATTTGAAGGAATCATTGGAACTGGTTAACATCTGTTTCTGAATCTACTATATGGAAAAAATTAAACAGGTATGGTGGCCATAGCAAGACACCACGAAGGAAGCCGATGCTTTCCAAAAAACATTGCTGCGAGCCTGAAGTTTGCCACAACTCCACAATGCTACTGGGAAAATGTTTTGTGGACTAATGAAACTAAGGTTGAACATGCAGCACTACGTATGGTGTAAAAAGAGCACTGCATACCAACATGAATACATCATCACAACAGTGAAGTACGGTGGAGGGATTATGATTTGGGGCTGCTTTGCTCCTTCGGGGCCTGGACCACTTGCCATCAGAGGGAACAATTAATTCCCAAGATTATTAAGATATCCTACAGAATAATGTCAGGGTGGCTGTGCTCCAGCTGAAGCTCAGTAAAGTTGGGTGATGCAGCAGGACAATGACCCTAAACATCGAAGTAAATCCACTACAGAATGGCTTCAAAAAAAGAAAATCCATCTTTTGGAGTGGCCCAGTCAGAGCTCAGACCTTAACCCAACAGAGATGCTGTGGAATGACCTCAAGATGTGTATAAACTTTATGATTTGTGAATTTCGGCCTGACTATTTTACAGACATAACTCAGAAAATAAAGCTCAATATTCAGTTCTGCTCGTGAATATCTAGTTTACTAATTTGCCTCAAACAAAACAAATCTTTCAAAGATTTGATGCTAGAAACCTGTCCTAATTAGTCCTTCCTCAAAAGCGATCACTAGTCATGTTTTCATCCAAGTTACAAATTCAATTTATACGCAAAATCGAAATATCTAAAAACTATTTGCAAATAAAACAGCGTTTCCATCCCATGTGTTTAAGAGAACTATATCTTCACTCCTGAGTAAATTGGTGCAAAGCAGAAATGAAATGAATTACTTGGGGTTAAGATGGTACAGACAAAACCCTCTGATTAACTTAATGTTTGCTAGCGTTCAGTGGCAGATGTCTTATGTCAGGGAGTGAAAGCATGTGATGATATTTATATATTCTCTGATCGAATCATGCATTCACATGGCTTGTTGAGTAAAAGTCACATGACTTTTTTGATTTGCTTCTATGTTCCTATCTAAATTCTATAGGAATATATTCTGTCAATGTGTTTCCATCGTAGTTAACATGTATGTCTTCTTCTCGAATAAAAATGTATCAACCTAAAGCGAGCATACAAGTTTTTTATGCACATTTTGGAGATTTCATTTGCGTCTTGCGGTTTTAATCCAGCATTTTTTATGCAATGGGTTAGGGTTAATCTAAAAATGTTCATAAAAATACGTGGATGTAAACCCAGCTACTGTAGCAGCCTGGTACTTTGTAAGCTCGACTTTGTTTCCAGGCAGACTGAAAAATCTTTGTTCCATTACTCAAGGAAGCTGCATAAAGTTAGCCGATTTCAGCCAGCTCTTGCCATTTTTGTATGCAGACAGTCAGTGAACGGGACTCTGTTTCCAAGGCTAACTGCACTCTTTCTGTGCACTGTCAGCTTTAACATTGCATAGATTTCCACTAGGTCATAGCTAACTATGACTGACACTTGTTCTTGTTGACGGAATGTTTAATTAGTGTGGAAAGCGATGAATGAATTAATGAAAGTCTGCCACTTATTAACTGACACATGATTAACATGTTCCAAACACTGGGTATGCAGTGACAAAACTACATATTTTTAGGTCCCCTGAATAAGCATGTGTGAAAATGTAAAAAGAGAGGGGAAAAAAAACACAAAAACAGTCCTGTTCCCCAAAATCCCCAGTGTAGATAGTGTCATGCATGTGTGTTGAGAACTGCCTATAACCGTCTCTCTCTCTCAGTGATCTCCTGGGACTTGTGATGTTGGATTCACTTACAGTGCTCTCAGGATTTGCGATGCATCTCTCTCTCCCCCCATTGACTTGTTTTGCAGTGTCAGGCTAGAGAATTTATGTTTCATGCTCTGTGAAAAATAACAAAAGAGCCAAGGAATCCATTAAAGAAACAGTTAATGCAAAAAGGGAAATTCTGTCATTATTTACTCACCCTCAAGTTGTTCCAAACTTGTATTACTTTCTTTAGTGGAACACAAAAGTAGAAATTATGAAGAATGTACTGGTCATTCTTTCCATGCAATTACAACGAATGGGGACTGGAGCTTTCAATCTTCATGAAAGACAAAATCACCAAAAAAGTAACATAAAAGTGGTCCATACAAATTTGTCTGCTATATAACAAGTATTCTGAATATGATAGCTTTGTGTGAGGACTGAAAATGAAATGTATGCCATTATTCACTGTAAATCTTGACATCCACTCTAGCTCTCTCCTTGGTGCATTTTTTAGAATTCATGAAATAAGTAGTGAGAAGTGAAGTAGATTCATGAACTAATAATTATTATCTCTGTTCAAGATAGCCAGCTCTTTTCAGATAACTGATTGATTCGGTTTACAAAACTGGTCTGAATGATTCATTCACGAATCAGACTGATCCGCTTCTCAAGTTCAATTCACTGACTCAATGATTTGGTTGCAATGATTCACAAATCAACAGTTCACTAGATGTGAAGTTTATCAGTGTATAACAACCATAATTTCAGTCTATTCCTCACACAAAGTTATCGTAAGACTGGGAATATATCTCATTAGTGGTATGGATCCCTATTAGGAAACTTTTGTAGTTCTATTTTGAAGCTTGAAAGCTTAAATCCCCATTCATTATAATTTCAAGAATAAGAGCAAGCAGTACATTCTTCAGAATTTCTCCTTTGTTTTCCACAGAAGACAGAAAGTTATATGGGTTTGAAACTACATGAGGGTGTGTAAATAATGAGAGAATTTTCTATTCTTTTCACAGAGTTCTCTGAGGCATTGTAAAATGTACAGTTTTCTGAGGAACTGTGAAAACAAAAGCAAAACAGCAACAACAAAGCTACTTTTAGAATCTATCATCAGAGATTCAGTATAAAGACCCTAGGTACTGTATGTGAGTCGCCACCACACAAGGCTCTGTCTTCTTGTGTTTCTCTAAATTCTTGAATCGGAAGGGGAGAGAAAGTCTGATATTATCCACAGAAATAAATTTACCATGAGCCCATTTAAAGAACAATACTGAACGAGATATTTGTATGGCGAAAATTACACAGACGGAAGAAAGCCTTGGAAAATTTACACAATAACAGAGAAGGGAAAAGCCATCATAGAGCTTTGTGTTTGGAGTCGTTGTTTAGATGCCCTCTGCTTCCCTGATTATACGTTTCTGAGATAGTGATGGTGTAATAGCCAGTGGAAGACACATCCCACCAGGAGCTTTCAAACAGGGGAGGTTAGGGGATCACAAGCTTCTGAATACAGCAGAAATTACAAAGGCCCTGATGTAAACAACTCAATATGAATACAGGCAATGAAAGGGTGCAATAACTGCAAATATTGTAACAGCAGTGCATTAAACAAGGGCTATAAAACAAAATCAATGGGTAAAGCCATTACAAGCCCACACCAAGATGATGACCTCTAATATGAAGATGCTTACATAGTGCAATTTTATTTTCATAGTCGGATGGTAAATCTTCATATATCTAGAGCAATAAAGAGTTTAGACACTTCTGGACACTTAATTCAAACATTTAAAATGTATGAATGTCATTGCATTAGATAACAAAATATCAAACCAAGTGGTATCTGCAAACAAATAATGTTAGACCTTTTCTCAGAACTAACATATTTCTGAGCCATTTTTCAATTATTTTAAACCAACTGGTCTCAAGGTCATTTTTAGCAGATGTATTAAGTATGTTCCTCTCAAATTCGCCCAAGTGTCCCATTACCCATGGACATGTTCCACTAACATTTGACAACCAAAGAGTGTCCAAATATTTTTGTCTTCATTTTGAACAATATACAGGATTTATTGTTTTATAACTTGAAACTGTGAAACATTTTGCTTGAAAAGTGTGTTTGTGCAATATTTCTTTCAGATAAATACCACTTTGTTTTTGATATTTAGTTAAATAATGCATTGACATTCATACATTTTAAAGTGTGGTTTAAGTGTCCAGATACTTTTTGGGGCCACTGTAACTCTCGGGAAGCAATCAAACAAACTTTTGAAACGTTCTAAACCTTTTTACATTCACAGATTGATTGTTCGCATGAAAGACACATACAAATCTACATATGCCTGGGAACATGGCCAACTAGGACATGCCACAATCAATACTCTCAGTGAGTGGTAACAATGCCAATCACTGACATTTCAACAGCACAATCTGAAAAGGTTACGCACAGGGTGAAACGAATGTGACGGTGAATCGATGATGTGATGAGTATGCATAACAGATTTTTAGAAACCTTTCGAGATTGGCCAGCAATCAAAGCCTTCCTGATGCATTTCAGCCCTTCCCATTAACCTTTGAAGCAGATACTTTGAACAGATGGTCGGATGTCCTCCCGTTCTGTTGATATGATTCATGTTTTCTTCTTACCTGCAAGCTCTCCTCTATGAACCTGCTCCTCAGAGCTTCTGCTGCCGAGATCCTTTGAGAAGAATCCTTTTCTAACATACTAGAAAGAGAAAGAGAGAATTATGTTTCAGACCTCATGACATGCTGTTGAATGCTTCTAAACTAGCTTGGATTTTGCCTAATCTGCCTTGAAAAAGGCTGAATCAAACAAGCCATTGATTTGTATATATCTTCTTATCCACAGCGGGGAGACAGATATATCTTGCCGGTGTAGGCTGACATGGGCCCGATTCGTGCCTGGAGCAAGGCAGCATCTGTTTCTGGTACCTCTGCATTAGGGAGTCGAGCTGTCGTGAGTATGTTTCTGGCAGGGATGGAGAGGGGCCTTCCACGATCTTCAGCACCACAGCCAAGAAGTTCTGCCCTTCAAAGGCATGAGCCAAACAGCACATCTCATAGAGGATGCAGCCTAAAGACCTGCAGGCCATGAAACACACAGAGCAGAACCAAAAATTGCTTAAATGTGCTATTTATGTCTATACACAGTAGAAGCAATCATAAATGGTAATCCTTGGATGTGCACAGTGGACAAGGATGTAACAGTAAAACCCCTGAGAAATGTAGACCAGAGTATTTATAACCATTTTGATGCTAGCTTGAATGATACTTCCTTGTTATTGATAGTGGCCATGCTTATTTTAGCATTCATAGAATACAAATAGTAGCAGTATGTAACCTTAAAGTCGACACGAAATCAAAATGGACCCCATTTACTTTTGTAATGCACATTCATGGTCTTAACGTGCACAATTCAAAATTTTACATTTTAACAAAGGAAAAAAATATGCCTTTATAATCTTTAATTAAAATTTTATAATTTGGTTCCCCCTTTGAAATGACTTACAGTTGATGTCACTATGCCCTCCTATTTTTCAATCCCTGCCCTCCAATCTGTGATAGTATTGTCAATACCAAATTAAATCAAATAATTTAAATACATTAATAATTAAATAAATAAATTATTAATAAAGTAATAAAATGGGGGCTTGGGTAACTCAGCAAGTAAAGATGCTGTCTACCACACCTGGAGTCGCAAGTTCAAATCCAGGGTGTGCTGAGAGACTCCAGTCAGGCTTCTTAAGCAACCAATTGGCCTGGTTGCTAGGGTGGGTAGAGTCACATGGGGTAACCTCCTCGTGGTCGCTATAATGTGGTTCTCACTCTCGGTGCATGGATGCCGCGGAGAATAGCATGAAGCCTCCACACGTGCTATGTCTACACGGTAACACGCTCAACAAGCCATGTGATAAGATGCACAGATTAACGGTCTCAGATGCGGAGGCAATTGAGATTCGTCCTCCACCACCCGGATTGAGGCGAGTCACTACGCCACCACAAGAACTTAAGATTGCACTGGGAATTGGGCATTCCAAATTGGGGAGAAAAAAAATTAAAATATAAATAAAAATATAAAAATAGAAATAAAATAAAATATTTTTAATAAAAAATAATAATTATGTGTTGTTAATCAATTACTTTAGTAAATAAACAGGAAATTAAATGTTAGATTTTGTATGGCGAATTGCTTATGTTTGTAAGTCCCTTTGGATAAAAATGTCTGCTAAATAAATAAATGTAAATGTATATAAATACATTCCAAACTAAATAAATCCCTTTTTATCAAATGTGTAAAACATTCCAAATATAACTGATCTTGTACTGTAAACAAAAGTAATTTAATTTATCATTCACTATATTTCTGATTATTATAAATATTATTAATTTTTACATTACTTGAAATCTCACGGTTTACGTAATAAATAATTCAGATTACAGGGGATCAAATGACAAGAATGTTTGGGTATCCCTGGATTAGGGTGTAATTCTACAAAGTGATCTGTTCTAAAAACAAAGAATATAACAGGAAATTCAATAGGTTAAATAAATGTATTGGCTTTAAAGGAATAGTTCACACAAACAATATAATAATCTTATAATTTACTCACCCTTATGCCATTTTATGACTTTCTTTCGTTTGCAAGACACAAAGATATTTTGGTGGAGATATGAGGTGTTTATATCCATACATTGCAAGACAGTGGGGTCCAACACTTTCAAGCTCCAATAAGAACATTAAGGCAGCATAAAGGCAATCCATGCAACTCGAGTGGTTTAATCCATGTCGCTTTAAGAAATCCGATCGGTTTTGTAAGCAGAGTGAACAAAAGCACGCAGAGCATCAAGCGCGAGGAAGTGTAATTGAGCTTCAAATTACGCTTGCACCAAAGAGTGTGGAAATGTCAAGATTTACAGTAAAAACCAATTGTTTCACTTCAGAAGACATGGATTATGGATTGCCCTTATGCTGCCTTTATGTCCTTTTTGGAGCTTGAAAGTGTTGGACCCCATTGACTTGCATTGTATGGATATAAACAATTCATATCTCCATTAAAATATCTTCATCTGTGTTCCACAGAAGAAAAAAAGTAATATGAGTTTGAGACAGCATAAGTTGAGTAAATGATGTAAAGGCTGAGCCTGGTCATGCTGAATAAATAAAACAGAACTCAGTGGAAAAAAAGCTCTTGAACATATCTTGTTTAAAAAAAAATAGAGATTAGAAGGTATCATTTGTGCAAGGATGTCTCTAATTTGACTCATACACCTGCTTTCTCTCTCTATTAAATTACATAGTGACCTCCCTTTTACCAGTTTGTCTAGTACTTGTGTTCTTGCAAGCTCGAGTGTGTGGAGTGAAGAATCCCAATTCTCAATGGACTGGCTTATGAGTCTGAACACAGACCCTCGGCTCAAAGCGAGTGTGTGAGGGAATGCATGGTCGCTATATTAGCAGCTAGTGCCCAAGGACATCTGGCAAATAAGATTGTCCTCTTTCTCCTCCATCTTTATCTTATTGTTTTCCTGCTATACTAATTTCCTGCTATACTAATTTGCTGTTATAGCCCAGTGGATCTCATTTTCCCCACATTCCCTCCCTTCATCTCTCTCTCTCTTTCAGCTCATACTGTAAGAGATAATGCAGTTAAGAGGAGATATGGAAGGGGTGGAGAGGACAGACCTCTGGGTGATGCTAAAGACCTATGTAGAGATGATCTTGAAGGGGGATTTTCTGACTTGCTGCTTTTTAAGAACTGTCGCGTGCCATGAATTTTCTATGCATTAAATAATGATCAAAATATCATACCAAGTGGAATTTATTTTAAAGAAAGATAGTACAAGAATACTTCTAGCACTACATTTCACAGGTTTCAAATAATAAACCTACAGATATAATATGCATACTGTAAGTATCCATATTTGTTTATATATATATATATATATATATATATATATATATATATATATATATATATATATATATATATATATTTGGTAACACTTTCTATGAAGCCCATATTAATATATTGTAAAGGCATTATAATGAATTAGTAATGTCTCATAATACACCTTATAATATGTTTTAACTTCTCATAAATAATTGTAACCACAATTATATTACATTATAATACTTACCTATTCATAGTTATACCTTAGAGTATAATGCATTATAACACAAGCAACATCCAATTTTATCTGTAGTTATAATATATTAGGTATGCTTTAAGTAAAGCAACAAAATCAAAGTCTTCTTATAAACAGTCATAAGATATTTTTAAGTGGTTATAAGACATTACAAGTCATTCTGGAAGTTATATACATTACATATGCACAAAATACAAAATAACACACATTCAAATGTAAATTTTTAAATATTACGAAAAACACTTGTAAAGCTACAAGGTTAAAACATAACAGGAACTCTCTCTTGATAAAAAAAAATATGTATGCTGATCACACATGTTGCCAATCATCTTGGGTGTAAACACACTAGGGGATAGACTACAGCAGCAGAAGACCCCTCCGTGTACCACTACTGTCAGCTTAGAACAGGAAACTGAGGCTGCAGTAGGCACAGGCTCACCAAAACTGGACCGTAGACGATTAGAAAAACATCGCCTGGTATGACAAATCTGGATTTCTGCAGAGGAACACAAATGGTAGGCCCACTGCAGCCTCAGTTTTCTGTTCTTGGCTGACAAAAGTGGAACCTAACGTGGTCTTCTGCTGTTGTAACCCATCCGCCTCAAGGTTCGATGTGTTGTGCATTCTGAGATACTATTCTGCTCAATACAATTGTACAGAGGGTTTATCTGAGTTACCGTAGCCTTTCTGTCAGCTCGAACCAATCTGGACATTCTCCTCTGAACTCTAACATTAACAAGATTTTTTCTGCCCCTCACTGGGTGTTTTTATTTTTCGCACCATTCTCTTTACACTCTGGAGACTGTTGTTCGTGAAAATCCCAGGAGATCAGCAGTTACAGAAATACTCAAACCAGCCCATCTGGCACAGTCACATCATAGACTAAATCACTGAGATCAAATTTTTTCCCCATTCTGATGGTTAATGTGAACATTAACTGAAGCTCCTGACCCATATATGCATGATTTTATACATTACACTGCTGTCACACGATTGGCTGATTAGATAATCGCATGAATATGTAGATGTAAATGTGTACCCAATAAAGTGGCCGGTGAGTGAGCAAATATATATACACACATACAGTAAATGTGTGTCATATACTATAAGCCACTTTTTCACAAAAGTCTTTGTTGGTCAGAAATTAAGTGAAATGACATGAACAGAGATGGCAAAGGCAGTGTTATTCCTACCAGATGTCAGATTTGGAGTCATAACCTTTGTGGCTAAGGGCCTCAGGGCTCATGTAGTATGGTGTACCAGTGAAGGTAGTCGCCAGGTCACATGACCCCATCAACAGGCAGGACACACCAAAGTCACCTTCAAAGACGAGTTGATAAAGATAAAGTACCATCAGCAACAGACTTTAAACCTATATTTCACTTTAAACAATGTGCAAAATTAAATCGAAAAACTGAAAACAAGAAATCCCTTTTACTTTGGCAGCCTAACGCACAAATTACATAGTGACATGAGTGCACACATCAGCGTTTAAGTGAGTCTGCTGAATATCATGATTCTGAATACATAAAAACAATATTCACGACCTTAAACCAAAATCAGCTAAAACTTTAAATCAAAATCAATTTGTTCTTGAAAGAAGAAAATGAAAACTGTTTTTTGCATCTGTCTAAACTGTCTGCTGACCGCTGTATATTCTTTTAACTAGGTAATGATCCTGTTTCTTCATAGATAAGTGTCTTAACGGTCTATAAAAGGCCCATTTTACAGAACGGCAAGTGTTTGAGCTTTCCGTTCTATTAAAAGTCCCTTTTGAAGCATTGCGGCAACATCAAATACAAATCAAGCATCCCTTGGGCTGCCAAGGCAGGGCTTACCTATCTTAACAATGTTCTTCCTTAAAAATATATTTTTGGCCTTCAGATCTCTGTGAAGTATTCTCCTGTACAAAGAAAGCAAACAAGTCAATTGAGAGTGAACCAGTGGAGAGAAAATACTTTGTTTTTGCATTGTGGGCATATCTGCCTTGTAAAACTGAAAATTTGTATGTAATGGCGAGTTCTAAAACTGAATTAAAACAAAGAATTTTCAGTGTAAAAATAGAAAATGGGTCAGTTTTGAATTATTCATGAGGAAGAAGTGGGGCTGTGTTCTCTTCTCACCTCTGATGTATGTAATGTACTCCCAACAGTAGCTGGCAGAGCCATTCACAGACCTGAGGCTCTGATAATGTCCTGCCTGTGTGTTTCAGCTCTTCCAACTTACAGTCCAAATCTTTGTCCTGAAAAACACAAAGAAATGAAAGAGCGAGAGAGAGAAATTATGTCATAATTTACTCAACCACTTGTCATTTCAAACCCGTATGAATTATGTGGAACACAAAAGAAGAAAAAATGTGTGAATATCCCGGTCCGTCTTTTCAATACAATGGCAAAATAGGTTTTAATGAACAACAACCTGAAATTTAGGTCACATTTCAGAGAAAATTTTTAAATTGTGCATTCATGGGTGCTATGAGAAAAGCTCATTCACAGTGGCTCAAGTCTTCATAAAAACAATGCAATTTCGTGAACGCGAGCATCTGTGAACAAGCTTCTCTCATCCACTCATGAATACACAACGAGTGACTTTTCAGGTGGTTTCTCTCCAAAAACCTACCATATGCCTTCAGAATACTTGGAATTTGATGAATGAGTCGCATGAAATAATGTTATGATAGATTTTATGATTTTTAAATTTTTGAATTAACTATTCCTTTAAGAGAAAAATCCCATTCTCTTTTACAAGAAGCATTGGCACACTAGCTACACAGAGTAGTCAAAATACAGTCTTATTTAAAATTTCTTTGATCTCTCTCCCTTCATATTAGTGGAATGGTAAATCTTTTAAAAAAGTGAGTCTGGGCTCCTATTTACACTTCAGACAAACCCACATTTCCCTCCTCACACACACGCTGGCAGCACCAGTCACAGTGCCCAGTGTCTCCTGAGATCTCTGCAGGGAGCGTGAAAAAGGGCAAGAGAGAAAAACAAAGAGCGTACCCACTACTGAAAACCCAATAGTAATTCACTTATATGCAACTAATGATTAAGTCAATTTGAGTGTCATTAAAAGGAACATCTTACCCAAAAATCATTTACAAAACAAAGCAAATGTTTTCGGCAAAGGTTTTTTTTTTTTTTTTTTTTTGTACTGTATATTTTCAATACACATGGGCTAGTAAGAATGCTTGAAAATAGTGGCAACACTACAGCCCACTTTCTGTTTACAGAACAAGTGTGTGAGTTAACAACACTGATTGGCTTATGGCACCAGAACCCTTAATAAGCAACTATCCTGAATTGTGATATCAAAGGCAGTAGTCAGGGTAAAATTTAAGTTGATTTCATGCTTTAAAGAGCATACGCAAAGCATCTACTTTAATATAATGAAATATATGTGTTTTATGTTGCTTGCAAGAAAAAAAAATTGTCCATGACTTGTAAGGTGATATATTTTAACATTTGCATTACATATCCAACTACATTTACAAGCTAGTTTAAGTGCGATCAGATTGCACATCTGCTCAAGTGATACAACACTGCGCTTGCGATGCAAAGGATATTAGGAGCACACAAGTTGACATGGAAAGTTGAAAGTGTCAAAAGCAACACAAAATTACATGGTTGCTTTAGCAATTGCATTTTTCATCTCACATTTGCTTTTTATGACACTATCAGATAGGGTACATTTTGTTTATTTAAAACTCAATAGAGCAATTAACCTTTAAAAACTCATACATTTTGGAGAAAATGTAACTCGCTTTTAGCGCCACACAGTGGAAAATTCACCACGATACTGCCACAAAATTTCGCCACAGTCAAGTTTTTTTTTTCAGCACACAACTATTTAATTTTTTTTCATTTTTTTATTTTCTCCCCTTTTCTCCCCAATTTGGAATGCCCAATTCCCAATGCGCTCTAAGTCCTCGTGGTGGTGTAGTGACTCGCCTCAATCCGGGTGGCGGAGGACAAATCTCAGTTGCCTCCGC
Source organism: Myxocyprinus asiaticus (assembly GCF_019703515.2). Classification (NCBI taxonomy): domain Eukaryota; kingdom Metazoa; phylum Chordata; class Actinopteri; order Cypriniformes; family Catostomidae; genus Myxocyprinus; species Myxocyprinus asiaticus. The sequence goes on from NC_059359.1 coordinate 10,569,446, forward strand.
AACTGAGACCATCAATCCACGCATCTTATCATGTGCCTTGTTGAGCGCATTACCGCGGAGACGTAGCATATGTGGAGGACCACACTATTCTCCGCGGCATCCACGCACAACTCACCACGTACCCCACCGAGAGCGAGAACCACACATTATAGCGACCACGAGGAGGTTACACCATGTGACTCTACCCTCCCTAGCAACCAGGCCAATTTGGTTGCTAAGGAGACCTGGCTGGAGTCACTTAGCACGCCTTGGATTCCAACTCGTGACTCCATGGGTGCTAGTCAGCGTCAATACTCGCTGAGCTACCAAGGCCCCCCTACACACACAACTATTTTTTAATTTACGTTGTAGGTATGACTATGTGTAATTTAGAACATAGCAGTTAAGCCTCTTCAAGTAATGTTAACCAAACCTTTTATGTGTTTCAGGACTTTAAACTGAACAGCACTACTGAAATTTTAAATGAATGATGAAATCATATGAACATGCAGCATATTTAAGGATCCCTCTGTTTTATTCTCATACCACCCATAGTATAATCAATCTCTTTAATGAGAAACCTAATGTGCAGCTACATCTGAAAACAGAGCTGATCTCAGCATCCCTCATTTCAATAACAACAGACATTCATCAGTGTCTTGAGTGAGTTCCATTAAGACAGTCTTCAATCATTAATGTAATGACAGGCAGTCTAAGGAGTCAGATTAGCACCCTGTGCAGGCATCTTGCTGGTTTCCTAGTTCATTTGAAGTGTCTTTGGATAAGCCTTCCCGAAAGTGTTTGCTCAGTGTTCCCTCAATATAAGGAGGTCTCACTGCTCGTCCGAGCGAGAAAAGATTCGCTTTATGAGTGTAATTGGGATGTTTGATGGCTGATTAGTCATCCCCTAATGTATTTATACATGGTTATGACCATCATTACTCAAAAAGCCTCCTTGAATGCTTTAAAAAGCTTTCACCAATGCTTTTCATGAGTGCAAAGGTTTAATAGAGAAATTCATTTTTGAATAAGCATTGCATTATTAACAGAAATAATGAAAACCTCCCTGTAGGACAGTTGCACCTTCATAGAAATGAATGCTTTCATTTGTCCAAAAAAAAAAAAGGTGAAGCAAATAATTTTTTTCCATTTAAAAAAAATAGTGAAACTAAGGAGATCTAAAATACCTGGCTATATGCTGGCATTCTAGTTTATTCAAATAGCAGTTGCTTAGCTGGTGCATGGCCATTTTTGCTCATGAGCAGCTGGTTCGGGTTTTTCTGCGATAGGAGAAAGGTTCCTCAGGTTGTTCCTGGCAGGGTACTCAGCCTTAAAGGCTCCATATTGTAAGGATTAGAGATAGGGCATCAGCTGCCTGCCAGGAACAAACAAAGGCACCTATGTATAATGACAGGTTTTTCTGAGACAATCACCTGAGCTGTAATGTGACTAAATTACATCATAACATACTGAATTCTGATTTGGTGATAGCAGCACAACAACAATTTAAAGGAAGAAAACTGAAAAATATAAGTCAATTTCATGCTTTTAAGAGCCCTCCAAAGAACAGTCAGTTTTTACTATAATATAATATATTTGCAATTTATGTTGCTTGCAAAAAATGCCATTTCATTAGATAAGACAGACATCAATGGTGTTAGATGCGCTTTGCTCCCAGAAAAGTGTAGACGGCATCCACCAGCATGCTAACTGGGCCATGCTAACCAGTCAAACCTTGACCCCTTGAGCAAATGAAACAAAAATAATTATTTGTGCACCTTTAAAGTTATGGAATGTGTTTTCTGAGGACTCAGTCGTCTCTTTTGAGCTCTCAGTCGACACTTTGAAACCTTGTGATGGGAGGTTTCTTAGCACAGATGGCGGGTTGAGAACTGGCCAGCTGATGACTGACATCGACAGATCTGAGTCATATCATTAGAGAGCAGAGCTCCATCCTTTATCAGCTCAGCTGTTACCGCACAACCCCTCAGGTGCAAAAAGCTCTGTGGCAATCAGATAACTTCTTTTATGTAAGTGTGTGTATCTGTGTGTGCGTTCATGAAGGGGGTAAAGTGTTGAAGCATAATAATGGCTTCCCATACCCTTAATGATTCCCACCTACACCTGCTTCTAATAGGAAGCCAGATCCAGCACAGGCAAAGAACCACCCCCTTTCTTCTTTTGTGTATGTGTGCTTATTATGCTGGGTGGCTCTTAGTATGGAAACATGACATTAATCCAAGAAGTGGGAGGTAATGAGATCTGCAGTGAGTCATGTAGAGGAAATGTTTAATTAATTTATAACGGAATATTTGTCTTGTGACTATATCAAAAGGTACCATTTCTGCAAATTGCATGGTGGTATACCATACAATCAGTAAACACACACAGTCTATTATTATTTTGTAGACTGTCTAGAATACAGTCACAGACTTTCAATTTTAAAGACCTGCATATTTATTGTTTTTCTTTCTTTTTTAATCTGGCAGCCCCTGAAATCTTTGAATTGTGAAATTATTTCCATGACAATTAAGCAAATTCCTCCTAATCTCTTTAATTCCCATTAGTGTAGCACAAAAATGTCACTCTGAAAATCATCCAGTCTAGACATCAGCATTAATTAAGCACAATAAACACTACCATAATGTATGCTTACAATTATATTTTACTATTACAATCATATAGGCCTATATGTTTTTGGGAATTTTAGTAGGCTGAAATGTACTTAATTGTTATGACAATAATGTTATGATGCAAAACATTTTAAAGGAACAGTTTACCCAAAAATGAAAATCTTCCCGCATAATCTTTTGGGGTAAAATATGACCCGGACATTTCTTTGACTTTCATGAGATTTATACAAAAGTTCTTTGTCCTATATCACATTTTAAAAGCTCTACGGGTGCAAATTGAGGAAATATAAGGGTCTTTAACCATTTTACACAGACACCTTAAGAAACAGAGGGAAGCAGTTAGACATGTTCACTACAGACAGAAGATCAGAGATCAATGAGTATCCGTTTGATTATAGCGAGTATCTGTGATGCAACTCAAACTCTGTGAAACGCCTCAACAAATGTGCACAAGATGAAAGGGAAAAAGAATGCGGTGGGATAGAAGCCGGAAGCAGAGGTACGCTTTCATTCTATTCATAAGCTTTTTTTTCTCTTGCTTTTTTCCAGTGGTGTAGATCAGAGCAAACCTTGACTCATTGAGAACGAGAGAGGCACAAGATCAATCGCAGGCCCTGTCCTTTATTCCGAGTATCTGGGAGAATGGGACTCAAAGCACATGCTCATAATAACGGAGATCCATCTTGTGCGCCGTAGAAATGAAGAGTCACAACTCCACATGACATACAGCAATCCAAGGCACAAAGAACACATTCAAAACAGCATTAACAGGTGTCTCAAGAGCAGTTTTTCAAAGTTATAGTTCTTGAACTTGACAAGGCATCTAAAAAGTGTCTTTCCTGCACACTGAAAAAAACAAGACGAAAAGAGTGCGATGTGGCGCAACGGTCAAACACGTCCATCTAGGGCATGTTTACATAGAAAAATAACTGGAAAACAGCACAGACAGACACAAACACAAGTTTGGTGTGAACACCACCTAATGTGTAAGGGATTTACAGTATGGTCATTATCGCAAAATAAACCCTGACAAGGTGAAAAGGTTTGTTTGTGGTAACTATCAGCTGACTGTAGTACACTATTCCCCTAAATACATGGCTTCTTGCCAAATAAATAAATATTGATTTGGGTTTAAATTATTTTGTTATGTATATATTATTATTTTGTTATGCACTAGCATCTTTACTACTCCAGCCACTTTGAGAACTTGGCAGTGCAATACTGAAGATATATTGTTGACTTTTGTATGATAAATTGCTTATATTCATCCTTTGTAAAAACATCTGCTAAATGACTAAATTTAGTGAGTAAAATTATGTAAAATTATGTGAGAAGAAAGAGACCGCAATGTAAACAAGCACAGCTAGGGAGGAAATGGGTTACCTGGGACAATGGTCAATTATACAGTTTTGTTGTCATTATAAAATATACACTCAACGAGCACTTTATTAGGAAAACATGTACTGTACACCTAATTATTCATGCGATTATCTAATCATCCATTCATGTGCAATGCATAAAATCACGCAGATACGGGTCAGGAGCTTCAGTTAATGTTCACATCAACCATCAGAATGGGGAAAAATGTGATCACAGTGATTCAACCGTGGCATGATTGTTGGTGCCAGATGGGCTGGTTTCAGAATTTTTTAACTGCTGATCTCTTTTTGATCTGATTTTGTAAAGTGGTCATTTTAGGGTTTGATGAGATTATGTCGTCATGGCAACGAAGTTGTAAAATTGGCTATAACTTTACACAGAAAATGTTAGTAAGCGATTTATCACATTAAAATTATGTTTACATGCATACTGTTTATTTCTTGTGGCCATAATTTTTAAATAGTATTTTAATGTTTACAGATTGGCCCCATTCACTTCCATTGTAAGTGCCTCACTGTAACCCAGATTTTTGCTTTTTTTAAAGAAAAGGAGGGGCAAGTCAACATTAATATTTGTTGTAAACAATATTATGCCACAAATGCAGGTGATTGAGCTTAACTTGAATTGAACCCAGAATAATCCTTTAAAAACATACAAGTAAAATTGATCTAAGGTTTTTGTGGCAAATAAAACTTTTGCATTAAATATAGCATCCCTATGTCTAGTTTAATTGAAATTCAGTACTGTCTTTCCATGTGGTGTTTGAGCGCTTAAAATCACAACCCAGAATTAAGTGATCATACAGTGCATCCGGAAAGTATTCACAGCGCTTCACTTTTTCCACATTTTGTTATGTTACAGCCTTATTCCAAAATGGATTAAATTCATTATTTTCCTCAAAATTCTACAAACAATACCCCATAATGACAACGTGAAAGAAGTTTGTTTGAAATCTTTGCAAATTTATTAAAAATAAAAAATGAAAAAAATCACATGTACATAAGCATTCACAGCCTTTGCCATGACACTCAAAATTGAGCTCAGGTGCATCCTGTTTCCACTGATCATCCTTGAGACGTTTCTACAACTTGGAGTCCACCTGTGGTAAATTCAGTTGATTGGACATGATTTGGAAAGGCACACACCTGTCTATATAAGGTCCCACAGTTAACAGTGCATGTCAGAGCACAAACCAAGCCATGAAGTCCAAGGAATTGTCTGTAGACCTCCGAGACAGGATTGTATCGAGGCACAGATCTGGGAAAGGGTACAGAAAAATTTCTGCAGCACTGAAGGTCCCAATGAGCACAGTGGCTTCCATCATCCGTAAATGGAAGAAGTTTGGAACCACCAGGACTCTTCCTAGAGCTGGCGGCCTGGCCAATTGAGCGATCTGGGGAGAAGGGCCTTAGTCAAGGAGGTGACCAAGAACCCGATGGTCACTCTAACAGAGCTCCAGCATTTCTCTGTGGAGAGAGGAGAACCTTCCAGAAGAACAACCATCTCTGCAGCACTCCACCAATCAGGCCTGCATGGTGGAGTGGCCAGATGGAAGCCACTCCTCAGTAAAAGGCACATGACAGCCCGCCTGGAGTTTGCCAAAAGGCACCTGAAGGACTCTCAGACCATGAGAAACAAAGATTGAACTCTTTGGCCTGAATGGCAAGCGTCATGTCTGGAGGAAACCAGGCATCATCACCTGGCCAATACCATCCCTACAGTGAAGCATGGTGGTGGCAGCATCATGCTGTGGGGATGTTTTTCAGTGGCAGGAACTGGGAGACTAGTCAGGATCGAGGGAAAGATGAATGCAGCAATGTACAGAGACATCCTTGATGAAAACCTGCTCCAGAGCGCTCTGGACCTCAGACTGGGGCAAAGGTTCATCTTCCAACAGGACAACGACCCTAAGCACACAGCCAAGATAACAAAGGAGTGGCTCCGGGACAACTCTGTGAATATCCTTTAGTGGCCCAGCCAGAGCCCAAACTTGAACCCGATTGAACATCTCTGGAGAGATCTGAAATTGGCTGTGCACCGACGCTCCCCATCCAACCTGACTGAGCTTGAGAGGTCCTGCAAAGAAGAATGGGAGAAACTGCCCAAAAATAGGTGTGCCAAGCTTGTAGCATCATACTCAAAAAAACTTGAGGCTGTAATTGGTGCCAAAGGTGCTTCAACAAAGTATTGAGCAAAGGCTGTGAATACTTATGTACGTGTGATTTTTTTTATTTTATTTTATTTATTTTTTATAAATTTGCAAAGATTTCAAACAAACTTCTTTCACGTTGTCATTATGGGGTATTGTTTGTAGAATTTTGAGGGAAATAATGAATTTCATCCATTTTGGAATAAGGCTGTAACATAACAAAATGTGGAAAAAGTGAAGCGCTGTGAATACTTTCCGGATGCACTGTAATTGGCAAAATTACTTCCTTAAAGCAACTATCTTCTGTGCACTTTGTTAACGATCTTCGTGAACGGATTCCATCGTTCACTTTTATTTGGTACAACCCTACAAATAGCGTTCCTTCCCAAAGTGCTCTTTGAAAAAGAAAAATGACATTTGGAATTCATTCGTAATGTGACCACCAGAGGCTTAACATAGTTTATCAAGACAAGACTATTTCAGCTTTACTTGCCTCAGACCAATTATGACTATAAGATCCAACCTATAAGATTACCTCACAATACTCTGTGATGATGCAGAAGGAGTCTCTCTCCAGGAAGCTGCTGTAGAACTTGAGGATGGCAGGATGGTTCATCTGAGAGAGAAGCTGAGCTTCTTGAGTTGCCTGGACCGTCTCATTGGGTTTTAAACCTCCAACAGGAATCTCCTTCAGCACTTTCCTGGACATCAAAACACAGCAACGAAAGAAGAGTCAAATCAAGGAAATATTTTGACTTCATTTGTTATGTCTTGGTCTCCTTAAAGGTCAAGTGTGTAATTTCTGCACCACTAGTGTCAAACAGAATTGCAAAAATAATATTCTCAAATAGGTTTCCCAAGCAGTCCCCCCGTCTGTCACTTGCCAAACAGAAAGTCCCACACCAAACTCACGCCATTGGTTGAGCTGGTTAAGATGCTCAACCAAACTGAAAAGTGGACAAAGCCACATTGTTTATACTTGAGGGGAATCAACCTGCAAACGGATTACTTAAAGTAATATTAGTTACTAAGCTAGGAGAAAGTTTAGGGGAAAGTGTTTTAACATAAAAAGAAAACACATACTCTACCTTTAAGAACAGCTTTGATCCTTCAATGAAAACAAAATACCATAAAATATTACAAATAACATTTGACCATTTGATTATGATTTTAATGAGTCTGCAAATGTTCTTCATATTTGAATCTCCTAAATTTTATATAAAAAAATCACAAGCAAGTGGCTGTAATATGCTTTAATATATAACATAGAAGTTTCCCATATGAAAATGATTCCCTGAAATATGACACATTGTGAAAACCTGATCAGTTTGTCTGGCTTTACATTAAAGGTCTCATATTCCATCAGACTCTCCTTCTCATGTATGATAGAATAGCTGTTGTTTTCTGTCAACACTGACTGCTGGCTTCTGAAATCGTGCAACCTCTGATAAGCAAATTAACAACAACTCTTGCAGGCAAAAGAGGGGGTGGCAAAAAGCATCTTCCTCAGGGCTTATATTATGACATACTCTTTTTTTTTTTTTTTTTTTTTTTTTTTATATATATATATAATTCTATTTTCTTCCTCATCGTCCACTTATAAATTTTTTTTTTTGTTTGTTTTTTGTACCAAAACGGTCATAATTTAGTAATATATGATCATTTTCCACCCTGTCTTTGGCCCTCTGTCTGAAACACTGTTTTGGTCAAGTGCCTCCTTTAAACTTCAACATAAATGGCCAGTATTATGATTGGCTAACATCGTGCAGCCCCTCGATTACAGCCATATTTGAAACTCAATTAGAAGAGAATGAACAAGCTCCACAACATTATAAAAATAAATTTCAGGGTTTACACATAACGCACATACAACACATTGCATCCGAATATATTAAAATGTTCCCTTAAGCACAGCAGCATCATAAACTATAAAACAGTCGTGACATTTGAAACATTAATGAATTAAACTGTTTACTTACGGTTTTGCGATCGGGTCCAATAGTGTTTTTAACTACCCTATCCTTCAATAACAGTTCCTTTCAAAGCTTGAATCATATTATGACTGGTTCACAAGCAATCCATGCTAATATGAGCCAAAAAAAAAAAAAAATGCACATACACAGTCCAAAGCACAGTGAAACAAGACACACACACACACACACACACAGTATCATCTTGCACTGAGGCACACATCACCAGAAATGCATCAAAATGGTCAAAGATGTCCATCTAGTGCATGTTTACATACACCAACAATTAAAAATAGCGCAGATGGGTGCAAGAACACGTCCAGCAAGAGGCAGAGCAGCTGAAAGAACACAGAATGGCATCTCCTTTTCAGAGTTGTAACTTGACACAGCATCTTTTATAAGTGGTGTGAGATACATGACAACGGTCAAAGACATCTTTTTAGTGCATGTTTATATACAAAAATAATAGTCCAGATGAGTCCCCTTTGGTGTTCAGGAATAGTTAGGCCACACTAGGCCTGTTTGTCCTGCGCTCTCTCTCTCTCTCTCTCTGTGTTTACGAACTGAGTACCAGTGTGTGGGGTCAAGGTTGCAATGATGTAAAGGAGGGGTTGATGTTGTTGTAGAGGCAGTCATTAATTAATGGGCCCCCAGTGACTTAGGGAAGTCACGGAAGTAGAGAACAAGGCATTTTTGCAGCTTGGTTTCAATAAATGCTTTTATTGCATTGGGGATTTAGTTTTGAGCTCTAAATTTTTACAGAATGTTTTTATCGTAGAATGACCTGTTATCCGTAAACGTATCAAGGAAAATTTGATTCCTCATGATTCCTCAAGTTACAGTAAAGTTTCAATATTTAAATGTTTAATTTGTGTCTGTAGCATGAACGGTGCTGGATGGGTGCACACAGAAGTCTAGTATTTTTGAGTATGAGCTAAAGTAATAGTATTGCTTGCCTTAGCATACACAACGTATTAGATCTGCAGATCTTCAGGGACACAGGCCCAGAAGAAGAATTTTATGATTTATAAATAGAAAACAAATATGAATGTCCAACGCAGCATTATGCAGTTCATCACCTACTGCTGACTTTGTGTGCATGTTCTGTTCAAATACCCTAATTTCACAGAAAGCACTAGACTGACAGCTAAACCAAATGGAAAAATAAAAATTGGAAGTTGTTTTCAGCCCAGTGCTAGCCCCATATTTTTGACTTCTTTCTGTGAGTTTTTCAAGAGCCCCAAAATCAACCTGCTCATCTCATTGCCTGTTCAGGCTTTAATTATCCACAGTATCTCTTCAATTTCCTGTTGCCCGAGCCATGCTACCTCTGCTCAGATACACTGTTTATACAAGTGTCACGTTCCTCAATTACCAGCTGTAGTGTGGACCTAAAAAATGTCATTTAGAGGAGGACAGATTGTTTTCTCTGACCTTTTTAAACTTAGAGAAGGGATGGTGAAGCCAGGGCAACACTCTAAATTCAGTGTGTCATTAGCTTACAAATAGAGCACAACAGTGACCGCCCACTTTTTCAGTGGTCTTGCTTCAAGAGGTATTTTTCCCATTCATTTTCTCTATAGGGATTTCATAAAATTCTTTAATAAAGACTTCTAAGCCATGAACCAAATCAATCAACTCCAAGATGAATCACAACAATTCGATCTGAAGCAATAAATTATGAGAAAATTGGAGTAAAAAACAAAGGTATAAGACTGTGTACTTTATGCTTTTATAAGGGAATGAACTAAAATCCCATTAAGCATTTCAAATTAAGTAAACAATTTAAAAGAAAACTACAGTACCATTAAAAACTATTGATTTTACAGATCTTGATTAAAAGTACAAAAGCAATATATTTTATATAAATAAGCAAATTATGGAAAACAAGTACCTGCAAAAAAATGTTGGATGCAGGTGCATGACTAAACAAATATATACTGTATATAACAACACACACCAAGTTACTACTACTCTTTTAACACAGTTTTGTTTCCATGGTAACAGCGACTTCTCTGATTGGTAGATTATGTAGTTCTTCACTGGGAAATTGACTATTGACATGGTTTAAAAAAAACATATATAAAAAAAAAAAAAGGAAGTTGAAATCAAACTTGCGGCTTCTACAGAAACACATCAGTGCAATCACCCAATAATCTCTGAGCTCATGGTATAGGTCTGTGTTAAAAAAAATTATCATTATTGCTAAAAATCCATTTCTATGGAGAAAATGAAAGGAATTTTTACTTCCAGAACCCATCTGTTACGTTTTATTGTGAAGGGTAATTGTAATTATTCTGCTTTTAGCTTTAAAATGAAGTGAGGAACAAAAGAATGCTGCCTTGACCTATGTAATTTTCTGAAACGAGAATGAAGTAGAGATAAGCCATCTTCTGTTGCATTCCGATGAAAGATAACCAAAACCAGTCTAATTTAAAATCAGAGCAAATCCATCTGAATAAAAACAATAAGCATAAATTATCATGCCATTATTAAATTCCCAAAACTGATGGATTTGAATAATGCAGCACTTGTGATCATTAGCCATTTTTGTAAAGCAAGAATTGCCCAAATGATAGTTGGAGAAAAACTCTGTGAAAGATAATTTTTTGTCCAGCCGGCTGTAAAATGTTTGCCACGTCTGTTGATCAAAATTTATGCACTTTATAATTCAAGTTTAAGGGACAAATAAGAAATGCTCAGAGTGGCTAATTTAATCCCTTCGGCTTTTAGCAGGAAGAAAAATACAAATGAGCATTTAACAGAAGGCAGGGATTTAAAATCACATCTGAGTGACCCTATTTCCAGACATTAAGGGAATTAATCAAATACCACCAACAGAAATGAACACACTGCCCTTGCCTGCTTTTTTATTTTATTTTTATTGGCCCTCAGGTCATTATAAAGGGATTCTCATTTACCTCTCCTTTGTGCTCACTTCTCTCTACCTCTCCATTCTGTTTCCTTTTCTACTTGAAAATTATTACAGCAAAGGGAACAAGGAAAGTGCACTTCAGGAGCTCAAAGCTGGCCCTGGATTGCTCTCATTTTTCATGTTTTCTAGGGAGCTGAGACAGATATAATTGGTAATGTGTTTTTTAAGATTGATTTATTTTGGATTTTGTTTAGTCACAACATAATTCCCATAGTTCCATTTATGCTATTCCATAGTTTTGATGACTTTACTATTATTCTAAAATGTGAAGAAAAAAATTATAATAAAGAATAGGTGTTTCAAAACTTTTGACTGGTAGTGTATAACAGATTGCTTGTCAGTTCAAAACAAGCAGTGTTTATTTAATACAACAAACACTAGACCACGGCATTTTGTAGCTCACATTACCAGGACTCACTTAAATGGAGCTGTTCACATGTTGGACGTGCTAGAACCGAGAACAGATATCCATTTGAGGCGTAACAGGCTGGCCTAACACTTTCTAGTTTCCAAATCTAATTTCATTTTGGCCACTTCCTCTCCCTCGTATGTCTCATTAGAGCTAACATACCTTTATAATGCATTATGTCACAAGAGCATAATGAACATTTGTGTTGATGTTGTGGAAAGCAGTAGACATGCCAGATTACAGCTTCACAGTAGAAGCTTCCACCTGAATAACGGTTTATGGGATCAAAACATGGTATATGCAGAGACAATATTATCATCCATACAGGTGGTTACACACCACAGTGCATGGTTTATAAGACAATGTGCTTGTGTTCATCCACTTTATATCAAGTAAAGTTTCTTGGAAATTATAGGATAGACTAAACTCATAAATGAAATTCAATTCACACTCATAAAGCATAATAAAATATAATCTACAGTATAAATGAGAAAATTTCACTAGATCTTCTAGCAGAAGGATGGCACCATTTGAAGTAGCATGAAGTACCACAGTAATGAAGTAACATTTTAATGAAGATTTGTGCCTTTAATATCTTTATTTTGTAGTAACCATTTCATACAAGCAATAAGGCACTCAAGGCCATGCAATATTGTGAATATAGTCACAGCAGAAGGGATTGTAAGCATTTCGCTGCGCAATGTGCCAAACAATGCCCTTTAGCTGTGACTGTACTCACAATATAGCACAACCTCTCATACCTTACTGCTTAAAGGTGTTGTAAGTGGCTTTAGCTGTTCTGGAACTTCCACGAGACTAAGCCGCTGAATTAGACATGCTCCATCTTTCCAAAACTATTTAGCAGAGACAGGCCACTTCCATTAAAATGAATTGTAGAAATTGGAACGCCCAACGGTCAACGTATGTAAAAAGAAATCCCACCTCACAGGTAAAAGAGCGTTTTAGATACAGACATCGCCTGTCAGTCAACTTGAGAACACGCATTCGCATTAGCTATACAAGCTGGGAAAATTTCGTTTTTTAGCATAATCTGAGGTAAAGCAGAACAATTTATTATACCAGTGTTGTCAGTCAGATTTTACTGCTGATTTAAAATAAGTTCTTTGGTCATAATCCCGACCAACCCGTTTTGAAGATTTCAGTGTTTCCCCATTAGAGTAGATAGGAGCTGCACTTGTGTGTCGCTTGTTTGAATTGAAAAAAAAACATCACAGCCTGCCCGGGAGTGTTCCAAATATGGTGCAGAGTGGACTGACTTGCTAAAAATATTTAGACACCGGCCACCATCAATGCAGAGCGCCTTCTCACGGTTGTAAAACACAACAGTCACAACAGCAAAATAGCGCCCTCAGCTGACAGCTGTTATAAATCTGAATATGACATTAAAGGAAAAATATTATCTCATCATTTACTCACACTTATGCCATCCCGAATGTGTATGACTTTTTCTCCAGCAGAACACAAATAAAATTTGTTAGAAGAATATCTCAGCTCTTTTGGCCATACAATGCAAGTGAATGGGTGCCAACATTTTGAAGCTCCAAAAATCACATAAATCAGCATAAATGTAATCCATATGACAGTGGTTAAATCAATGTCTTCAGAAGTGATATGATAGGTGTGGGTGAGAAACAGATTTACATTTACATTTATGCATTTTGCAGACACTTTTATCCAAAGCGAATTACAATCCTCTTATTACAGGGACAATCCCCCCGGAGCAGCCTGGAGTTAAGTGCGTTGCTCAAGGACACAATGGTGGTGGCTGAGGGTACTGAACCAGCAACCTTCTGCTTACCAGTTCTGTGCTTTAGCCCACTACGCCACCACCAGATCAATATTCTTCTAGTGTTTTTGGTGATTCACATACTTCATGCATATGCCCCCTACTGGCTAGGGAAAAGAATTTCTAGTAAAAATTTACTAAAATCTGTTTCTCACCCACACCTATCAGATCACTTCAGAAGATATGGATTAAAACACTGGAGTCATATGGATTACATTTATGATGCCTTTATGTGCTTTTTGAAGCGTCAAAATTTTGGAACCCATTCACTTGCATTGTGAGGACCTACAGAGCTGAGATATTTTTGTAAAAATCTTCGTTTGTGTTTAGCAGATGAAAGAAAGTCATACATATCTCGGATGGCATGAGGGTGAGTAAATGATGAGAGAATTTTCATTTTTGGGTGAATTATTCTTTTAAACCTGAACAATCCGCTTTAACTTCTACACTATGAGAATGCGCAAAATGATTGACAGGCAGAATGCACATCAGCGTCTTCTGACTGGCTGGTGTCCGTGGCCTGTGGTCATATTTTTGTTTGCTGTTTACAGAGTCTAGTGCTGTCAAAGAGATCAGTGAGATATCTCAGGACACTTATTTCAGTGATATCTTTCAAGGAGAAGAAACATTTTCTGCATACAATTCCATTAAAAAACAAAAACAAATCGCTAACAGCACATTTAAGTATGATACATGGAATTTCACTGAACAACATGTTTGTGCTACTGTCTAAATTTATCTTGTCCTTTTACTCTAAAATTCTACTAATCTATATTCGCTTGTCTGTTAGATACCTATCAGATCAAGAAAAATAGATGCTCCTCTCATGTGCATTGACAGCCAATGTGATTTTTCTTACTAAGACCACTATAAAGTTTTGAGCCCCTTCCAAGGCCATTTATTCGAATCTTCAGTCTAAAAAATTATGTCAAGGACAGATATGGGTCATGTGGAATACCCTGAAATAATAATAAAACACACACACACACACACACACACACACACAATGCTGTCCAGCAATCTTGATATTACCTCATTTTATAATACAAAAACCAAAAACTGTGATGGGTTAAACTTCCAAAAGAGTGCCTATTCTACATAATAAGTAACATAAATATGTAGCCTAATTATGTGATGCAGAATAAAAAACAGTGTCCAAAAGTCTGGGACCACTTGTGGAAATGCTCCTATTTTACATATTTCTAATTTAATACTAAATTACCCCTTTTAAATGACCAAAATTTCACCTGTTTATGAAGTCTGAATCCTAATGTAAAGAAAGCTCTACTCGTCCTCTTCAGACAGGAAATGGTTTATCATCGATTAAAAAAAAAACATCAATCACTGAAATTTCCTGTGGTGAATAATTGAGCACACATTCATGTCCCATTTCTTAGTCTCTCTCTGGAGGCGCACAGACAATTTAAGCTCTATTTTAACAATAACAGGAGCTGAGCAAATAACCAACCACAACCCTTTGCAATTTTAACCTGCATGGCTCCATTTTCCATATAAATCCAGAGATCAGAGGAAACAGGTATGAATATGTAATAAATTATATGGCTCTGTCGACTGACTCTGACTGCACATTTTCTTAGTCTACTATACATATAAACAACACTTTGAACCAAATTAGACTGTCATCCTATGTCTGTGATGAGGTTTTGCAGAAAATAATTAGGGTGCATCATCCTCATCATATACATAATTAGACCGATTTCAGATAACGCTGCTTGGATACAATATCAATGCATAATGTTCAGGTATGTTTAACCTTTCCAGTATCCTATATACAGTATGTACTGTATGTAGATATTACACTACCAACAATCATATTTGGGTATCTGTCACTTTAGATGTCACAAAATATGTTGTATTTTGATGTGTCATTAGGTCGGTTAAACCTAAAAGGCACTGTCACAATTACCATATAATGTAATAAATAAATGGAAACAGAATTTCTACGATGCATGTACCAGGTCAGCGAGTGAACCAGTTTAAAGGTCTAGAATCAAACAGATGTAGCAACATAGACCATTGAAGTCATGCAGTGGTGTAAAAAGAAAGGCTAGAAAGAGAGAGAGACTGAGAGAGACAGAGCATAAAGTGGAGAGGAACCTGCCTACATGAGAGTCTGGGTGCCTGAAGACAAACTGGAGATTTCTAGAGGACCTGGAGTCTAGTGGGGGGTTGCATAACTGAGAGCTGGATCATGAGGTGAGGAGAAATAAGCATTGCTGCTAGGCATCACCAGGGAATCTCGTCTGACAGGCAAATCCATGGAGAGCAAGACAAAAGTGGGCTAGCAGGGATGGAGAGAGAAACGCTCCCCTCCTTAAGTGAGATTAGTCGCCTCTGGCCTCTTAGAGGGAAAATATACAAATGACATTCAGAATGCTCTAGATTGGCCACACGTCAGTTTTGTTTTTTAAGGAATAGTTCACTTTAAAAATGCTGTAATTATTTAATTACCCCCATATCGCTCCAAACCTGCATGTCCTGCTTTCTTCTGTTGACTACAAAAGGAGATATTTTTAGGAATTTTCATGTTGGTCTTTCCCTATACAGCAAAACCAGACTGTGACCAGGGCAGTCAAGCTTCAAAAAGGACTAAAAAGCAACATAAAAGAAGTCCATATGACTTGTGCACAATATTTTAAGCTTTCTGAATGCCATATGATAGTTTTATGTGAGGAACAGACCAAAATGTAAGTTGTTCTCCACTAAAAAGTGAACATTCCATGGGGGCCCACAAAAGAGGGAAAGTCATATGGGTTTGGAATGAAATGAGGGTGAGTCAATTTTTTGGTAAACTATTTAAATCACCGCCACAATGTTGCTTTATTTTTATTTAGAATACAATATTTCTTGAAAAAACTTTGCAGTCCACATTGGTACTTTTGACACATATGTGGGACTTATAATATACACTACAGCATTTGACAGTCTGCCCTCCTCTCTTCACATTCATTTTGTTAATATAGATGGTTGGTTGTGTAAAGGTCACACATCCTATTATGGCTCCCCATCTGGATAAAGCTTGTTCTCTATTTGACACAGACTGTGTCACACTGAATGCATTTTCAAAAACCTAAAAGTATAGTTCACCCAATAATGAAAGTTGTCATCGTTTACTCACCCCATATTATTTCTTATAAAACAGAGATCTTTCTGACCAGAAAAAAGCATATTTTCCTTAAGGTGTACCTTTAGCCCCATTGTACACTATGCTTTAATAAAGTCGGTTAATAATCGACAAGATGCGTCTTTTTCTTTTCATTTTCTTTCATCTTGACTAAATTAAAAAAACCTTCGTCAACAAACGTTTTTGTCAGTGATTTCGTTGAAGAGATTGATGTATACTTTGAGTCTTATACATTGAATTTAGGTAAAGAGGGCAACATTATTTACAATGATGCTAACCCTAAAAACAAACAATCCCTATAGCTTTACATCACCATCGGCCTATATATTAAATCCAGCCTGACTGCAAATATAGCACCAAAGCAGATGCCGAAGCATTGCAGTTTTTGGAAGGACCTACAGGATGAGTCCTACTTTTGGGGCGAATCCAGAATAAGAAGCCATTTGTCTGGGTTAATAACGCCCAGTGAGAAGCCAGCTGGAGGAAAGGGGCAGGCAGTCACTGACATTTGCCTCTCACAAAGATACAAAGGAGTCCACAGCATTGAGGAACCACTGGGGAAATTTCAACAAAACACACACCCAGCAGGATTTTTCAGGGTGGCTGAGAGAAGAATGAGAATTGAGGGGAAGTGCCGTACAAGTTTTTAAAAGAGAAAGGGGGTGTGGTAGTCTTCTGAAGGTGGGCATTCAGATTTGGTGCCAGCACTCTGCATGTGATGGGCTAACAAGCAGAAAGCTTAGTGTCAAAGGAACACTAACCCATGGCATGACGCCACTTGCTTGTGGGCAGCTAAAATGGGGAACTCTTCCTAATTGGCCTCCATTTGCACCAGCATCTCTCTAGCTTTCTGTTCCAGCTCCTCATCTGATATGGATTTTGTAGTGAGGATTCATTTGCCAAGCAGAGAGTGAGACAGCTTCAAGAGAGATTTTTCATGTCATTCAGTTTTTTAAGCCTTAAAAGTAAATCACATACACTGGCGGCCAAAAGTTTGAAAAATCTTCTTCCCATAAGGCCTGCACCCCTGAGTCTTCTCTTTACCGTTGTACATGAAACTGGTGTTGAGCAGGTAGAATTTAAAGAAGCTGTCAGCTGAGGACATATGAGGCATCTATTTCTCAAATTGGAGACTCTGATGTGCTTATCCTCTTTTCTGTCCTTGTTAGAGCCAGTTGTCCTTTGTCTTTGAAGACTGTAGTGTACACCTTTGTATGAACTCTTCATGGCAATTTCAAGCACTGTATAGCCTTCATTCCTCAAAACAATGGTTGACTGATGAGTTTCTAGAGAAAGCTGTTTCTTTTTTGCCATTTTTGACCTAATATTGACCTTAAGACATGCCAGTCTATTGCATACTGTGGCAACTCAAAAACAAACACAAAGACAATGTTAAGCTTCATGTAACGAACCAAATAGCTTTCAACTGTGTTTGATAAAAAGGCAAGTGATTTTCTAGTACCAAATTAGCAATATATCATGATTACTCAAGGATAAGGTGTTGGAGTGATGGCTGCTGGAAATGGGGCCTGTCTAGATTTTATCAAAAATGACTTTTTTTTTTTTTTTTTAAATAGTAATGTCGTGACTATACTTTGTGATCAGTTGAATGCCACTTTGGTGAATTAAAGTACCAATTTCCTTCCGAAACAGCAAAATCTGTACATTATTCCAAACTTTTGGCCGCCAGTGTATATTTATATATTTTATTTATATATTTAAAGTTAAATATGTAATCAAACGTTGCTAATAAATTTCTGATCGTGTTTTGCAAGCTATGGTAGTGTGCAGGATTTTTTCTTTTTGTCTTGATGATATATTTTTTCTTATGCAACTACCTATAACTGTTCAGGTGTGTGAGGGGCTTTGATTTATCATCTGAAGTTAAATATGTAAAAATGATTTCTTAATGTGTATGAAGCATATATGACAATTAATCGTGAAAGCTCAAAAAGAGACAATTAATCATCATAATCGCAATTATTTGTTTGACAATTAATCGTCAGCCAAATTTCGTAATCATGACAACCCTAGTTCCAGAGAGCTGCGTAACAAATCCATGTACAGTACAAACTAATATTTGTTCTCCTCTGGAAATATCGTCTTAAATTAAGAAATGTTTTTTATTTATTGTGAGTCGTATCTGGGTAAGAAATAAAACTGCCATGATCACCAAAGCACCAAATGCCTTTTGCAATAATGACTGACAATTTAATTTTTTCTTGTCTTGTATTTTTTTTTCCCCATAGCAAACTAGACTGTTTACAACTGCAGTCCTCTACAAAAGCAATCAATATACTTTAGGCTACATAGTTTACAACACATCCAAATACCAGTAAAAACCTTGCTTCAGGACTCTTTTGCTTTGAGAATCTTTTAAGTCACAAAGACTTTAAGATTTAACTAATATTACAGTGACAAGCTGTGTATTCAGTATGACACATCACTATGAGATAAATATGCTATGTGTACCTATACAGATAAATAAGGAATTACATTACACTAGAAACCAATGTAAATTAAAACTCAAGTGAAAAGGAGATTAAGCGTGGCATAGTCTTATAGTGATATGAATGATTAAATATTGTTCTCTGATGAAAGCATAATACAGAGTGTGCTCACACACCATTTATAATCATAAGGAATTACAGCTATTATGATAGAGGCAGGAAAAATAATTCTGACTATTTAGCAGTAACAAAGAGCAATGCTGCTCTCAGGTGGCTGGAGAGGAGAAGTGAATTTTGTAAACAAAAAGAAAGAACTATTTTATGCCAAGAACAATTTAATAATAATATCTCTTATTGAGTGAAATTACCTCAGCAAGTGCTTTCATGTGTACAAGAATTTTCCAAGAATTCCATTTTGTTTCTGTGGTCAAATGTATTCCAGAGGACACTCTTGGATTAATGTAAACAACTTTTTCAACTGATACAAGTAAGCAATTATGTATATTAAATTAGATCAATTTCCATGACAAATTAAGGGCTGCTAATAAGCAGACTGCATGTGAATCACTGCTGTGAGAAATATGAAATGACTCACAGTCTATCTGCTGCTGCAGCCTTTGTGTCTTTAACAAGGTAGACAGTACCGAAACTTCCCTTCCCGAGTCTTTGCTGGATGATGTATCTGTTAGCTATCAGACTGCTGAGGACAGGAGGTATATGACTTGCAAGATGACAGTATGCTTGGGCTGGACGTTCACGAAATTTGGGCATTTTTCAGTCATGAATCCAGGACAGCCAACTGAAAACAGATAAAGGTAAAGAGAGAAAATGTAAACACAGAAAGTTTGTTGTGGCATCATTCCAATTTACAATATTTTATTGTTATCAGAACTAATAAACAGTTAAATATGAAAGAATATAAAATATCCAATTGTGTAAATAACAATAAAACGAAAGCCAGGGAGGCACAACTTTCTTTCTTTCTTTCTTACTTACTTACTTTTTTAGCACAACCATGCAAATATGCATTGCGTCAACAAGAAGTGCCAAAACAAATGAACAAAACAAAAGCATCTCACATTTGCAGACTAAGTCAGTTCCAATCTTTGAACGATGTCTTAACAACTGATGCAATCAAAACGTTAAAAGTGATCAGTATATCAAAAAATAATCCCTCAATTTGATGATGCATGTGTAACCTCACCTGTCCGTCGGAAGTTTGGTCGAACATGCGCTCAACTTCCGTTTGTCCCGTCGTTGTCATGGTAACATGGTGTACTTTAGTTTTTCTCCTTTAGATGGCGCAAATGTGCAGTATTGATAATGAACTGCGTCAATAGAATAATAATGACGTTTTACTTCAGATCAAATGGGCATGATCTGTGAGTTGGTACAACAGAGCTAAAAGCACACCTTAAGGGAAATGTGCCTTTTTTTTTTTATTTTTTATTTTATACAAAGTGTATAAAGGTTGAAAAATTAAAAAAAAAAAAAAAGTCTTTTTATTCAATATTGATGGAGCAACATAATTTGTGTGGAAAATAAATAGTAACAGAAGGTTGTTTTGATGAAAAACTTTTTACTTTTTTCTTCAAACATTTCTAATGACCCACATGTATTGGGGTAAAAGGCCCCCAGGGGGATTTAAAGTGATATCATGTCAAAATAGAGATAATAGTTATAGGGCACAGTTTGTCAGCTTATGCAAATACTTTATTTAGACATTATAAAAAAAAAACTATTATTTGTCAAATTGTAGCATTTTTTTCTAAACCACTTGTTTCGAAGTGTCACATTTTGCAAAAAGACAGAGTTATTATTTTGTTACCTGTCATTTATTTCAAACATCAAAATTCTAGCATAAACTTTGTCACACAGGGGTCAGACTCAGACTTCGACATGTGTGGTATGTTTGGTATATACAGACAGGTTTATCTACACCTGTGAGGGCCAAATGTCCTCATCAGTAAAAAAAAGAAGAAAAAAAAAATCTCTTAAATTGGTCAGATGATGTTGATCTTCAAATCTAGTGATGTGCATATGTTTGTGTGATGGTAAAGGTTAGGTTCAGAGTTTGGAAATAGAAAATATCATTAGCCTGATATGTAATCAATTGAAGTCAATGAGAGATCACTAATATAGTCAAACAAACCTGTGTGTGTGTGGGGGGGGGGGGGGGGGGGGGCAGGTTTAAGTGGTTTACGAGGACTTTTTTTTAGGTTACAAACTGGTAATTACAAGGGTATTATGCTATAAATGTGGTTTCTGAGGACATTTCTAGTGTCCCCATAATTCAAATCGCTTAAAAAACATACTAAACGATGTTTTATTGAAAATGTAAAAATGCAGAAAGGTTTTTGTGAGGGTTAGGTTTAGGGGTAGGGTTAGGGGATTGAATCTATAGTTCGTACAGTATAAAAATCAATATGTCTATGGAGAGTCCTCATAATGATAACGTGTGTGTGTGTTGGGTGGGTGGGTGTGGGTGTGTGGGTGTTTTCTACATTGTGGATGTCTTATATTCTCACCCCTTCATTTATGTGTGAATGTGTTCTGCATTGTGTCTGATTTAATGATTTTTATTTGACAAAAACAAAAAAAAATCTCTGTCTTTTAGTATTTCCCATTCATTTCCAGTGGCAGTTCAAAAATGACCAAGAACATCACAAGTGTTGCTTTTTTGGAGGAAAAGTCACCAAGTCTTGTACCACTCAGAAAAAGGATACCATTTTTGTTAAAGAAACAAAATGAAAACAACAGTGCACAAGGGTTAAGAAAAATTGTTGAAATTAAGTGTTATTTTATGCATTTTAGAGCTAGATGAGAATAGGAAGAGATTTGTTAATGTTTAATGTTTTGTTATATTGGTATTTAAAAAGTGTCTGTTATGCTGGTGATTTGGGTGTTACTACCGTGATGAAGAATGGTGCTTGTGCTTAGCTTAAGGATGGACTTTCTTTTTCAAGTGATTTGACTTGAGTGCTGCTTAGTTCTGCTTTTAAAATGACAGTGTTACAGTGTGTCATTTCACTTGCTTACCTGGCATATTAATGATTATTAAAAAAAAATGTAATTGGTCCAAGGTGAGAAAATATATTAAATAAACCTTATTAAAACCTTATTAGAATTTGATGAACATAATAAAGTTAATGTACTATTGAACATTAATTTGACCTATTCCCATTAAATTATGTTGGCTAAATTTAACTGACTTATTCTGAATGAAAGACATTAAATTACTTATAAAAACTTTCCACAGTTCAGCTAATTAAGGGTAATGACTTCATTTTTTGAGTGAAGCAAAAATAGAACCACCAGGTTGAAGTTGTGTGAAAAGTGTCGAAATGAGAAGGTGTTATGGATAAACCCTGGTTTCTGTCTCATTCCTCCTTTATTTATTTTAGTTTTTGCTTTCCTATGAATGAAATTCAAAAGTAAACTGGACTAGTCCGATAACATAGATGTCTTGTACAGGAAGGGCCAAAGTTGTCTCCACCTCCTGAGACAACTACGGTCCTTTGGAGTATACAAGGCACTTATAAAGGCTTTTTATGACACTGTGGTTGCATCTGTAATTCTATACACTTTGGTCTGCTGGGGTGAATGCATCTCAGAGAGGGACAAAAAGAAACTTAATAAACTGATCAGGTGGGCTAGTTCTGTCCAGGGTGTCTCTTGGGCTCCATCGATGAAATATGAAAGAAAAGGATGGTAATTACATTAAGTTGTCATCCATCCGAAAACAACACCTCTCACCCCGTCCACGAGACAGTGAGGGCCCTGATCAGCACATTCAGTGGCAGACTCATTCACCCGCGCTGCTCAAAAGAGCGTTATCGAAAGTCCTTTCTTCCATCTGCCATAAGAGTGTTCAATCAACATCACACATGATTGCTAGAGTTTTTTTTTTTTTACTTCTTTATATGCAATATTTATTTATCTATTTATTTATAATGTAATTGTGCAATATTTAAATGGTGCAATGCTAAATTGGTGCATTACTATTTGCTTGTACGTATTACTTCGTACATAATTTGTTTATATATAGTTTTTAAGATCTGACACTCCAATAATCAAATAGGTTGTATAAATAAGTTTGACATGATCTGAAAGTATTGTAATGTATTTCCATCACTTTACAGATTGATCACTTAAACCTACAATTAATGTGAAGTTTATGCTTTAGATGCAATTAAAGTTTCTCAAAGAACAGAATAAATTCCCAGAGCCTTTAGAAGTTACTGTTCACTGCTGAAGTTGAAAATGGGGTATGGTGGTGGTATTGGCTTATCATTCTTAAACCACTGAACTTTAAATAACCAGGAAATTAAATGTACATGTGAAATTCAAAGAGTCTCCAACATTTATGGTTTCATTTTCTCTTGACCTGGTCAAGGACAATCTTAAATCTAAATGAAAGCAAGAGAAATATCCCAAGTACAAATAAACAAAACCCTTAAAGTTTCAAGCTTGTTACAGTGAAACACTTTACGTAAAATGTATCTTTTACTGTAATATTCACGTCTTTTCCAATGTCCATTGGTAACAGTAATGAATTTATACAATCCAGACCATGTTAAGTTAATATTTCTGTTTTAAAAAATAGCAATTTGAAATTGTATTACCAATGTACTGAAAGTTGTATGTGTTATTTCTGCATTTTTTACTATAAACAATTCACACAATTGTTTGTTTTTGTTCTTTATTGAGCACTATGACACTTGTTTTACTTTTGGCTGTTTGTTCTGTTGATATGTAAAAGTACAGCGAATAGTAACACTGGATCCCCTCACAGCCCAGATTGGATCAAGACACTTCACATTCTACTCAATACTGAGAACACCGGGAGAGCACAGAACATTGCATTTTACATTAGTTATTGTGTTTTTTCAAAAATATATGTCCATCTAGGATTCTAAAAAATGTCAAGTCTGCATCTAGAGATGAAAGGGTTTGCCTTATGCAATTTAAGATTTTACATAGATTTTACTGGACCCCCTCTAGATTATATAGGCTTGGTCTTAAAGACACACCCAACTGCTGGCATTGTCAATCAGAAGTTGGAGACACAACTCATGCCTTTTGGGGTGTGTTAAGATTCAAGATTTTTGGATGAAGGTGCAGAGCTATTTGTTTGACGTTTTGGGCACTCAAGTTTTGCTTTGCCCCAGACTTTGTATTTTGGGCGACGGAGCGGTCATGAATTTGGGGGACAAATTTAACAAATTGGGTTTTAACAAGTGTTATGATTCGCAGACAAGTCATTTAAAGGGGTTGGAAGTCCGACGGAGCGCCATCATTTCCAGAGTGGTGTAGAGAGATGGGGAGGGTGGCAGCGTTTGAAGAAGGGGTATCTAGAGGATTGGGTAATTTGGACTTGTTTATGGGAAAGTGGGGCAAATATCTGGCATTTTTGGAGGGCTCTCGGGGAGGGACAGTGGAGAGAGAGATGTAGAGGTTATGTGTGTGATTTATTATATTTTATTAATTATTTTATTTTTTTAAAATTTGTTTTTGTGTGTCTTTAATTATGTGGGACCACTGGGATGTTCTTATGGGTAGGGTTGAGGGGTTAGTAATAGAGGGGGTTAATTATTGATTCTGTTTGTATATGTTCTTGCTTTTATATGTTAATATAGGAATCAATAAAAAAATATATATTTAAAAAAAGAAAAGAAAAAGAAAAGAAAATACATGTCCATGACTTAAAGCATAAATAACACATGAAGTATCATGTCCAAATGTTCAGTATTCAGCTCATTCACATTCTGCATCCAAGTTTAGAGAAGGAATAGACAAATAAAAAAAATCCTTGAGGCAGAAGCAGTGTAATAAGTGAAATTTTTATTTACTGGACCAGTTATTTAGCTTTCAATACAGTAAATGTTGCTGTGTCACAGTGGAGTGTCAGCTCTCTGATCTGTGAACAAATGTAATACTTCATGAGATAAAAAAAAAAAAAAATGAATGAAAGAAAAGAAAGAAAGAAAGAAAAAAAGAGAGAATTCTAAATCTAGAATTGTGCTCTACATTACAACTGAATTGTATAGACTGGCTGTAGATAAAATGATCTGCCTTGAATGTACAGTAGTTAACCATCTCTATCTTTAATGATGGGAATGATGTTTGATTGAATAAACTGAAATATTGTGCCACCCATAAAGAATTATACAACATACCAACATACAATGAACATCAATAGAAATCAAGTATGTGATAGCAACCACTTTTTATTATATGTGTGTAATGCTACAGTGGACCCCTGGGTTGTGATGGGATAGAATAGGCTGTTTTATGTTTGATGACAATAGATTTATAATACTTTCAGTGCTCAGACAGGTACAATTGTGCTCAAAAGTTTGCATACCCTGGCAGAAATTGTGATATTTTGGCATTGATTTTGAAAATATGACTGATCATGCAAAAAAAAAATAAAAAAAAATAACTGTCTTATATTTAAGGATAGTGATCATATGAAGCCATTTATTATCACATAGATGTTTGGCTCCTTTTTAAATCATAATGCTAACAGAAATCACCCAAATGGCCCTGATCAAAAGTTTACATACCCTTGAATGTTTGGCCTTGTTACAGACACACAAGGTGACACACACAGGTTTAAATGGCAATTAAAGGTTAATTTCCCACACCTGTGGCTTTTTAAATTGCAATTAGTGTCTGTGTATAAATAGTCAATGAGTTTGTTGGCTCTCACGTGGATGCACTGAGCAGGCTAGATACTGAGCCATGGGGAGCAGAAAAAAAAAAACTGTCAAAAGAACTGCGTAACAAGGTAATGGAACTTTACAAAGAATCTTCTGATTCTGATTCTAAAGATGGAAAAGGATATTATCTCTTGATACCAAGCCAAGGTCAGGTAGACCAAGAAAGATTTCAGCCACAACTGCCAGAAGAATTGTTCGGGATACAAAGAAAAACCCACAGGTAACCTCAGGAGAAATACAGGCTGCTTTGGAAAAAGACGGTGTGGTTGTTTCAAGGAGCACAACACGACAATACTTGAACAAAAAATGAGCTGCATGGTCGAGTTGCCAGAAAGAAGCCTTTACTGCGCCAATGCCACAAAAAAGCCTGGTTACAATATGCCCGACAACACCTTGACATGCCTCACAGCTTCTGGCACACTGTAATTTGGAGTGACTAGACCAAAAAAGAGCTTTATGGTCACAACAATAAGCGCTATGTTTGGAGAGGGGTAAACAAGGCCTATAGTGAAAAGAATACCATCCCCACTATGAAGCATGGTGGTGGCTCACTGATGTTTTGGGGGTGTGTGAGCTCTAAAGGCATGGGGAATCTTGTGAAAATTGATGGCAAGATGAATGCAGCATGTTATCAGAAAATACTGGCAGACAATTTGCATTCTTCTGCACGAAAGCTGCGCATGGGATGTTCTTGGACTTTCCAGCACGACAATGACCCTAAGCACAAAGTCAAGCTGACCCTCCAGTGGTTACAGCAGAAAAAGGTGAAGGTTCTGGAGTGGCCATCACAGTCTCCTGACCTTAATATCATCGAGCCACTATGAGGAGATCTCAAACGTGCGGTTCATGCAAGACGACCAAAGACTTTGCATGACCTGGAGGCATTTTGCCAAGACGAATGGGCAACTATACCACCTGCAAGAATTTGGGGCCTCATGGACAACTATTACAAAAGACTGCACGCTGTCTATGATGCTAAAGAGGGCAATACACAGTATTAAGAACTAAGGGTATGCAGACTTTTGAACAGGGGTCATTTCATTTTTTTTCTTTGTTGCCATGTTTTACTTTATGATTGTGCCATTCTGTTATAATCTACAGTTGAATATGAATCCCATAAGAAATAAAAGAAATGTGTTTTGCCTGCTCACTCATGTTTTCTTTAAAAATGGTACATATATTACCAATTCTCCAAGGGTATGCAAACTTTTGAGCACAGCTGTAAATAGCTGGAAATTCAGTCTTACTTTGATCCAGAATTACTAAATAATATAGTGAAAACCAACACAACAGACTGTAGATGATTAAAATGACTGTGTTCCATTCGCACATATTATAATTTTATACAATAGTACAAATTGTATCACAGATTTAACTATTTAGGATTGTCCAGTTAATTTGATAATACTCAAACTTGTCTTCATGATGATATCCATGTTTATCTTCAATTATGTATTATCCATATTTTACTGTAAATCATTGCAATCTCATAAGCATAACTGATGAATAGGTGAAGTAGAAGAGATATTAGAGATATGGAAAAATACATACAGAACAAATCAAACCTTTATTGTCCAGAAAAAGACAAAGCAGCATTTACTGTAACTGGATGTAAACTTGTATACATTTTTGAGTACTGAGTAAGGTAATCAATACATTGTCATCATAAATTATTTATCACTTGTAAAGGATCAGAAATTTGAGCAGGAAAAAGATTAACGTACATTCTTCTTTAATGCCAAGTCAAACCATGGGTCCCAATTAGAAAAGCAATTAAAAACAGCAAATGCAAAGAATGAATTTAAGTTTCACAGTCTTGATAAACAGGGCAAGGTTCAAGAGAATCATGACAGAAACCCACATAAATACAGGAAGGACTGTTTAGAAACTTAAAAGGTGCATTATAAGGCAGTCTCGGGATGAGGACGTCACTGTATAGTGACTTTTTGCCTGCATCATGAAAACAACCTTGTAATTCCGTTCTCACCTCAGTCAGATGATTCTGTCATAGGCACGGCAATCTTTGGATTTATTGCATGTGTTTAACCACAACATTTTTCATTCTACTAATACATATATTAGTTTAGTTACATTATTTATTACATTTTGCAGTCACATCGATCTCCTAACCCAACCTCATTCTTAAATCTAACCACTTACAGTGTAAACAATATAAAACATGTAAAACGGCAGGCAAATGTAGTCATAATATTTTATTTACATTACACTATAATATAGATATTTATAAACACATAACTCCACTCCTATGCCTAAACCTAATCAATAATATATCAACAATATAAGCAACTAAAAGTATGAAATATGTAAAAAACAGATACAGTTGAGGGCTTTTCACATTTGAAAACGTTAATTTTAGAATAAATTCTAAACCCCGGGTAAACAGAATCCTGGTTTATCCTGTTTCATGTTTCACAGTGTTCATACTTCACCCTGGGTGAATAAGTACTATAGGCCTAATCCTGGGCATTCATGTTCCGATGTTTCACACTGTACATTCATAAACCCCAGGTTAACAATCTTATTTGTATATTTGCGGTGTCAATAATGTCTCCAGTTACACATGTAACCTCGGTTCCCTGAGATGAAGGGAATGAGACATTGTGGTAAATGCTTTTGGGGAATTCCTTCTCCGACAACCTAGTTGAAGCCCTTGTATAATAATGGCAATCTTATGATTGGCAATGGTGTTTGAGCCTTGGCCCTTTAGGAGCGCAGTTTGCCTATATAAGCAGGTACGAAATTTCTTCCGAATTGTCTGACTGAAGGACAAGAACGCATCGCTCGTACCTAGAAACTCCGAAGTAGTAGTGCGGCCAGGTTTCGCAATGTCTCGTTCCCTTCATCTCAGGGAACTGAGGGAACATGTGAAACCAGAGACGTTCCCTATCGATTCAGTTCACTCAACATTGCGGTAAACACTTTTGGGGAACCATCACGCCACACTACATGATGTCATACCCCGAGAGATACACCAGGCATATCTTAAAGTGTATGAGTTAATGAATAACCCCACATGGTGAAAACCAAATGGAAGTTAATCTCAGCCTGGGAATCTATATGAACCATATAAATACACACACAATCTAAATTTAACCAAAGGTACGGAAAGGAAATGTATTCCTTATTGAAAGTGCTTGTGACTTCTAAGAGGGGTAATTTCAACAACAGCCTATATCAAATCAAATCAATCAAATCAAATCACTTTTATTGTCACACAGCCATATACACAAGTGCAATGGTGTGTGAAATTCTTGGGTGCAGTTCCGATCAACATAGCAGTCGTGACAGTGATGAGACATATACCAATTTACAATAACACCAAATTAACACAGCACAATTTAAAGTCTAATATACAAATAATTACACACAACACAATATACAAATAATAACATACACTGTACAGTATACAATACACACAATATAGATACACATTATTCAATAAAAAAAGTATATATTAGTAGTATATATAGAATGTACAGTAGGTTGTATAGTACTGTATTGACATTCAGGCTGACGGTTGATAGTAAGTTGTTAAGAGAGAATATAATATAATAATATAATTTATGACAGTCCGGTGTGAGATATAAGAGTAAGAGTAATAAAGTGCAGTGCTGATGTATTTTGATCGTGGGAGATCAAGAGTTCAAAAGTCTGATTGCTTGGGGGAAGAAGCTGTCATGGAGACGGCTGGTGCGGGTCCTGATGCTGCGATACCGCCTGCCTGATGGTAGCAGTGAGAACAGCCCATGGCTCGGGTGGCTGGAGTCTCTGATGATCCTCCGAGCTTTTTTCACACACCGCCTGGTATATATGTCCTGGAGGGAGGGAAGCTCACCTCCGATGATGTGTCTGGCAGTTCGCACCACCCTTTGCAGGGCTTTGCGGTTGTGGGCTGTGCTATTGCCGTACCAGGCGGAGATGCAGCCAGTCAGGATGCTCTCTACAGTGCAGGTGTAGAATCGTGTGAGGATGTGGCGGTTCATTCCAAACTTCCTCAGCCATCTCAGGAAGAAGAGGCGCTGATGAGCCTTCTTCACAACGACTTCAGTGTGGATGGACCATGTGAGCTCCTCAGTGATGTGGACACCCAGGAACTTGAAGCTGCTGACTCTCTCCACTGGTGCTCCATTGATGGTGATGGGACTGTGTTCTCTGTCTTTTCTTCTGAAGTCCACCACAAGCTCCTTTGTCTTACTGACGTTGAGGAAGAGGTTGTGCTCCTGACACCAGTGTGTCAGAGTGTGCACCTCCTCTTTGTAGGCTGTTTCATCACTGTCAGTGATCAGACCTACCACCGTCGTGTCATCAGCAAACTTAATGATGGCATTGGAGCTGTGTGTTGCCACACAGTCATGCGTGTACAAGGAATACAAGAGTGGGCTGAGAACACAGCCCTGTGGGGCTCCAGTGTTGAGAGTCAGTGATGAGGAGATGATGTTGCTGCCTATTCTAATCACCTGGTGTCTGCTTGACAGGAAGTCCAGGATCCAGCTGCACAACGAGCTGTTTAAGCCCAGAGCCCGGAGTTTCTCATCTAGCTTGGAGGGCACTATGGTGTTGAATGCTGAGCTGTAGTCTACAAACAGCATTCTTACATAAGTGTTCTTTTTTTCCAGGTGGGAGAGAGCAGTGTGTATTGTAGATGCAATGGCATCATCAGTGGAGCGGTTGTTGCGGTAAGCAAACTGCAATGGGTCTAGAGAGAGAGACAGCACAGAGCAGATGTAATCTCTAATTAGTCTCTCAAAGCATTTGCTGATGATGGGGGTCAGAGCAACAGGACGCCAGTCATTTAAGCAAGTTATTTTTGATCGCTTTGGAAAAGGCACAATGGTGGATGTTTTAAAGCATGTGGGGACTACAGACAAAGAGAGGGAAAGGTTGAAAATGTCCGTAAAAACACCAGCCAGCTGGTTCGCACACGCTCTGATGACGCGGCCCAGAATGCCGTCTGGGCCCGCGGCTTTGCGGATATTCACCCGTCGGAGGGATCGGGTTACATCCGCTACAGAGACAAAGAGTGAACTAACCTCTGTAGCTTCGACCGCGAGAGCTCTCTCCACGAGGGCAGTGTTATTTCCCTCAAAACGAGCATAAAAAGTATTTAGCTCATCCGGGAGAGAGGCAGCAGTGTTCATGGCGGAGTTTTTATTCCCTTTAAAGTCCGTGATGATGTTAATTCCCTGCCACATGCTTCTAGAGTTGGTGGTGTTAAACTGTCCTTCAATCTTGTTCCTGTACTGGCGTTTTGCTGTTTTCAGAGGGCATAACTGGCTTGTTTATGCTCCTCCGCGTTCCCGGAATTGAAAGCGGAGGTCCGCACGTTAAGTGCCGCGCGAACATCACTATTTATCCATGGCTTCTGGTTCGGATAGATCCGTGTTGTTCTGGTCGGAATGACGTCCTCCACGCACTTTCTGATGAAACACATTGCGCTATCAGCGTAAAGCTCGATGTCGTCATCAGAGGCGGACCGGAACATCTCCCAGTCCGTGTGATCAAAACAGTCCTGTAGTGTAGAGTCTGATTGGTCCGACCAGCACTGGATCGTTCTGAGGGTGGGTGCATCCTGTTTCAGTTTCTGCCTGTAAGCGGGCAGAAGCAGAATGGAAGAGTGGTCCGATTTGCAAAATGGTGGGCGGGGGAGGGATTTGTAGCCATCCCGGAAGGGAGAGTAGCAATGGTCCAAAACCCGGTCCCCTCGTGTGTTGAAACTAATGTGCTGGTGGTATTTTGGTGCAACTGATTTGAAACTGGCTTTATTAAAGTCCCCGGTCACAATGAACGCGGCCTCAGGGTGTGCGGTTTCCTGCTCACTTATACTCCCATACAGTTCCTTGAGTGCCCGGTCTGTGTCGGCTTGTGGCGGGATGTACACAGCAGTGATAATAACCGCTGTGAATTCCCCCGGTAGCCAGAATGGTCGACACAGAAGCATGAGAAATTCCAGATCAGGAGAGCAGAAAGACTTGATAGAATGTACGTTCCTCTGATCACACCAGGATTTGTTGATCATAAAACATACACCACCACCTCTGCTTTTACCCGAGAGGTCTTTCGCTCTGCCC
Organism: Myxocyprinus asiaticus; assembly: GCF_019703515.2. Taxonomy (NCBI): domain Eukaryota; kingdom Metazoa; phylum Chordata; class Actinopteri; order Cypriniformes; family Catostomidae; genus Myxocyprinus; species Myxocyprinus asiaticus. Next base: position 10,601,117 of record NC_059359.1, read on the forward strand.
GCTCGGTGCACGGAGAACCCCTCGGGAGTCTGGAATCCCCGCAGACATCCAAGTTTCCGTAAGGCAGATAATGCAGCAGTCCCTCGTCTGTCGTTGGAAAGAGATCCGCGCTTTCAGCTCGCAGAGCTTTGCACGGCGTCTTACTCTGATGAGAACGCCGGCTCTGTTTCCCCTTTTCCTCCTGCGTTTCCGCGTCCGGACTGCCCAGACAAAGGGCTCCACTTGCGTGTTTGTAAACAGTGGGTCGGCATTGAGGAATTTGAAGTCCGGTTTACGGTGTGAAATTGCTGAACCAATGTCCAAAAGTGTTCGTCTGTCGTAGACAATAAGGCAGACAACATCCAAGACAAAAAACATAAGAATTGTGAACAAAACAAACAAAATAATGCCATGTTGTGTCGGAGCTCGCAATGCAGCAGCCATACTCGGCGCCATCTTGAGGGCACAAAAGGTATAGAGGTGGCTGTACCAAAATATACATATATCTGGTAGCCTGCCTGTAATAAAAGGGCCTGGGCTCACCTGCTGAATTTTGTCATAAGCGCTCTGGACAGAGAGGACTTTGGAAGAGATGGATGCCACGTAGTGTTTGTGACGACCAACCTGCTGCAAAGCATATGTCTTGCAAGGACACACCATTTCTCTATGCCCATGAAGAGGCCATGCCTCTAGTTGAATGCGCTTTCACACCAACAGGGCAACTCACGCCCTGTGATTCATAAGTGAGGGCACTCGCATCAACAATCCAATGAGAGAACCTTTGCTTGGAGATGGACATGCCTTTTGTGCATCCTCCATAACAAACAAAGAGCAGATCCGACAGCCTAAACTGGCGGGTGAGCTCCACATACATGTGTAATGCCCACACAGGGCATAAACAAATGCACTGACTGCTCCTCATCCGAATTAAACGATGGGGGAGAGAAGGCTTGTAAGTGGACCACCAGAGCCCCGAAGGGTGTGGATAGAACCTTAGGCACATAGCCTTTCAGGGTTGACGGTGGCTTTTGAAAGACCCAGCCCAAATACCAGGCATGAGCTGTCGACTGACAGCACCTGCATATCACCCACTTGTTTAACTGAGGCCAGAGCCAGTAGGAGTGCGGTCTTAAAGAACGCACACACAACTCAACAATTTCCAATGGTTCGAACGGGGGGGCTCATGAGCTCCTTCAGCACCAGGTTTAAATCCCTAGCGGTGATTGTAGAAGGGCGAGGGGGTTTAGGCGCCTCGCTTCCTTGAGGAGCTGAAAATTAGAACAGGTCTGCCCATGGAGGAGCTAGTCTCCAGGGCATGGGATGCCAACATAGTTGCTACCTAAGCGTTGATGTGGTGAGATCCGTGTCCAGCCGCTCTTGGAAGAACGCGAGGATCTCAGCTATGGAGCTGTTCACTGATTCTTCACCACGTGAAGAGCACCAATTTGTAAACACACGCCACTTAGCGCATAGAGGCGTCTTGCGGACAGCGCTGTAGCTTGCAGAATGGCATTCACCCCAGCGGAGCACATGATTTATGTAAGCTACCACTGTCATGTTGTCCTATCGAATCAGAATGTGGTGATTCGCTACCTCGGAATGCAAAGCTTTCAAGGCTAAGAGACAGCTAGTATTTCCACACGACTGAAGTGCTAGGTGCCGAAGGCTGGTCACCCGTCGCACAGTGCGCCTTAGCCTACACTGAACGCACCCATGATTACCACCTTTTGCCAGTTATGTCAATGCACATGTGCCCCTGGCGCCAGGCATGCCGACAGCGTTGGAAATATCTCATGTAAAAGACCTAACAGTGCGATGATGGATACTTTTTGCCCAGTCTGACAGCCTGGAGTAGTACATTTCTGTGCTCACACAACAGAGCCTCTGATCGGGCTAATAATAGCCCATCTTAGAATTAGTTCAAAATGCGTACGCCGCTCAGGTTCAATGGAGCAAGCGCTGCATCAGTACACTTCGAGAGTGTGGAGAACCAAGGAAAGGACTCTGAATTAATAAGCTGTTCCCTCTAATGCAATTCTCAAAACAGCCTGAGACAAGGTGCAAATCGTACATGAAAGTACATGTGCGTCCTTTAGATCAATTGACGCAAATCAGCATGAGGGTGGATGCGCAGTAAGATCTGTTTCTGAAATACCATTTTGAATGGGCTCTTTGCGAGTGCACGAAGCGTCTTGATCCTAAAATGGGCCGAAGCCCGCCGTCTCACTCCAGAACGGAAGACATCGAGTGTAGAACCATTGTGTGTGCCGCAGTTCGGAACAATCTCTATCGCGTTCTCTGCAAGGAGATTGTGAGTTCCATAGATGACCGAATGCCGTAAGCGAGATAACGGGTACGTCGGCTCACTCCCTAGAGGAGATAGATCGCCGCTTGCCACCAGGAAGTGGTTGTGCACAGAGTGAGTGGATAAAAGAAGCATGAAGGGCTTCTTGTGTATGCACCTCATGCAGTGCAATGAGCGCTTTTCTCTTTGAGAACAGCCTTTATTT